>NC_092713.1:252281822-252600101 GCF_047496885.1 Scyliorhinus torazame | reverse complement strand
AGGAGGAGGAGGAGGGGGGGAGGTGAAAGAGGTGGCGGCGGCGGGGGGGGTGGGGGGGAGAAAGAGGAGGAGGAGGGGGGGGAGAAAGAGAGGAGGGGGTGGAGAAAGAGGAGGAGGAGGGGGGGGAAAGAGGTGGCGGCGGCGGGGGGGGGGGGTGGGGGGGAGAGAGAGGAGGAGGAGGGGGGGAAAGAGGTGGCGGCGGCGGCGGTGGGGGATGGGGGGGTTAGGGAGGGGATGGGGGGTTAGGGAGAGGATGGGGGAGGGGGGGAATTAGGGGGGATGGGGGATGGGGGGTTAGGGTGGGGATTAGGGGGGAGGGGGGGGATTAGGGGGGAGGGCGGGATATGGGGGGGGAGGGAGGGGGAATATATGGGGGCGGATATATGGGGGGATATGGGGGGGAGAGATATGGGGGGATATGGGGGGGAGAGATATGGGGGGATATGGGGGGAGAGATATGGGGGGATATGGGGGGAGGGATATGGGGGAGGGATATGGGGGGGAGGGATATGGGGGATATGGGGGGATATGGGGGGGGAGATATGGGGGGATATGGGGGGGAGAGATATGGGGGGATATGGGGGGAGGGATATGGGGGGGAGGGATATGGGGGGGGAGGGATATGGGGGGGAGGGATATGGGGGGTGATATGGGGGGGTGATATGGGGGGAGGCTAGGGGGGGGAGATGGGGGGGGAGAGAGATGATGGGGGGGAGATGGGGGGGGAGAGAGATGATGGGGGGGAGATGGGGGGGGGAGAGAGATGATGGGGGGGAGATGGGGGGGAGAGAGATGATGGGGGGAGATGGGGGGGAGAGAGATGATGGGGGGGAGATGGGGGGGGAGAGAGATGATAGGGGGGGAGATGGGGGGGGAGAGAGATGATGGGGGGAGATGGGGGGGAGAGAGATGATGGGGGGGAGATGGGGGGGGAGAGAGATGATGGGGGGGAGATGGGGGGGAGAGAGATGATTGGGGGGGAGATGGGGGGGAGGGAGATGATGGGGGGGAGATGGGGGGGAGAGAGATGATGGGGGGGAGATGGGGGGGAGAGAGATGATGGGGGGGAGATGGGGGGGAGAGATGATGGGGGAGAGAGATGATGGGGGGAGATGGGGGGGAGAGAGATGATGGGGGGAGAGGGGGGGGGAGAGAGATGATGGGGGGAGATGGGGGGGAGAGAGATGATGGGGGAGATGGGGGGGGGAGAGAGATGATGGGGGGGAGATGGGGGGGGAGAGAGATGATGGGGGGAGATGGGGGGGGGGAGAGAGATGATGGGGGGGAGATGGGGGGGAGAGAGATGATTGGGGGGGAGATGGGGGGGAGAGAGATGATGGGGGGGAGATGGGGGGAGAGAGATGATTGGGGGGGGAGATGGGGGGGGAGAGAGATGATTGGGGGGGAGATGGGGGGGGAGAGAGATGATTGGGGGGGAGATGGGGGGGAGAGAGATGATTGGGGGGGGAGAGAGATGATTGGGGGGGGGAGAGAGATGATTGGGGGGGGGAGAGAGATGATTGGGGGGAGATGGGGGGGGAGATGGGGGGGGAGAGAGATGATGGGGGGGGGAGAGAGATGATTGGGGGGGGGAGAGAGATGATTGGGGGGGGGGAGAGAGATGATTGGGGGGGGAGAGAGATGATTGGGGGGGGGAGAGAGATGATGGGGGTGGGAGAGAGATGATGGGGGGGTGGATATGGGGGGGGATAGGTGGCGGCGGCGGGGTGGGTGGGGGGGAGAAAGAGGAGGAGGAGGAGGGGGGGGAAAGAGGTGGCGGCGGCGGCGGGGGGGGTGGGGGGATGGGGGGGTTAGGGAGGGGATGGGGGGTTAGGGAGGGGATGGGGGGTTAGGGAGGGGATGGGGGGAGGGTGGGAATTAGGGGGATGGGGGGGATGGGGGGGTTAGGGAGGGGATGGGGAGGAGGGTGGGGATTAGGGGGGAGGGGGGATTAGGGGGGAGGGCGGGATATGGGGGGGAGGGGAGGGGGAATATATGGGGGCGGATATATGGGCGGGATATGGGGGGGAGGGGAGGGGGAATATATGGGGGCGGATATATGGGGGGATATGGGGGGGAGAGATATGGGGGGGAGGGATATGGGGGGGGAGGGATATGGGGGGGGGATATGGGGGGGAGGATATGGGGGAGGGATATGGGGGGGGGAGGGATATGGGGGGTGATATGGGGGGGAGGCTATGGGGGGTGATATGGGGGGGGTGATATGGGGGTGGGATATGGGGGGGTGGGACATGGGGGGGTGGGATATGGGGGGGTGGGATATGGGGGGGTGGGATATGGGGGGGTGGGATATGGGGGGGGGAGAGTTGGGGGAGGCTATGGGGGGGATATGGGGGGGAGATATGGGGGGAGGATATGGGGGGAGGATATGGGAGGATATGGGGGTGGGTGGGATATGGGGGTGGGATATGGGGGGTGGATATGGGGGTGGGTGGGATATGGGGGTGGGATATGGGGGGTGGATATGGGGGGGATAGGGGGGTGGGATGGGGGGATATGGGGGGTGGATATGGGGGGGGATAGGGGTGTGGGATGGGGGGGTGGATATGGGGGGGATAGGGGGATGGGATGGGGGGGTGGATATGGGGGGGATAGGGGGATGGGATGGGGGGGATAGGGGGATGGGATGGGGGGGTGGATATGGGGGGGATAGGGGGATGGGATGGGGGGGATAGGGGGATGGATGGGGGGATAGGGGGATGGGATGGGGGGGATGGGATGGGGGGGATAGGGGGATGGGATGGGGGGGGATAGGGGGGTGGATATGGGGGTGGGATGGGGGGGATATGGGGGAGGGAGAATATGGGGGGGGAGGAGATATGGGGGGGAGAGGAGATATGGGGGGGAGAGGAGATATGGGGGGGAGAGGAGATATGGGGGGGGAGGAGATATGGGGGGGGAGATATATGGGGGGGGAGATATATGGGGGGGGGAGGAGATATGGGGGGGGGAGATATATGGGGGAGGCTCACCCTGTCTGCTCTGACGAGGTCGTTCACCTTCAATTGTGGCACTGGGTGCCTGTCCGTGATGTCAGGGCTGCAGCGGTGACGGCCTCTGCCACTTCCCTCCACAGACCCAGCTGTGGCGTGGGGCAACTCTGCGGCCGTGCCCGGGATACAGGGCGTCCCTGCTCTGCTCCACCGCGTCCAGGAGCGCCTCCACATCCCGTGACTCGAACCTCGGGGCTGAGCGGCGGCCAGCCATCCAGTCGGGTGTTCCGGTCGGGTGGGGGGGAGCAGCGCGGCCTTATGAGCCGTCACACCGTGCGGCGCGTATGACGCTGCACGGCGTGAACCACTGCGCAAGCGCGGATCCCGTTACGTCGCTGCTAGCCCATTTCGGGCCGAGACTTTTCAACCCACTTTTCCGAAGTGACGCAAGTCGGATTTGCGCCGAACGGCGGACTTTCCGCCGGATAACCGAGAATTTCGCCCCTGATCTCGCTAACATTGAGTCCACAAGTAAGGTCTTATACTCTGTAGCCGCTTAAAATGGCTAACTCCCGATTAGAATGGCCAAACCCCGATTTAAAATGGCGAACGGAGAGGCTGATGGGAAAATCAGCCACAGGACTCAAACAGACAGCTGCAGGTAAAACGGTGTATTCGCCTCTGGGGAGGCCAGACAGAATCGATACCTACAGCCATCAACACAACAACAACACCAGCCATCTGCATAGGAAGCAGCAATCCCGGGAACAATATGCTACAATATGCTTCCTGAGGGGGAATCCATTCATTCAATTTTGCCACCCCCCCCCCCCCCCCCCACCCACCCCCACCCCCACCCCCACCCCCTCCCCCTGTCTTGGGAGGAGCATAAAATTCTGCCCAAAGTGATGGTCTGAGAGAAACAGGTACACATCACTTAATCATATTGCACTCAAATGTCAACACCACAGTAACAGTTATACTAAAGCAAAGTATTTGGATTATTCATTTTCAAGAAACACAAATGAACCCACTGAACTAGCTTTATGTAAACATCTGCAGCTTTCCCATCTCCCGAAGAAATTAATGAAAACAAAGTCATTAGGGGTGATAGAGAGGAGTTACAGAGAGGTAGCCACATCCAAGGTTCAGGACAAGAGCAGCTGGGTTACAGTCAGGGGAAGGAAAGGAAACGGGCAGACCGTGCAGGGAACCCCCGTGGCCGTTCCCCTTCAAAACAAGTATGCCACTTTGGATGTTTCGGGGGGGTGGGGACCTACCAGGAGAAGGCCATAGCCGCCAGGGCTCTGGCACTGAGCCTGGCTCTGTGGCTCAGAAGGGAAGGGGGGAGAATAGAAAAGCAATAGTGATAGTAGACACAATGGTTTGGGGAAGGGATAGGAGATTCTGTGGTCACAAACGAGACTCCCAAAAGGTATGTTGCCTCCCGTCAGGGTCATTGATGTCTCGGATCGAGTCTACAGGATTCTTAAGGGGGAAGGGAGCAACCAGAAGTCGTGTTGCACATAGGCACCAACGACATAGCTAAGGAAAGGGATGGGGATCTAAAAAGTGATTTTAGGGAGTTAGGTTGGAAGCTAAAGAGCAGGACAAGCAGAGTAGTAATCTCAGGATTACTACCGGTGCCACGTGCAAGTGAGGCAAGGAACAGAGAGCGAGTGCAGCTGAACACGTGGCTACAGGGCTGGTGCAGGAGGGAAGGCTTCAGAAATGTGGATCATTGGGATACTTTCTGGGGAAGGTGGGACCAGTACATGAAGGACGGGTTGCACCTAAACTTGAGGGGCACCAATATCGTGGGTGGGAGGTTTGCTAGAGCTCTTCGGGAGGGTTTAAACTAGTTTGGCAGGGGGATGGGAACCAGAGCTACGAATCGGAGGACAGGGTAGCTGTTGAATGGGCAGAAACAGTGTGCAGTGAGTCTGCGAGAAAGGATAGACAGTTGATAGGGCAAAGTTGCACTCAGTGGCATGGGTTAAAGTGTGTCTGTTTCAATGCAAGGGGTGTCAGGAATAAGGGAGATGAACTTAGAGCATGGATCAGTACTTGGAACTGCGATGTTGTGACCCTTACGGAGACACGGATTTCACAGGGGAAGGAATGGTTGTTAGATGTTCCAGGGTTTAGATGTTTTAAGAAGAATAGGGAGAGAGGTAAAAGAGGAGGGGGAGTGGCACTGTTAATTAGGGAGTGTATCACAGCTGCAGAAAAGGAGATAGTCGAGGAGGGTTTGTCTACTGAGTCAGTATGGGTGGAAGTCAGAAACAAGAAAGGAGCAGTCACCTTATTGGGAGTTTTCTATAGACCCCCCAATAGCAGCAGGGAGATGGAGGAACAGATTAGGCGGCAGATCTTGGGAAGGTACAGAAGTAACAGAGTTGTTGTCATGGGTGACTTCAACTTTCCTAATATTGACTGGAACCTCCTTAGTGCAAATTGTTTGGCTGGAGCAGATTTTGTCAGGTGTGTCCAGTAAGGATTCCTGACTCAATATGTAGATAGGCCGACTAGGGGGAGGCCACATTGGATTTGGTGCTTGGCAACGAACCAGTCCAGGTGTCAGATGAGTCGGTTGGAGAGCATTTCGGTGACAGTGACAACAACTCCTTAACCTTGACCATAGTCATGGAGAGGGATAGGAACAGACAGTATGGAAAGGTATGGGGGAGGGGAAATTATACTGCTATAAGACAGGAGCTGAGGAGCATACATTGGGAACAGTTGTTCTCGGGGGAAATGCACAATATAATGTGGGGGTTGTTTAAGGAGCACTTGCTGTGAGTGCTGGATAGTTTTGTCCTACTGAGATAAGGAAGGAATGGTAAGGTGATGGAGCCTTGGATGACAAGAGAAGTGGAGCTTCTATTCAAGAGGAAGAAGGAAACTTACGTAAGGTTGAGGAAGCAAGGATCTGGCACTGCTCTAGAGGGTTACAAGGTAGCCAGGAAGGAACTCAAAAATGGACTTAGGAAAGCTAGAAAGGGGCATGAAAAAGCCCTGGTGGGAAGGATTAGGGAAAACCCCAAGACGTTCTACACTTATGTGAGAAATAAGAGGATGATCAGAGTGAGAATAGGGCCGATCAGGGACAGTGGAGGGAACTTGTGCCTAGAGTCTGAAGAGGTAGGGGAGGCCCTAAATGAATATTTGCTTCAGTATTCACTAGAAAGAGGGACCTTGTTGCTAGTGAGAACAATGTGAACCAGGTTAATAGGCTCGAGCAGGTTGATATTAAGAAAGTGGATGTGCTGGATATTTTGAAAAGTATCAGGATAGATAAGTCCCCTTGGCCTGACGGGATATACCAAAGGTTACTACAGGAAGTGAGGGAGGAGATTGCTGCGCCGTTGGCGATGATTTGCGTCCTCACTCTCAACTGGAGTAGTACCGGATGATTGGAGGGAGGTGAATGTTGTTTCCCTGTTCAAGAAAGGGAATAGGGAAATCCCTGGGAATTACAGACCAGTCAGTTTTACATCTGTCGTGAGCAAAGTATTGGAAAGGATTCTGAGAGATTGATTATTTAGAAAAACATAGTTTGGTTAAAGATAGTCAGCATGGCTTTGTGAGGGGCAAGTCATGCCTCACAAGTCTCATTGAATTATTTGAGGTTGCGATGAGACCCATTGATGAAGGTCGGGCAGTGGATGTGGTATATATGGATTTCAGTAAGGCATTTGATAAGGTTCCCCATGGTAGGCTCATTCAGAAAGTTTGGGGGCATAGGATACAGGGAAATTTGGCTGTCTGGATGCAGAATTGGCTGGCCGAAAGAAGACAGTGAGTGGTAGTGGATGGAAAGTATTCCGCCTGGAGGTCGGTGACCAGTGGTGTCCCGCAAGGATCTGTTCTGGGAACTCTGCTCTTTGTGGTTTTTATAAATGACTTGGATGAGGAAGTAGAAAGGCGGGTTAGTAAGTTTGCCGATGACACGAAGGTTGATGGAGTTGTAGATAGTGTCAAGGACAGTTGCAGGTTACAACAGAACATTGACAGGATGAAGAGCTGAGCTGAGAAGTGGCAGATGGAGTTCAACCTAGATAAATGTGAAGTGATTCATTTTGGAAGGTCGAATTTGAATGCTGAATACAGGATTAAAGGCAGGATTCTTGGAAGTGTGGTGGAACAGAGGGATCTTGGGGTCCACATACATAGATCCCTCAAAGTAGTCACCTAGGTTGATAGGGTTGTTAAGAAGGCGTATGGTATGTTGGCTTTCATTAACAGGGGGATTGCATTTAAGAGCAACAAGATTTTTCTGCAGCTTTATAAAACCCCGGTTAGACCACACTTATGTCCAGTTCTGGTCGCCTCATTATAGGAAGGATGTAGATGCTTTGGAGAGGGTGCAGAGGAGATTTACCAGGATGCTGCCTGGACTGGGGGTCTTGTGAAGAAAGGTTGAGGGAGCTAGGGCTTTTCTCACTGGAGCAAAGAAGGAAGAGAGGTGACATGATAGAGGTGTATAAGGTGATGCAAGGCATGGATAGTGGATAGCCAGACTTTTCCCTAGGGCGGAAATGACTGTCATGAGGGGACATAATTTTAAGGTGATTGGAGGATGGTATAGGGGAGATGTCAGAGGTAGGTTCTTTACGCAGAGAGTGGTGGGTGTGTGGAATGCACTGTCAGCGGAGGTGGTGGAGTCAGTGTCATTAGGGACATTTAAGCGACACTTGGACAGGCACATGGACAGCAGTAAATTGAAGGGGTGTAGGTTAGGTTGATCTTCGATTAGGATCAATGGTCGGCACAACATCGTGGGCTGAAGGGCATGTACTGTGCTGTACTGTTCTATGTTCTATGTTTTATGTTCTATGTTCCTAAAAGACACAAAATAATATGGGCAGCACGGGAGCACAGTGGATAGCACTGTTGCTTCACAGCTCCAGACTCCCAGGTTCGATTCCCCGCTGGGTCACTGTCTGTGCGGAGTCCGCACGTTCTCCCCGTGTCTGTGAGGGTTTCCTCCGGGTGCTCCGGTTTCCTCCCACCAGTCCCGAAAAATATGCTGTTAGGTGAATTGGACATTCTTAATTCTCCCTCTGTGTACATGAACAGGTGTCAGAATGTGGCGACTAGGGGCTTTTCACAGTAACCTCATTGCAGTGTAAATGTAAGCCTACTTGTGACAATAAAGATTATTATTAATATAACCCAATTATAAAACCTCTGAATCATCTAAAAGCTTATACAAATTTTCATTCAAATTTCATGTTTATTATGAAAAGCAAGGAAATGCCACAAATCGAGGTTTAGCCAATGCTTAGAGTGAAAGAAGATTAAAGTCCATACAGCTTTGCAACAACGCAATTTAATGTATTTTTATTTACATGACAGGAGGAAGAAGCTGATATTGGCTTGGTACTAAAAAATAGCAAAACTAAGTGTTCCACCAAGTCCTGTGCAAATCCTGAGCTAAATTCTTTTTACATGCCCAGCACATACACAAAACATGTCCTTGGCACACAATAAATATTTTATTTCCCAGTGCAACACACTATGCTTCAGTGCACATACAGCAACTAATTGTACATGACTTATAAAATTGAGTGGCAATTAAATTTAATGTATCTAATGATGCATACAGTGAAATAAAGGTAAATCTGTTAGTTTAACTCACCACAAGATAAGAATTAAAATATCAGGCTTGCAATGGTGCAATGGGAAAAAGCACCATATGCTATGTTATTAAAGGCAAAGACAATGGGAGGTTTCTCTGGTTTGATTGCTGACCTATGTTGAAATGCTTGATCTCAGCACTATAGCTGTGGTGCTGGTAGAATTGGCCCCAGTTCGAGCCCCTAAGGAAGAGAGGAGTCATATCCAAGATTGCAACTGCTGATCTCTATCAAGTGCATGTGTTGGATAGGATCAAACTTGCAGCCACACCTTCTAGAGTCAGCTGCTGAAACTCACCATCTGGACTCATACATGGAGAACAAGCACGTGAGGTGCAAAATTTGGCTCCTTAGTACCCGCTGTTTTGAAGCCACAAATGCAGGTTTGGATCCAAAATGACATCAGCAGCATATGCTCACACTTCTGGTGCAAGTTGCACTGGATGCTATCTTGGTAAAGATGTTAATGCGCAAATAGTGAGCATCCAACAGATGTATGCCAACGAGGCAGTTCATGACATCATTCCAACTGCATAACAGATTTGACACTAGCTCCACCAGTTTGGAGCTCAACTCTCCTCTCTTAACTGTGCCACTGCGCCAACATTGGTCAGTGGATCATCAACGATTACAGGTTAGTTGCTGGTTGATTTCTTATAGCTGTTGCTAAGATCGTGCAGGAGTTTGACACTTTCTAGAATTCTTTAAAGTTGCTAAAGTCAAAAGAACGGCAAAACGGAGACTCCCGCCGGTGGAGAATGACGCCCTAGGTGCTGAAGGGCTTTGTCCTGACTTCTAGGATTCTACACAAGCAAGTTGCTCCCAGGCATGGATGCAATAGTTTCCATTCCCCTTGGAACACAGCATGGCAGGGAGAATGAGCAGAGGTGACACAGAGCAGGAAAAGCTGTTGGAACTGGGAGGGGGAGGAGGAGGGGAGAAGGACTCTCAGCAGGAGACCACATTCATGATGGGTGTTAAAAGAGAAATTCTCCAACCTGAGCCCCACTCAAGAACAATGTGTGACATGATGCATTTCAGTAAGAAGGTTTTCATTAAAATCTGCCATTGCTGCAGCCTCATTTGCGACCTCACCACGGAGTGAGGATAGCATTTCTCATGGCTATCAGGTTCCTTCGAGGTTGGAGTAGGAGATATTTGCAAAACCTCCCAGTTTGTGTCCACTGTTGCACAAGCGATGACAGCGAGGCTCTGTATTCCAAGACAGGCGTATACATTTCTCTCCTGACAGAATGAAGCAGTCAGAGCCAGTACACAGCATCATGAGCATGAAAGCATTCTCCATAGTGCAGAGTGCCACTGACTGCATCCGCATTGCATTGCGGGCACCGCATGTTAACTCTAAGACATGCCACAACCGAAAGAGATTCCACTCCATCAATGTTCAGATTGTGTGCAACCATACACAGAGAATCACGCAGGTCAATGACCAGTATGCTGCCAGTAGGCGTTATGCCTTCATGGAGCCGCAGTCTTCTGCTCTCTGCATTTGAATCACCAAGGCAAACCAAAGAGTGGCCACGGCACGGGAAGGTTATCTGCTGGTGAATGGCATTTAACTCTGGTGCACAATCCACAAACAAGTGTGCAGCTTGTTTACAAAGGATGCCATGCTACCACACTGCCATGCAAATTAGCATTGAGCAGATGGCTGGTGTGCTGAAACAATGCTCCTGTAGCTTGTAACACTCCAGAGGAGCCCAGCAGTGCTCAGCAGATTTTGCATGAAGACTCAGTGCTCTGCCGCATGTTGTACAACCTCACCATCATGGGGTTACAGCCCTTGTCACCAGGTATACAGTGGCCAGCTGAGGAGCAGGAGGAGGGAGAGGAGGAGAAAGAAAAGGAGGACGAGGAAGGAAAGAGGCAACCTACGCCATACCTTTCTGGAATGGATGTCCATAACCGACTCATCTGAGCGTGATACCAATAAAGACAGCCCCAATCCCAAATTCACCATCAGTCCCACACCTTACCTCCTCTCTGTTACTGATCATCACATCATCTGCTCTGCACAAAGTCCTTTGTTAATTTGATTGCAGACGTCTCCTTAGTCCTCGATATGGCACGCACATTTTTTGGTAGGCCTGCCAATACACCAAGAATTTCATTGTGCATACCAATCAGCTTTCTTCTGCAGCCCACCCTATCAAAGGGCTCATCTAAGTGTTCTGCAGCCAAACCAGAGGTGACTTCAAGAAACCCTTTTTCATGCAAGTTATAATTTAGAGTGTAATGCATGATAGAATATAAATTCAACTATAGCCTTCAAAAGGGAATTAGATAGATACTTGAAACAGGAAAAATTAGGGGATATAGAAAAAGAGTTGGGCGTATGGGACAACCGCGGTGGGTTGCTATTTGTAGGAGCCAGCGCAGTCTTGATGGACTGAGTGGCCCCATTGTGTGTTGTTCCATTCTGTGAACTGGTTTGTAACATCTCCCTCTGGGGAGCCGGAACCTGTGCCACCCCCCCCCCCCCCCCCCACCAATCCTCCCTGTCCAGTGTCTCACCACATGAAAGATCGCAACTCTAAGTTATCTGTCCAGCTATTGATGATTTTTCTTTCCATTCAAAAATCCTGGAGGCTCGTCTTTTATTTCTTTAGCTATGCTTTTACCATCTCTTTTTGCCATGCACCATCATCCACTTCATCATTTAACCTCTCGTGCCTTCCACCCTGTAATAGGGCTTCCCTTTTGTTCTTGGCCTCTCTTGTGGTGTCATAGCTCCTTTAAGGATCATGTGACCCCCTGGTCAAAAAGGGAGTGGAGTTGGAGACTTTCCTGGCCTTGTTCCAGCAGTTGGAGTTCGGACTCGGGAAATTAAGACCTTTGTTCCTTTGCTCTGTAATGTGCACGGTTGTATTGCTAATAAACCTTTGTTAGTTCGCCGGCCCGAGTTCAAGCCTTACCTCGCTACACTACATCTGACACCCCACCTCCCAACTCCACCTCTCTCCCTGGCTTTATATTTGCTTAAAACCTGTTACACCTCTTTCCAGTTCTAACCTGAAACAGTTGCTCTGTTTCTCTCTCCATATATACTTCCTGACATGCTGAGTATTTCCCTCATTGTAAAGTTGTAAAGTACGAGCAAAGTGTCTGTGAGAAATAATCTCTGTGACACAGGACATGATCTAATTTTTAAAATTCTAAATCTGGAAAAATGACTTCAGGAGAGTGGTGGAGCCTGAGAAACTAGAGCAAAATTATTAATATAATGTGCATAATTTATTATACAATTAAGTTTTGCATTTAACTAATTAATCAGATCTCGGAAGTTAAAATTAATTAAATGGGGAATACTAACATCGAAGGGTTCTAAATTTTGAATAAATTAAATCTAGCATATTAATAATAAGTAAAAGTTTAGTAAATGATAAAAGAGCTGATAAATAAAAATAAGGAACAGAACAGAGTAAGGCAAACTGGAACCAGAACAGTTTAAACACCTCGGGCTGGTTTCTCCGATTTTGAGGGAATGTCGGGAGGAAGTGTCCAGTTTTACAATGAAAAAATCGGCGGCACCCCGCACGGATGCTCCGCCCGGTGGGGGGGCTAGCAGCCATACCACGTAAAACTCCCGGCGCTCCTGACATAAACAGCCGGAGAATTGCCGAGTCCGTGATCGCGCATGCACACGGCGACGACCTGCAGCAGTCGCGCCATACAACATGGCAGCGGCCGTGCGCAGACCCGGCCAGCCAAATAGCGTCCCGCTGGACACCCCCTCGCCACCCTCGAGACACCCCCCACCAGTCCCCCCAGCCCTCGTCGAAGCCCCCACTGCCAGCAGCACTGCTCCCACCCGACTGTGGCGGCGCTGGACACAGCCGCCACGCCGAGTTTACAAAAACACAGACCACACGCGACTCGCGTGGTCGGGAACTCGGCCCATCGGGGGCGGAGCACCAGGGAGGGCCTCAAAGAGATGGGCTGATGTCGTCGCAATGATGTGCGGCGCACGCCTCGATGATGCCAATTTGGAGGGGGCGGGGCATCCGAAAAACACTGCCGACCCCGATTCGTTCGCAAACGGGGATTCTCCGCCCGATCGTCGTATACGATTTTGGCGTTGGGCAACGGAGAATCCCGCCCCTCATTTTAACTGAATTATAATTAAATAAATAAAATAAGATCATTTAAGAATGGCAGTGCAACTGCACGCACATTGCATCACGGGCACCCCAAGTCAATGCTGAGGCATGCCACGACCGAAAAAGATGCCACTCCATCAAAATGTTCAGATTGTGGGCAACAATACACAGAGAATTGTGCAGGTCAGTAACCAGTTTGCTGGCAATAGGCATGATGCCTTCATGTAGCGGCAGTTCGCTGTGCTATCTGCATTTGAGTTACCAAGACAAATCAAAGAGTGGCTACTGAACGGGAAGGGTTATCCGCTGGCGAGTGGTGCAGGGGGTGTGTCACACTGAAGCACTCTGATGTAAGTGTCTGTATTTCGAGAAGCTTTAGCTCAGAATTCCAGTGTTTGGTATGAAGACATTACAGGGCCTCACAGAGGGGGAGAGTTTCCTGGGGGGAGGCGGTGGCATAGTGGTATTGCCGTTGGACTAGTAATCCAGGGACCCAGGGTAATGATCTGGAGATGCATGTTCGAATCCCACCATGGCAGATGGTGAAATTCAAACTCAATAAAATATCGGGAATCAAAGGTCTAATGACGACCATGAAACCATTGTTGATTGTCGTAAAACCCATCTGGTTCACTAATTCCTTCAGGAGAGGAAATCTGCCATCCTTACCTGGTCTACATGTGACTCCAGACCCACAGCAAGGTGGTTGACTATTAAATACCCTCTGAAGTGGCCTAGCAAGCAACCACTACGAAAACACAATCAAGGAATGAAACCGGACAGACCACCTGGGATCGGTCAAGACACCGGAAATGACAATGGCAGACCCAGCCCTGTTGACACTGCAAAGTCCTCCTTACTAACATCTGGGGGTTTGTGTCAAAGTTGGGAGAGCTGTCTCACAGACTAGTCAAGCAGCAGCCTGACATAGTCACACTCTCAGAATCATACCTTACAAATAACGTCCCAGCCGCCACTATCTCCATTCCAGGGTATGTCCTGTCTCACCGACAGATCATGCAGAGGCGGCGGCACAGTGATAAACAGTTGGGAGTCCTTAACATCAACTCTGGATCCCATGAAGTCTCATGACTTCAGCTTAAACATGGGCAAGGAAACCTCCTGCTGATTACCACGTACCGTCCATCATCAGCTGTTCAATCAGTATTCCTCCATGTTGAGCACCACTTGGAGGAAGCACTGAGGGTGGCAAGGGCATAGACTATGCTCTGGGTGAGGGACTTCAATGTTCATCACCAAAAGTGGCTCAGTAGTGCCACCAGAGGCCGAGCTGGCCAGGTCCTAAAGGACATAGCTGCTAGACTAGGTCTGGTTAGCACTGCTGCTTCACGGTACTGAGGACCGGGGTTAGATTTTGGCCCCGGGTCACAGTCCGTATGGAGTTTACACATTCTCAAAGTGTCTGCGTGGGTCTCACTCCCACAACCCAAAAAGATGTGCAGGGTAGGTGAATTGGCCGTGCTAAATTGTCCCTTAATTGGAAAGAAAAGAATCAGGTACTCTGAATTTTTTTTTAAAAAGAGTGAAAAATAAACGCGACATCATCCTCGCCAGCCTGTCTGCTGCAGATGCATCTGCCCATGACAGTATCAGTAGATGTGACCACCACACAGTTCTTGTGGAGACAAAGTCCTGTCTTCACACTGAGGATACCCTCCATCGTGTTGGGTGGCACCACCACAATGCTAAACAGATCTGGCAACTCAAGACTGGGCATCCATGAGGAGCTGTGGGCCATCAGCAGCAGCAGAATTGTACTAGCACAATTTCAAACCTCATGGCCTGGCATATCCCCCATTCTACCATTACCACCAAACCAGGGGGTCAGCTCTGGTTCAATGAACAGTGCAGGAATGCATGCCAGGAGCAACACCGGGTATGCTTAAAAAAAAGGTGTCAACCTGGTGAAGCTATGGGCACGATTCTCCAGCCTCGTTGCGCTCTTGCTCAAGCGGACAATAGCAAGAGAGGCCAAAAACGAGATCCGCGCCAGGCGCCAAACAGTTTGCGACACAACCGGCCCGCCAAATCGGGATCGCAGCGTAGCATGGCAAGAAATCAATTATCACCACTTAAGCCCCATTTCCATACAATCAACGAGAGCGACCCCATATCCAACGGCCTCCCATCATTCAGCGGCCTCCCCAGCAAGTGCTCACGCTGGCGCCAATTAGTACTCCTTTTGAGGAGGTGAGTCACCATCTTTGCTCACAAGCAAAGAGCACGGGACGCTGGGCTGACCATCCCAGTGCTCAGCAGGGGGTGGTGGGCCCTCGCCAGAGGTTGGGTGTCATTGGAGGCTGGGGGATGCCTGGGGTGATGGGCAAAGGGCCTGGGGGTCAGCATGAATTGCAGAAGGAAGTGACAGAAGCATCATAATGGTTTTGCGAAAAGGTGTTTAATGTGTTGTACAAATCCCACTGCCGATGGTGCCGGCCACCCCAACACTCCCCAACCTCCCACCTCCTGCCCACCCTCCACCAAATCCCCCACCCCCTCCCCGGTGTCCTGAGTGATTCTCAAAGTGCTTGGTCCTCCTAGCTCTACCACATCTTGATATTTCCCCAGGATGCACATCAGAGGTGGAGGCAGCCAGCTGCTTACCTCATCCCGTGACCTTCGATGCCCCGAGTGGGCGTCCTCTGGGGGCTCTGGGGCCTGAGGGCCCTGGATCACTTGACGGGAGTTCACCTTGGGAGGGAGGTGCAGTTGGTTTGAGCCCCGACTGCCCCTGCATCATTTGACTCTGCCAGCCCATGCGCTTCCCCATGGTCTGCACCATGGTGTCAACGCCCTCAGCCATGCTCCACAGTGCCTGAGCTATGCCCACCTTCGACTGGGACAAGCTTCGCAGCACCTCAGCCATGGCCATTCATGTCCCGCAGAACTTCATCAAGGTTGGTCTGGTTCTGGATGACATTCCCCAGCGAGTTGGATAATTTGCCGAGACATTCAGCCATGTCTGTCACCGACTGCGCGATGCCATGGACACCTTCACTCATGGCGCCGACATCGTACACCAGGCTTTCCACTGCAGTTGCCACCCTAGCAGTCTTGGCCTCGGTGACACTTATTGCCTGCGACATCTCTGGGACTCCTCCAATTGGCTATGGATCTGCTGGAGTGACGCTGACATCTCCGTCTGAACATCCAGGTTGGTCCCTGTCATTTCCATCAGCTCCGGGTACCTCTGCACCATAGGCTCAGCTTCAGGCTGGGACCCAGCTGGGTCCTGGGATCCAGCAGACCTCCGACTACTGTCTGGGTTCCTGCCTCCACCTGATCTGCATCATCAGTGGTGTGATGATCACCAGAATGTGCCCCTGAAGCCTGTCCACCAACATGTTCCATCGAGATGTGTGTATCTGGGCTGGTGGAGGGTGGGGATGACAGCTGTGCCGCGACCATGGTTGCATCCTCGGAGCTCTCCTCCGAGGTGTTCGCGGTGGAGTCAGGAGAGGGTGCCGCTTGGGGTCCGTCGGCGCCATCGGCTGGAGGACCAACAAGTGAATGGACATGTGGTCAGTGGGAGGGATGTCAGTCAATAAGGCAATCAGTACTCACATTTGACAGGTCCTCCGGGTGGAGCCCGGTGGTTCCTTGTCTCTGCAGAGTCCGCCAGCCTCCACGTAGCTGACCGATCCATCCTCGGCCACATCGGTCATCACCAAGGCCTGCTCCTCAAAGGAGGTGTGGATTCTTATGTCTGGCACCCCTCTGCCAGTCTGGGCTCTCTCCCAATGGTTATGGGAGAGTTTTTCCTGAGGAGACACAGAGAGGGCATTGTTAGCCACACGCGTGGTTCACAGTTATGGGTGGGGGGCTGTGCGAAGGCGGGATTGGGGGAGGGAGTTTGAGGGGGGATGGGGAGAGCTGGGGGTTGGATGCTCCCTTGGAGGGGCGTTGGTGTCTACTGCCAGGGTCATTCACTTCTTGACCTCATTACAGCCTTGGTTCAGCGAGGCAGCATTTGACCGAGTATGGCATCAACGAGCCCTAGCTAAACTGTAATCATTGGGAATTGGGGGAAAACCCTCAGCTGGGTGGCGATATACCTGTCACAAAGGAAGGTAGATGTGCTGTTTGGAGGTCAATGATCTCAGCTTCAGGACATCACTGCAGGAGTTCCTCAAGGTAGTGTCCTCGGTTCAACCATCTTCAGCTGCTTCATCAATGACTTCCCTTCCATTATAAGATCGGAAGTGGGGATATTCTCAGATAACTGCACAATGTTCAGCACCATTTATGACACCTCAGATATTGAAACAGTTCATGTCCAAATGCAATAAGACCTGGACAATATCCAGGCTTGGGCTGACAAGTGGCAATTTATATGAGTGCCACACAAGTGCCAGGCAATGACCATCTCCTACAAGAGAGGATCTAACCATCGCCCTTTGACATTCAATGGCATTACCATTGCTGAATTCCCCACAATCAACATCATATCAGCCAAGTCAGCTCCATTGGGTGAGGTGAAGATAAAATGGGAGGGTGAATTGGGTCCTGTTTTGGATGAGGAGGTGCGGAGCGAGGCTCTTCACAGGGTCAACTCCACGTCCTCCTGTGCTCGACTAAGTTTGATCCAGTTCAAGCTGGTGCACAGGGCTCAGCTGACCGAGGTGAGGATGAGTGTTTTTTTCTCGGAGGTGGTGCTGGTGAGGTTCCATCGGTTCGTCGATCAGGAGTGTGTGCTCAGGTGGGCCAAGAAGGAGAGGAGCAGCAGGTGGGAGAGCATTCTATCAAAGTGTTGAAAGACTAGGGGACATTATCAAGAATAGTTTTCTAATATATTGTTGGAACTTTGTACATGCTACCACGCAAAGTTCACCGGCAATGTTGTTGTTCAAAATTAAACTGCGGACACAGTTTGATTTGCTAACTCCACTTGATACATCAGAGATTGTCAAATTACAACAGCAAGCACAAATTGCTGGGAGGGAGGAAATCTCTAAAAAGCAAGTACTGCACAACGCGAGTCTGAGAACATGCTAAAGAGGTTCTTCTCTTGGAAAATCAATCTTTTGAAGATCCAGAGAGAAATACTTCGGAACAGAGACCTGAGACAGTGGCAAGTTCAGATTCTGAGGACTTTTCAATATCTATAGTGACAGATACTGTAAAGACTACTCAAGAAGAAGCATCTACAGAAAGGAATGAGGACACTCCCAAAGTTGCAAGTAGCCAAGTTTACGAACGCCGAATTCTATCAAAAAGGAATAGACGTCCACCACAGAGACTGCCTTATTGAATTGTACATATGTAAAGAAATAATGCATTGTGGATCTGTTGTGTGATATTGTACGAATAAAGTAATGGCATGATGGGAAAAATGGTCAATGGGAAGACTGGTCAAAATATTTGATGCAATGTAAGAAATGCTGCCCGAACCATTCCAGACTAATAAGGCTGACTCTGCATAACTTGAAGTATGAATAAGATTAGAGAAGGTCAAGCCATTCCAAAATACCAGACCTCGGCAACTCCTGATAAGACTAGCTCGTCATAACTCAGGGTCGTAGGAATAAGACAAGATAAGGTCAGGAAGAAATAAGTCTCCTCCGACCTCTCAATGTTCCCTCCAAGGACAAGATAATGGTATGAGTGATGCGACAAAGAGCCCAATAAGGTCAGCAGACATTGCTTCCGTTTCTACTTCCGATCAAATTCCTGACTAAGCTGTAGTCACGCAATGTTGATAATGATAATGTATAAATACTGAACTGATTTTCTGTAAAAGCGCGGACTTGAGAAGGAATCAGCAAGTTTCACTAACTGCTCTCTGACCTCAAGTTTCGGCCATTACTGCATGCAGTCATTTTGTAAATAAAGCCTTGTTATTTTGTCTCAATGAGCGTTGTTGAATCTTTCTACAACAGAAGCAGGAAAATATTGACTACAACAGTTGTGGATTCCTTTATTCCAATCCTCTGGATAATCTTGACAATAGGCCCTCAACATTGTCTTCAATGTCTGATGCCACCTCTCTAACACTCCCTGCGATTCTAGATGGTACGCAGTTGATTTAAATTGTTTTATTCCTAAGCTATCCATGACTTCTTTGAATAACTTTGAGGTAAAATTTGATCTGATTGTATTTCTGTGGGTAGTCCATATCTAGTAAAGAATTTAAGTAACTCTTCCACAATCTTTTTAGCTGTAATATTACGTACTGGAATGGTCTCTGGAAACCTAGCATACACATCCATTATAGTCAAAAGATATTGATTCCCACTTTTTGTTTTAGAAAGCGGTCCTGCGCAGTCAATTAAGACCCTTGTAAAAGGTTCCTCAAATGCTGAAATGGGTATTAAGGGCGCTGGTTTTATCACTGTTTGAGGTTCCCCTATCACTTGACATATGTGATGTGATTGACAAAATTTAACTACATCTTTATGTAGTCCAGGCCAATAAAAATGTTTTTATATTTTAGCTTGAGTTTTCTTTCCTCTCAAATTACCTCCCACTGGTACCTCATGTGCAACTCGCAACACCTCCTTTCTATACCCTACCGTAAATACCACTTGATGAACTTCTGCCCACTTTTCATCCGCCTGCATATGTACAGGTCCCCATTTTCTCATCAAGACATCACTTTTACGGTAATAACACTCTGGTATACACTCAGAGTTCTCTTCCGTGTATGCTGTCCGATACATCCGGTTTATTTTTACATCTTTCTGTTGTAACTCCGCCAATTTTCCTTAACTAAAAATATCCGCCTCATCCTCCACCGGTTCATGTTCTTTTTCAACCATCTGATCAAAGATCGTTTCTGATAATTGTACTTCAACTTTATCTTCACTCTTTGATTTCTCCTCTTGTCTTAATCTGTGACTTTGCGACCTTGTTACTACATAATCCGGAGAAATCCCAGAATACCCGTCCTTCAATAGTTAAGTTGTCTGATTTTCCACTGGCTTATCAACCACAGTAGGCATCACTCCCACCTGCGATCCAGCTATATCATTACCCAAGATAAACTGTATTCCTGGACAAGATAGTTTCTCTATTATTCCTATTACCACTTCACCACTCTTCACTGGACTTTCCAACCTCACCTTATATAATGGAACACTACTCTTCTCACCCTGAATTCCACATATTACCACCTTTCTGGCAATATTCCTCCCAAACTACATAAATCCTCATCTCTTACCATTAAAGATTGACTAGCTACCGTATCTCTTAAAATTGTGACTTATTTACCTGCCCCTCCTGATACACATGAGTAAACTTTACCCACGCAAGTAAATTCTTTAAAGAGATCTGGCACCTTCTTATCAATCACCTCTTGATCAGGCCGTATAATCTTTTGCACCTCCTTCACTTCACTTGGGCTTTCCTTCACCACTTTAACAAACCCCACTGTCTTATCCTGTTTTACCATATCAGTCTTCCCAGTGCTTTTCTTCCACCACCAACACTATGACTTTACATGGCCTAGTTTATTACAGTGAAAACATTTGAAACTTTTCATGTCACTTCCACCCTCCTGGGTTTCCTTTTTAATCTGAGGTACACTCTCCTTATTTTCTCCCATCAGATCACCTTTGCCTCGACCACTTGAGTATTTCTCATGTCCCCAGTTTCCATCCCTCACAGGCTGCAACTGATGTCGGAAACCAAGCTTCGATTTATGAACAAATTCATAATCATCTGCCATTTCTGCTGCTAACCTCGCAGTTTTAACCCTGTGCTCTTCCACATGAGTTCTTACTACATCAGGAATTGAATTTTAAAACTGCTCCAAAAGTATAATTTCTCTGAGAGCTTCATACGTTTGGTCTATTTTCAAAGTCCTTATCCACCTGTCAAAATTACTCTGTTTGATCCTTTCAAACTCCATGTATGTTTGACCAAATTCTTTCCTTAAATTTCTAAACCTTTGTCTGGAGGCTTCAGGTCCCTATGCACCTAAGATGGATTTTTTCACCTCCTCATACGTCCCAGATACCTCCACCGATAGTGATGCAAACACTTCACTACCTACCAGATTTGTTTGAATCAGTAATACCCACATGTCCTGTGGCCATTTCATTTGTTTAGCTACCTTCTCAAATGAAATGAAAAAGGCTTCTACCTCCTTCTCAACAAACCTTGGCACTGCGTGGACATATTTAAATAGATCCCCACCAAGCCTTCGACTATGACCGCTTTCTTTTTCCTCTCTTTCTCTTTCGTATTCAAGCTGCTTTAGTATTTCTCATGTTCCATTTGTTTAATTTGTAACAGAATTTTTGCCATTTCCAATAAGTCAAACTGTATCTCAGGCAATTTTAAATGCTTAACCACTGCCATAATTACCTCATCTTTTCGCATTTTGTCAGGCAATGCTAACTGCCATGTTTTTGCCAACTGTAAAAGCCTGTTTTTAGTCTCTGTCCGTAAGGTACTGCGTGTGACCGTCTCCACCCCCAAAAACATCAGAGCCTCTGAAAGAGCCATTGTCCACAACACACTCCCTACTTAAACTGAAATACCACATCTGAAAAGCAACCACAATATGCTCACCCCTCACTGTCTTTAAGTTCACAAAGCCAATCCAATAGATAGACTTTTCCCTCCTCGAGCCCCCAATTTGTTTGGGCCAGGGTTTAGAGAACCCCAAAGTGTATCATGGAGTTCACCTGAACCACGACTTTTACTAGATTGTGGTATGGAGAGCACACGGCCCACTCTACAGGTGTGGTGCAGCAGAAATTTAAAAGTAATTTTTAAAGCAAAACAATGTTTATTCTATGAACTCAGTTAACCTTTTTAAAACATACAGTGAACATCTTAGCAACCATCAATTCAAATACACCCACCAAAGAATACAACACTCCAAATAATCCTTAAACTTTCCTTTTAACATCCATAAGACAAAAATCCTTTTTACAGACGCACAGCAGGTTTAAATTCTCTTCTGAAAGCAGTTATCACTCTGAATTCACCAAGTGATCTCGAGATAGTCTTTAGATGGCAGAGATTGAAATTACACCTTCTTTGGCTGGCTTCAGCTCCAACACTGAAACGAAACCAAAAAATAGACACAACCAAGCTTTTCCTCAAAGCAAAACTAAAAAGCAGAGCCAGAGCTCAGCTCCACCCACACTCTGACATCACTGTAGCCACTTGAGCAGACCAACATTCCTTAAAGTGACATTCCCTTGACAGTAATGCACACAACACACTCCCACAAACAGTATTGTGGTAATGAACAGATAGCCTGTTGTTGGAATGTTTTTTAAGGGATTATTAGCCAGGACACCATGGGCAACTTTGAAATGCTGCTATGAGACAGAGATTACAGCCACCCAAGCAGGCAGATGGGGCCTTGGATAAACGTCTCATCCAAAAGAGATGCCTCCAACAGTGTAGCTCCCCCTCAGTATTCATAATGTGTTTTGTAAAATACTGTCATTCTCCTGCCCTCATCTGATGTGTGTGCTTTCAATGCACCCTTCCAACAAATATCATGAGCGGGATTCTCCATCAGCTGACACCGAAATTGGGTGGAGAATCGGTCTTGACGCCAAGATCGTGGCGGGTGCCCGGTTCATGCCAAATCGCAATTCTCCGGCGCCACGACAGCGGCTTCAATGCATTCCGCTCCACACGTACAGTAAACGCTGTTTGCATATCATTAGCGATCTGACCCAATATTCTCCAGGGCCTCCGCAACCCTCCAACTCCACCGGGGGGGGGAGTACCCGATGGCGAAATTCACTTGTGCTTTTAAAAATTGGGAAACAGGCGCCATGGCTGATGACGCAGAGAGAGGAGGTAGGACACGCAGAGACACGACCGCGGGCTGCCGGTCCTGACACTGGCAGGACTGGCTGAGGGAGTGGGGGGGCCGCACCAGAGCTTGGGGGGGGGGGTGACCGGGGGCCGGGCCGTGGGGCCAGGGCGATCCCCCATGGGACAAGAGTGTCCAGGCACTGATCGTCATAACCGCGGCCTGCAAGGCAGCCATCTTCCTGTGCACCCCACTGACTGCCCTCCGTGGCTCGTGGTTCTGCAGAGTGACACCGTCCGTATGGGTGTACAGGGGTACACACCATGCTAACATGTCAGCCTTTCACCCCTGCAGCCAATGGATATTGGAATTCAACCAGCAATGGTGGCCTTCCGCTTAGTCACCGCAGCCCTGGGAGATACACTATGGCTGTACGAGCTGGAGCTGCTTGAGGAGGAGGAAGCTGATGTGTTGGGTGATTAGTTGCAGTCGGGTCTCAGAAGTGCTAGTATGCAACCACTCCTTGTACCATGATGTGTTGGGTGTTCTGGATCACAAACAGGTCACCAACACTGGAAGTGGTGCAACTCTATTTTATTATAAGGTTAACTATATTAACATACTTGAACTGTGGGTAAATGCAATACCTGCTTTAACTGTTGACCCTTGCCTAGTTCTAACCAGGTGATGCACTCAGCACATGGTCAATGTCTGTGTTGCAGGCTGTGAGCTCTGTGCTCTGAGCTGGCTGCTACTAGAATGAGCGGGAACTCTCCTGTCCCCTGTCTTTATAGTGCATGTGCTCTCACTGGTGATTGGCTGCGGTGTTGTGTATGCTGATTGGTCCCACTGCATGTCCATCAGTGTGTGTGTGTGTGTCTGCACCATGATATACTGGTGTATATTATGACAGAAGCTGCAGCAGCGGAACCTGCCCCAGAGGAACAGGAGGCAGCCAGTGAGGATGGAGAGCCAGCTGCCCATAAGGACGAGGAGGAGGTGGGATGGAGGCGCCACGTGAGGCCTCGTGTGTACCGGCAGCGCTTGTCATTCGAGGACCTGCCGGACCAGGCATGTCGTAGAAGACACCGGCTGAGCAGGTGGACAGAGCGACATATCTGCCAGATCATGCGCACCTGGCACCGCGGGGGAATGGGGAGGACACCCACTCCCGATGGCCATCAAGGTGATAGTCGCCATGAACATATACGCAACGGGGCCCTTCCAGGCGCCGAGTGAGGACTTGTCTGGCATCTCACAGAACTCGCTTCTGTATTGTCACAGAGGCCCTGTTGGAAAGTGTTTAAACTAATGTGGCAGGGGGATGGGAACCAATGCAGGAAGTCAGAGGGTAGTAAAGAGGGGATGGAAACAAAAGATAGTTATGAGAAAAGTGGAAGGCAGAGAAACCGACTGAACTGCCTATTATGGCAGCGGGTGAGAACCAGAGCAGTAGGTCAGTGGGAGAAATAATTGAGGGAGAGCTACAGACTAAGGCCAGTAAGATTAAGAGGAAGAGCAGGCAAGGAGTGGTTGGTCAATGCAGCGGGGCTGGTGGGCTGAAGTGCACTAATTTCAACGCGAGGAGTATTTCAGGGAAGACAGATGAACTTAGAGCTTGGATTAGTATGTGGAATTATGATGTTGTTGCTATTACAGAAACTTGGTTGAAAGAAGGACAGGATTGGCAACTAAACATTCCAGGATTTAGATGCTCCAGGCAGGATAGAGGGGGATGCAAGTTATATTATTGGTTAAGGAGAATATCACAGCTGTGCTGAGGGAGGACACCTTGGAGGGTTCAGTCAGCGAGGCAATATGGGTAGAGCTCAGGAATAGGAAGGGTGCTGTGACAATGTTGGGGCGTTACTACAGACCTCCTAACAGCCAGTGGGAGATAGAGGAGCAGATATGCAGACAGATCTTGGAAAGATGCAAAACAGTAGGGTTGTTGTGGTGGGTGATTTTAACTTTCCCTATATTGACTGGGACACACTTACTGCTAGAGGCATGGATGGAGCAGAATTTGTAAGGAGCGTCCAGGAGGGTTTCCTGAAACAATATGTAAATAGCCCAACTCGGGAAGGGGCCATATTGATAATAATCATCATCATCTTTATTGTCAGAAGTAGGTTTACGTTAACACTGCAATGAAGCCACTGTGAAAATGGTGCTGGGTATGAGCCGGGTCAGGTGATCGAAATTTCAGTAGGAGATCGTTTCGGGAACAGTGATCATAATTCTGTAAGTTTTAACTCTTGGATAAGGGCAAGAGTGGTCCTCAGGTGAAGGTGTCAGACTGGGGGAACGCTAATTACAACAGCATTAGGCAGGATCTGGAGAGTGTTGACTGGGCAAGGCTGTTTGAGGGAAAATCAACATCCGACATGTGGGAGGCTTTCAAATGTCAGTTGATTAGAATTCAGGACCGGCATGTACCTGTGAGGACGAAAGATAAGGGTGACAAGTATAGGGAACCCTGGATAACGAGGGTATTATGAACCTTGTCAAAAAGAAAAAGGAAGCATTCGTAAGGTCTAAAAGGCTAAGGACAGATGAAGCCCTTGTAGAATATAAAGAAAGTGAGAAGGAACTTAAGGTAGGAGTTAGGAAGGCTAAAACATAGAACATACAGCGCAGAAGGAGGCCATTCGGCCCATCGAATTTGCACTGACCCATTTAAGCCCTCACTTCCATCCTATCCCCATAACCCAATTACCCCTCCTCATCTTTTTGGTCACTAAGGGCAATTTATCATGGCCAATCCACCTAACCTGCACGTCTTTGGACTGTGAGAGGAAACCGGAGTACCCGGAGGAAACCCACGCAGACACGGGGAGAACGTGCAGACTCCGCACAGACAGTGATCCAGCAGGGAATCGAACCTGGGACCCTGGTGCTGTGAAGCCACAGTGCTAGCCACTTATGCTACCGTGCTGTCCTAAAAGGGTTCATGAAATGTCATTGGCAAACAGGATTAAGGAAAATCCTAAGGCTTTTTCTTCATATGTAAAGAGCCAGAGGGTAGCCAGAGAAAGGGTTGGTCCATTCAAGAATATTGGAGGGAATATATGCATGGAAACAGAGGAAATAGGCGAGATACTAAATGAATACTTTGCCTCAGTATTCACCAAAGAGAAGGACTTGGTGGATGAGGAATAGAAGGTAGAGTGTGTAGATATTCTGAGTCGTGTTGATATTAATAAAGAGGAGGTGTTGGGCATCTTAAAAAGCATTAAAGTTGATAAGTCCCCAGGGCCTAATGGGATCTACCCCAGAATACTGAGGGAGGCAAGGGAGGAAATTGCTGGGGCCTTGACAGTAATCTTTGTATCCTCATTGGCTACAGGTGAAGTTCCAGAGGACCGGAGAGTAGCCAATGTTGTTCTATTGTTTAAGAAGGGCAGCTCAAGGGCGGCCCGTGGTGCAGTGGTTAGCACTGGGACTACGGCGCTGAGGACCCGGGTTCGAATCCCGGCCCTGGGTCACTGTCCGTGTGGAGTTTGCCCATTGTCACCGTGTCTGCGTGGGTTTCACCCCCACAACGCAAAGGTGTGCAGGTTAGGTGGATTGGCCACGCTAAATTGCCCCTTAACTGTAAAAAAAAAAATTGGGTACTCTAAATTAAATAAAAAGAAGGGCAGCAGGGATAATCCAGGAAATTATAGGCCGGTGAGTCTTACGTCAGTGGTAGGGAAATTATTGGAAAAGATTCTTAGAGATAGGACTTACTCACATTTGGAAACAAATGGACTTATTAATGATGAACAGTATGGTTTTGTGAAGGGGAGGTCGTGCTTCACTAATTTGATCGAGTTTTTCGAGTTAGTGACAAAGGTGATAAATGAGGGAAAGGCAGTAGATATCGTATAGATGGACTTCAGTAAAGCCTTTGACAACGTATTTCATGGTAGACTGGTACAAAAGGTGAAGTCACATGGGATCAGAGGAGAGCTGGCAAGTTGGATACAGAACTGGCTCGGGCACAGAGGGTAGCAGGAGAAGGGTGCTTTTCTGAATGGAAGGCTGTCACTAGCGGCGTTCCACAGGGATCAGTTCTGGGACCTTTGTTGTTCGTAGTGTATATAAGTGATTTGGAAGAAAATGTAACTTGTCTGATTAGCAAGTTCACAGACGACACAAAAATTGGTGGAGTTGCGGATAGCGATAAGGATTGTCAGAGGATACAGCAGGATTTGGAGTCTTGGGCGGAGAAATGGCAGATGGAGTTTAATCCGGACAAGTGTGAGGTAATGCACTTTGGAAGGTCCAATGCATATAGGAATTACACAGTAAATGGTAGAACTCTTGCGAGTATTGACAGGCATAGAGATATGGGCATTCATGTCCACCGATCACTGAAAGTGACAATGCATGTGGATAAGGTGGTCAAGAAGGCATACGGCATGCTGGCCTTCATCAGTCGGGGCATTGAATATGAAAATTGCAAGTCATGTTGCAGCTATACAGGACTTTAGTTAGGCCTCATTTGGAATATTGTGTACAATTCTGGTCACGATGGGGGCGATGGGGTTGGAACACCGGAGCGGTGAGCGCTGGCTCAACTGCAGTCCCTGAGCCAACCCCAACCCAAGTTTCCGCACATTCCCCCCACCCCTCGGCCCCTCTGCGGCCAGCCCCAAGCAGCCCATCCCTCACACACCGAGCACCGAGGCAAGTTGTAACATTGTGCACAGGTGTATATTCTGAACATATATATACATATATGGATTGTGCCCTAGCCCCTATAGTTATCTTATGTTCTGCAGTGCCAGATTAACTGGTGTCTACCTTTCTGGCTTTATGGACCCTAATGCTATGCCTAGGTGGATACCCAGGAAGTACCTCAGGGGTGGAGGCAGCCTGCTGTGACTGTTGCCCTGTTACAAGGGTCCACGTTGGCGGCCGCTTTCTGGGGCGACCGGACCTGGATGGGACTGGCTGCTGCTCGGGTGTCCCAGGTTTGACCCACTGCCCATCAGATGCGCCAGGGACAGGGACAGTGGGGGGGAAGGATTCCGAAGCGGTGAACCAGCACCTCCCCTGCAGGACTCACAGGCATGGGCCCCAATCACCTCCTCCACCCTTGGGTGTCCGATGGCCCGGGCTATTCCATGGGACGGGGCGTGAGCGGAGCTATCCCCTGAAGCTACCCTGCTTGTTGCCAGTCCTGAAGGCCCTCTCTCGTCTCGACTAGGATCTCAATGCCCGCGGCCATGGAGCACAGGGAGTGGATCTCCTCCCTCTGAGACTGTATCTCCACAATTGATGGGGCTGCCCCTTCCAGAAACCCAAAACCCGTCTGGACGGCAGCTAGACCCTAGAGTCGGCCTGCCTTCTGACCGTCCGCTCCCTCGGGGGTTCCTACCTCCACCTTCTGTGCCCAATCAGCTGTGTGGTGCACACCAGGCATTATCCCAGGAGCCTCTTCATTAAAGTGCCCAACCGAGGACAGTGTCACTGGGATGGTGGAGAGTGTTGGAGACAGCTGTGATGGGAAGGTTAATGTCTTGCCCGGACACGAGCTCCAGGGTGTCAAGGGATGCGGGTCAATGGCTCCCATCCATATCCGTATCCTCATCGTCACTGCTCACAATTGTGGTTGAGGTTATAGTTGGGGTTGGGGGCGGGAGACTCCAGAAGGGCCAGCGCCATCACCAGCAGCTCCTGCAAGACACAAGACAAGATGCATGATTGCATCACGGGCCGGGGAAGAATGAGCTGGTGGGGGAGAGGGGGGGGGGGTGTTGTGAGGGTGGGGGTGGGTGGAGTGGTACCGGAGGGTGTGGGGGGGGGTGGTATGGGGGGATGGAGATAGAGAGGGGAAGCACGGTAGCATTGTGGATAGCACAATTGCTTCACAGCTCCAGGGTCCCAGGTTCGATCCTGGCTTGGGTCACATTCTGTGCGGAGTCTGCACATCCTCCCCGTGTGTGCGTGGGTTTCCTCTGGGTGCTCCGGTTTCCTCCCACAGTCCAAAGATGTGCAGGTTAGGTGGATTGGCCATGCTAAATTGCCCTTAGTGTCCAAAATTGCCATTAGTGTTGAGTGGGGTTACTGGGTTATGGGGATAGGGTGGAGGTGTTGACCTTGGGTGGGGTGCTCTTTCCAAGAGCCGGTGCAGACTCGATGTGCCGAATGGCCTCCTTCTGCACTGTAAATTCTATGAAGTGAGGGTGGTGGTGGTGGAAAGGGGTTGTGGGGTGGGGTGATGTGGGTGTGGGGATGGGTGGAGGGTGGTGGTACCGGGGGGGGGGGTGGGTGGAGGGGGGGGGGGTGGTGGTACCGGGGTGTGGGGGGGGTGGGGTGATGTGGGTGGCGGGGTGGTGGTACCGGGGGGTGGGGGTGGGGGTGGGGTGATGTGGGGGTGGGTGCAGGGGTGATGGTACCGGGAGGCTGGGGGTGTGGGGTGACACGCGTGCCATGGGGAACCACTCAGCGGGGCTTTACTTCCTCGCCCGATTCCGACCTCCACCTCGGTGACTGCCCTTTCCTCAGGCCCCAGGCCCACTGTCACATCCAGTGCTCTCTGTTCCTCTATGGTGAGAAACCATAGGTCCAGTTGTCCCTCTCCAGTCTTCTCCCTCTCTCGACAAATTTGAGCGGCCTTCTCCGGGGTGGGGGTGGGGGGGTGGGGGGGGTGGGGGGGGGGTGGGGGGGGGGGTGGGGGGGGTGGGGGGGGGGTGGGGGTGGGTGGGTGGGGGGTGGGGGGGGGGGGGGGCTGGGCGCCCTGACCAGGTCGTGCAATTTTTTTCGGCAGTGCTGGCTGGTCCTCGTGGTGTTGCCTGCGGCGCTGGCGACCTCGGCCATCTGCGGCCAGGCACGGTGACCGCCGATGACTGGCAGCCTCCTTCCCAGTCCGGGGTACAGGATTGCCTCTCCTCCATGGTGTCCAGCAGGGTCTCGAGTTCGGCATCTGTGAAACGGAGTGCCGTTCTTCTTGCTGCCATTTGTTGGCTGGGATGAGCGGGTGTGGGGAGTGAAGTGTCTATATGCGGCTGCAGCTTGTCAGCCTCCTGAGTGTCAGCCCCGAACCCGGCAAATCCGTTTCTCGTTAAAATTGATCGTATTCCACGTCACACTGGTGCTAGCTGGTGAATTAGTCCAGGTGTGGCGTCAATTTTGCTGACGTAGAAGTCCGGCAATACTACCCCGGTGTCAACACTTTGTCTCAGGAATGGAGAATCCAGCCCCATTTCTTTTTAAAGCATTTACAGATTGCATTTGAATGTCAGCCTTGACTTTTGTATTCACGCCCTGGAGGGGTTAATTCATAACCATGAGGAGAAATGTCAAGGTTTGGAGCAGAGTTCAGCACAGATAGAAATAAATGGATTTAAGCTAAGTCATTATAGGAATGTAGTTTCAGACCGACCCAAACCAGGAACTAAATATTCCAAGCTATTTGGCCTTTCGACGAGATAGACAAAATGCAATTAGTGAAGAAACAACACTGGAGCAATTAATGGGACTAATAGTCAATGGCCATGATTTGGCGACCGCACTAGCCGTGGGCACAAATCCCATATTGGTCGCTAAATATCATGAGCGGTAAAAACAGGATTTGCGCCGGAGAGATTCCAGAATTCTATCTTCCCCGCTCCCCTCCGATAACACGTTCAGGTTCACGCCCAGGAAGTGTGTAAGTCTGATTTGCATAGATTATAGCAAAGTAAAATGTAATCAGCGGATTTAACGCTGCTACGCCTGCCCTCTCCCTACCATCACACCCAGCCCGCGTCATGCCAGCACCAATCACTACCGGTTTTCAGAAATGCAAACCAGTCGTGAAGACCATGCCAGGGGCAGTGCCAGGTTGGCAGAGCCAGGGTGGCAGTGTCGGGGCGAGCCCTCGAGGCAGCCCAATTGGTGGGTGTTCCCCATATGTGTCAGAGATGGTGGGGGTGGGGGAGGGTAGTGGGCCACTTTTGGTGAGGGGGGAGTGCACTGATGCTTGCATGGTGGTGGGGAGGTGGAAAGAGAGAGCCCTTGTATGTGCGTGATGGGTCGTGGGGTGGGGGGAGTTTCCTGATGCTTGTGGGGGTGGGTCCTCCATGTCCGTGGTGGCGGGGGACAAGTTTATATTTAATACAGATTGGGGGGGAACCTTTAAAGATGGCCTTGGTTGAGTGATATTGCAAACCACGCTCCCAGATTCTCTGTGCACAGAAAATCTGGAGTGAAAACTAAGGTGTGCAGCTGTAGAGTTACACCCAGTTTTCAGTCTGAACCTGACAGTCTGACAAATGTGGGGAAAATTCCACCCAGTGAATTTCTTGGAGCTGTTGGCCTGCATCATGGAATTTTAGAAGAGGTGGCTACACAGCGAGGGAATGCATTGGTTTTGCTCTTCCAAAATTCCCTGGATTCTAGACAATCCTCATGGTTTGGAAAGTAGCAAATGTAACTCCATTATTTAAGAAAGGAGGGAGGGAGTAAGAGAGGAAACAGGGAGCTATACACCAGTTAACCTGATCTCAATAGTCAGGAAAATAGAAGCTATTATTAGGGGCAATGGTAACAGGAAAGTTCATTAGTGCCATGCCTTCAATTTCCGAGACCCTGGGCTCAGGATTGCCTCCTAGCTTTTTTTGTTGAAGACACTTCTTGAAGCCTATCCCTGTGAGCAAGCATTGGTATCTGACCTAATGTGTGGAAATGAATGCCCTCCGGTGAGTTGAGTTTGGAATCGGGAAGGGCATTTAATCGGACTAGAGGTTGTGTAATGGGAACTGTGCATTCTGCGAACCCATTGCTCAATTGCCCAATTGTGCTGGATGCCAAAGCAAATGCCTATTATCGGATCAATGTTGGCAGCAATTGATTTGTTCGGACGACTTCAAGTCGGGACCTCCAGTGGTCGCAGATTTTGTGGCTCCCGCTCGAGGTGGGATTTTCTGGTCCTTCCCCACCCGATTTGATGGGTGTTTGCTGGCGAATGGTGCATGAGCATTGAAGGATTGCAATACTCCTCTGGCAGAGCCGGTTTATGGTTTACCAGACGAGGAGTGCAGCAAAGAAGAGGCAGCAGCATGACCGCGAGAATAGTCGAGGTGCGACTCAGAAAAAGATAGTGGAAGGTGCTGCGGCTTCGCTGCCTTCCCACTGGTCTACAGAGCAGCTCATGAACATTTTGAACAACAAGTTCGGGCAGCAGAGGAAAGAGGCCTCAGAGGACCTGGCTAAGGTGGTGCAGCCGCTTAGGGCAGCTATCAAGAGAGTGGAGCAGAGGCTGGAGGCGCAGGACCTGACACTCCTGATATACCTTCAATTCACCGAGAGGCAGAGAGAGCGAGTGAACATTAGGCTTTATAAGTCATGAACTTGCCTAGCCAGGGTCGGTTGTACAGATGAATGCCGCCCACAGGCGGCCGGTCTATATATGGCCCCGGTGAGGGCGGAGCCAGAGGCGGAGCCCACTGGAGTTACAGTGCAGTACCTGGAAGCAGCTTCCAGGTCATAGGTCATAGGTTACAGTATCATGCATGCATTAGGTGAATACATTCACCACAATCACCCCCATGTTAAAATATCAAGTCCAGCGGAGGTGACGTGGGGTCATTATATATTCAGTCTACCTGGAGGCCGGATCGTTCTCTTCAACCTCCTCAGCTCTGGCGGTGCGGCGGGCATGGTTGTTCCAGGTGGTGACTCCAGGGGCGTTGTGTCTGGAGCTTGAGCCTCAGTCCGGCGTGTCGGAGGCGGTTGGGGTGTGGGGGTAGGCAGGGGGGTGATGGGTGGTGGCAGTGTCAGCGCGGGACAATACAGGAGACCCAGGGGAGCGTATGGGGTGCTGGGGGTGGCGGCGGACAGCGGGGGCGCGTTGGTAGGGGAACCAGCTGGCGTCATGTCCCGTAGGAAGACCGTATCTTGCCATCCGTCCTGGTGCGCGATGTAGGCATACTGGGGGATGACGTGGAGCAGTTGGACCCTCTCGACCAGGGGGTCGGTCTTATGCCTCCTCATGTGCCTCCGGAGAAGGACAGGTCCCAGAGTTGTCAGCGAAACCCTGGAGATGGACTTCCTGGGGGAGATAAACAAACGATCGTGAGGGGTCTCGTTCGTGGCTGTGCAGAGGAGTGATCTGATGGAGTGGATGGCGCCGGGGCGGACCTCCTGCCAGTGGGGGATCAGGAGGCTTCTAGACCTGAGGGCCAGAAGAACGGCCTTCCATACCGTCGCATTCTCCCTCTCCACCTGCCCGTTTCCCTGCGGGTTATAGCTCATAGTCCTGCTCGAGGCGATGCCTTTACTGAGAAGGTAATGACGTAGCTCATCACTCATAAACGATGTCCCCCGGTCACTGTGGACGTAGGCAGGGAAACCGAACAGCGTGAAGATGCTGTGCAGTGTCTTTATTACAGTGGCCGAGGTCAAGTCGGGGCAAGGGACAGCGAACGGTAGAAGTGCGGTTTGCACTCCGCGCAGACTTGGCAGTCCCTGGTCAATTCCTTGACCTCCTCGGTGGAGAAGGGCAGATTGCGGGCCTTAATGAAGTGGGTTAGCTGGGTGACCCCCGGGTGACAGGTCATTGTGGATAGCCCAAAGTCAGTCATCTTGCGCGCTGGCGCATGTGCCGCGGGACAGGGCATCTGGGGGCTCGTTGAGCTTCCCAGGACGATACTTGATATCGTAATTGTAGGTGGAGAGTTCGATCCTCCACCTCAAGATTTTGTCATTTTTTTATCTTGCCCCGTTGTGCGTTGTCAAACATGAAGGCGACCGACCGCTGGTCGGTGACGAGAGTGAACCCCCTACCGGCTAGGTAGTACCTCCATGCCGCACGTCTTCCACTATGGCTTGTGCTTCCTTCTCGACCGAGGGGTGTTGAATTTCGGAAGCGTGGAGGGTCCTAGAGAAGAATGCTACTGGCCTGCCCGCCTGGTTGGATGTGGCGGCCAGTGCGACGTCTGACGCATCGCTCTCTACCTGAAAGGGGGTGGACACGTCCACCGCGTGCATTGCGGCCTTGGTGATGTCGGCCTTGATGCGGCTGAAGGCCGAGCGGGCCTCATCTGTCAGGGGAAAACTGGTGGTTTGAATAAGTGGGCGGGCTTTGTCCGCATAGTTGGGGACCCGCTGGGCGTAGTATGAGAACAGCCCCAGGCATCGTTTTAGGGCCTTGAGGCTGTGGGGAAGGGGGTGTTCTGTGAGGGGGAACATACGGTCGGGGTCGGACCTAGGACTCCGTTCTCCACGACGTAGCCGAGGATGGCTAGTCGGGTAGTATGGAAGACGCACTTTTCTTTGTTGTATGTGAGATTGAGGCATTGGGCGGCCTGGAGGAACCTTTGAAGGTTGGCGTCATGGTCCTGCTGATCATGGCCACAGATGGTCACATTGTCCAAGTCCGGATATGTAGCCCGCAAACCGTACTGCTCCACCATTCGGTCCATCGTTCTCTGAAAGACCGAGACCCCGTTAGTGATGCCGAAGGGGACTCTGAGGAAGTGGAAGAGTCGGCCGGCTGCTTCAAAGGCAGTGCAGTGGCGGTCTTCCGGGTGGGTTGGGAGCTGGTGGTAGGCCGACTTCAGATCGACCGTTGAGAACACACGGTACTGCGCGATCTGGTTGACCATCTCCGCTATGCGGGGGTGGGGGGTGGGGGGGTACGCATCCAGTTGCGTGAACCGGTTAATTGTCTGGCTGTAGTCCACAACCATCCGATTCTTTTCCCCGGTCCGGACGACCACCACTTGCGCTCTCCAGGGGCTGTTGCTGGCCTCGATGATCCCTTCATTCAACAATCGCTGGACCTCCGACTTGATAAACATCATGTCTAGTGAACTGAGGAGTGAGGTTCGCAAAGGGTGAAGGGGGGGAGAACTTAAGGGTCGCGAGGCTGCACACCATGAGGGGGGGCAAGGGTCCGCCGAACTGTAAGGTCAGGCTTCGGTGATTACATTGAAAGTCCAATCGGAGCAGTAGGGGGCCGCAGAGGTGGGGGAGGACGTAGAGCTTAAAACAAGCATACTCTGCGCCGTGCATCACGAGATTGGCGATACAGTACCCCCGGATCTGAACCGATTGGGACCCGGAGGCAAGGGAGATTGTTTGGGAGGCTGGGTAGGTGTGGAGGGAGCAGCGCCTTACCGTGTCGGGGTGGACAAAGCTCTCCGTGCTCCCGGAGTCGAAAAGGCAGGGGGTCTCGTGCCCGTTGACCTGGACGACCATCATGGAGTTCTTCAGCTGTTTCGGCTGCGACTGGTCGAGAGTGACTGCATCCAGCTGCAGTTAGCTTGTGTGGTCGGTGAAATCACAAGATGGCGGCCCCCATGAGTCACACGATGCTGATGATGTATCTGACGGGGATGTTCCGGGCAGACACGCAGCCACATTGCGGGGTCTGTGGGGCTGCGAGTGCATGGGTCGGGCCTGGTGCGTTTTCGATTTCTGAGCCTTAGGTCAGCCCAGACAGACTCTAGCGAAGTGCCCCTTTTTCCCCACAGTCGCTGCACGCCGCTGTGCGGACTGGGCAACACTGCCGGGGGTGTTGGCCCTGTCCGCAGAAGTAGCACTGCGGTTCCCCGGTCTGGGCTGGCAGGCCTGCGCCGTAGTCGGGTCCGACGGGGGCCACAATGAGGGCGACCACGAGGGGTTAGCCAGGCCCGCGGGGAAAGCACTGAGGTTCTGGTAGGCCACCTCTAGCGAGGTATCTAGCTTTACTGTGTCCCGCAGGTCGGAGGTCCCGTTTTCCAGCAGTCGCTGCCTGATGTAGTTCGAGCGGACCCCCGCCACGTAGGTGTCCCGGTTCTGTGAGTTCATGTGTTCCTCCGCTGTCACATCTCAATTGCTGCAGTTCCTCGCGAGTAGAGTCAGGGTTTCCAGATATTCGTCCAGCGATTCTCCGGCGCGTTGACGGCGAGTAGTGAGGAGGTGTCTGGCGAACACCTCATTTACGGGCTTCACAAAGTGTGCCTTGAGGGTTGCGACCACCGCCTCGTACATGGCCGCTTTCTCAATCATTACTGAGATTCGATGGCTCACCCGAGCATGGAGGAGTCGCAGCTTGAGGGTCTCCATGGGAGTGTTGCTCTTTTTAGCCTTAGTTTATTACCTCTGATTATGTCACCTTTGCTCACGAGTCGCCAGGTATCTTTCTGATACCGCCACGTGGTTCAAGCTCGAGTTATGATTAATAAGTCAGCACACTGCTAAGCAAGATTGAAATCAACGGTCATTTATTATATACAGCAATTAATACTTATACAATAATGCTACTTCTAGACTAATACCTATAACTAACAGGCCAATACTTAACTTTAGGAAGGGCCCACCAGGTCAGGGAAATTAATGGCTTATCGAATCGGATCTGGCCCACGGGATTCAAAAGGCTGATACGGGTCGATGGCTAGGAGTCTTTATCGGGTAGCGATCGCTGGAGTCAAACTTACGGTTCTTTGTCGAAGGTTCTTGCGAAGGTTGCGAGCAGGTGAAGAAGAGAGAGAGAGAGAGATCTGAACTTGGCCCCTCACTTTATAGGGCCCAGGGGCTTCCCTCCTCTCGGGGCGGCCCTTGACCCTGAGTCCCAAGTGATTGGACTTGTTCCCAATCACTGGATTCGATATGCTCCAATAATGGGGCGATTCCTCGATCGGGGGGTGGTCGTTCACCTGTCTTTGTTTCGGCCACTGCAGGCGCCGAGAGGTCTGGCCCGGCATTCAATTGCTAATATGTTGCAATTGTTCCCGGGAATAGCCGATTAAACTGCAGATGTCTGTGTTGATGTGCTGCTAATGGTCGCAGGTATCGATCTGGGCCGACTTCCCCAGATCCGAATATGCTATTCTGTCTGCAGCTGTCCGTTTGTGTCCTGTTGGCTGCTTTTCCCATCAGCCTTTTCGGTTAGCCATTTTAAATCGGGTTTTGGCCAAATTAATAGGGAATCAGCCATTTTAGGTGGCTACAGGAGGCGTTGTGGAGGAGTCGAGGTAGGCCTCGAAGCATCAAAGCAAATGTTCGAATATTTCCTTGGCTTCGGACGCGCGGGCGTCGAGTTTGAGCCTGTCTGGCTTTAGAGCGGCTTCCATAGTGCTGTCTATGACTAATAAATTGATATACCTTCAATTCACCGAGAGGCAGAGAGAGCAAGTGAACATTAGGCTTTATTAGTCATGAACTTGCCTTGCCAGAGTCGGTTGTACAGATGAATGCCACCCACAGGCGGCCGGCCGGTCTATATATGGCCCGGTGAGGGTGCAGCCAGAGTGGAGCCCACCGGGGTTACAGTACAGTACCTGGAAGCAGCTCGTATCACTACTTCCAGGTCATAGGTCATAGGTTACAGTATCATGCATGCATTAGGTGAATACATTCACCACAACTCCAAACGGTGAAGGAGTCGATAGGGGAGGGCGAGGACCGGCTGGCCGAGCTGGAGGCAGAGATGGTGCTGGTGGTGGACAGCCAAAAGAGGTTGAGGGAGAAGGTGAAGGACCTCGAGAATCGCTCCAGGAGACAGAATCTCCGGATCATGGGGATGCCTGAGGGGATCGAAGGAGTGCAGGCCGGCAAATACGTGGCAAATATGCTGGAGTAGCTGATGGGGAGGGGGTCTTCGACCATCCCCTCGAGGTGGATTGAGTGCACAAGGCACTGAGGAGGAGGACGAAGGCGGGGGAGACGCTGAGGGCGATGGTGGTGAGGCTGCATCGCTTTCTCGATAAGGAGAAAATCATGAAATGGGCACATAGGGAGAGAGTGGAAGGAGAGGAGAGGCTGAGGTGAGTTGATGACAGCCTGAGGGAGATATTCAGTGGCGGAGGAGGGACAGAGGCACCATATGGAGTTTGGGCTGGTGTCCACGGGAATGGCGGTAGGGCCAGAAGGGTGGTTTATGAATGCGGGAAAAAGAGAGCAGGATATCAGCGCATCAGCTGGGGAACCAGGCAGCGGCGAGAGAGATTGGCGGGGTGAGGGATGAGAGAGGCATGGTGGTGTAGGAGCCAGAGGGGGTCAATGCGATCTTTGATGCCTTCTATCGAAGGCTATATGAATCGGAACCTCCGACCGGGCAGGGGTTTATGAGGCAGTTCTTGGATGCGCTGGAGTTCCTGAGAATGGAGGAGCAGAAGGTGCAGGGATTGGGGCCCCGATTAAGCTGTGGGAGGTGATGGATGGTATAGGTCAGATGCAGGTAGGGAAGGAACTGGGTCCAGATGGGTTTCCAGCCATGTTTTATAAGGAGTTTGGGTCAGAGCTGGGGCTGCTTGTTGGGATGTATAATGAGTTGATGGCAAGGAGGGAACTTCCTCCCATGTTGTTGCTGGCGTCCATATCACCGATTTTAAAGAAGGGCAAAGACCCAGAGCATTGTGGGTCATATCGTTCGATTTCAATGTTAAATGTGGACACAAAATTGTTGGCAAAGGTGGTGGCTTTGTGGATAGAGGATTGTGTGCCGGGGGTGTTAGGGGAGGACCAGACTGGGTTTATCATAGAATATCATAGAATTTACAGTGCAGAAGGAGGCCATTCGGCCCATCGAGTCTGCACCGGCTCTTGGAAAGAGCACCCTACCCAAAGTCAACACCTCCACCCTATCCCCATAACCCAGTAACCACACCCAACACTAAGGGCAATTTTGGACACTAAGGGCAATTTATCATGGCCAATCCACCTAACCTGCACATCTTTGGACTGTGGGAGGAAACCGGAGCACCCGGAGGAAACCCACGCACACACGGGGAGGATGTGCAGACTCCGCACAGACAGTGACCCAAGCCGGAATCGAACCTGGGACCCTGGAGCTGTGAAGCAATTGTGCTATCCACAAGGCTACCGTGCTGCCCGTTTGTGAAGGGGCGATAGCTGTCAGCTGCTCAACGTTATTCTGATGCCCTCGGAGGGGCAGGAAGTGGAAGTGGTGATGGCTATGGACACAGAGAAGGCGTTTGACCGGGTTGAGTGGACAGTCTTGTTGGAGGTGTTGGGTCGGTTCGGGTTCAGGCACGGGGTTGTGGATTGGGTTCAGCTGTTGTATACAACACCGAAGGCTGGTGTCCGAATGAATAGGGTTAGATTGGAGTACTTTGGGCTACACTGGGGGACAAGGCAGGGGTGCCCACTCTCCCTGCTGCTTTTTGCTCTGGTGATAGAGCTGTTGGAAATGGTGCTTCGGGCGTTGAGGGGTGGAGGGGGAGTGAGCAGAGAGGGATCGAGCACAGCATCGCTTTGTATGCAGCTGGCCTCCTGTTGTACATTTGTGACCCGGTGGGGAGTTTTGACGGGATCATGGGGATTCTGGGGAAGTTTGGCCATATCTCAGGATATAAACTGAACATGGGAAAAAGCGAGGTGTTCCTGATAAATGCCAGGGGGCAGGAGAGGAGGCTGGGGAAGTTGCCGTTCCGGGTGATAGGGGTGAGTTTCCACTATCTCAGGATACAGGTGGTGCGGAGTTGGGCCTAGCTACACAAGTTGAACTTTGCGCGACTGGTGGAGGGTATGAAGGCGGAGATAAAGAGGTGGGATGTTGCTGCACGATCAATGGCACAAAGACTAAGGTTGGGTACAACTGTGGCCTTATTGCAGTCAGATGCGTGGCCTCCTGCTGCAGCTAGCGAAATGGCAGCTGAATAGAGGACACGCCTATTTATACTCCTCCTACTGGGCGGAGCCAGCCGGCAGGGGCTACCGGCGAATCTGTAGTACAGATCCTACCTTACATCCCCTAATACAGGTGTACAGTGGTTCACCACATTCACCCCCTGTTAAAAATGAGTCCAGCGGGGGTGGGGTGGAACTATATACAATGTTGAACATTATTTACAGTGTCGTAGAGACAATATGAAGAAGAGAGGAACAGAAATTGTCCATTTTGAAGGTCCAGTTAAAGGTTCAATCTGTCTGGAGCCTTGACGTTCCGCTGGGAGCAGTGCTGGGCGAGGGCGGTGCTGGCCTGCTGTTAGATGCCTCCGGGAGCGTGCCAAAATCTTCGTCGTCCTCTTGCGTGGGCAGGGGAAGGAGGGATGGGCCTGGTGGGGACAATGATGGAAGCGCCTAGGAAGGGGAGGATGGCGCCGGGGCGAGGGAGTGTGTTTGGTTGGAACCTGACGGTGCCAGGTCCCTGAGGGAGACAGTATCTTGGCAGTATCTCTGGGTACGCAACGTAGGCATACTGGGGGTTGACGTGGAGCAAGAGTACCCTATCCACCAACGGGTCTGCCTTGTGGAGTCAGACATGCCTACGGGGCAGGACCGGTCCTGGAGCTGCGAGCCAAGTCGGGAGCGACACCCCGGATGTGGATTTCCTGGGGAAGGTAAAAAGACGTTCATGGGGTGTGTTATTCACAGCGGTGCACAGTAGTGACCAGATGGAGTGCAGTGCATCACGGAGGACCTCCTGCCAGCGAGAGACTGGAAGGTTCCTGGACTGTAGGGCCAGCTGGACGGCCCTCCAAACTGTCCCGTTCTCCCTCTCTACCTGCCCGTTTCCCCAGGGGTTGTAGCTGGTCGTTCTGCTGGAGGCGATACCCCTGCTGAGCAGGAACTGACGCAGCTCATCGCTCATGAATGAGGATCTCCTGTCACTGTGGATGTAGGCGGGGAAACTGAACAGAGCAAAGATTGTGTTGAGCGATTTGATGACAGGGGCGGATGTCATATCCGGGCATGGGATGGCGAAGGGGAACCTGGAGTACTCATCGACCACACTGAGAATATACGTGTTACGGTCGGTGGAGGGGAGGGGCCCTTTGAAATCCACGCTGAGGCATTCAAAGGGGCGGGAGGCCTTCACCAGGTGCGCACGGTCCGGCCGGTAGAAGTGCAGCTTGCACTCCGCACAGACCTGGCAGTTCCTGGTGACTGTCCGTACCTCCTCGACGGAGTAGGGCAGGTTGCGGGCCTTGATGAGATGGTACAGTTGTGTGACCCCCAGGTGACAAAGGCTGTCGTGTAGGGCCCGGAGTTGGTCCACTTGTACGCTGGCACATGTACCTCGGGAGCGGGCGTCTGGGGGCTCGTTGAGCTTGCCGGGGCGATACAAAATCTCGTAATTATAGGCGGAGAGCTCGATTCTCCACCGCAAGATATTATCATTTTTGATCATGCCCCACTGCGTGTTATTGAACATGAAGGCTACCGACCATTGGTCAGTGAGGAGCGTGAATCTCCTGCCGGCCAGGTAATGTCTCCAATGCCGCACAGCTTCAACGATATCCTGAGCCTCTTTTTCGACGGATGTGATATGGTACAAATTAAGTAATGGCACGATGGGAAAACTGGTCAATGGGAAGACTGGTCAAAATGTTTGATACAATGTAAGAAAGGCTGAACTACTCATTCCAGCTCACCAGGCCCATGTAAAGAATACTCACAGTTCACCAGACCCCTGCAAGAAATGCTGCCCTAACCATTTCAGACTGTAAGACTGATAAGGCCAACTCTGCATAACTTGAAGTCTGAAAAAGATCAGAGAAGGTCAAGCTATTCCAAAATACCGGACCTCGGCAACTCCTGATAAAACTAACTCGTCATAACCCAGGGCTGTAGGAATAACACAAGGTAAGTTCAGGAAGAAATAATTCTACTCCGACCTTTCACTGTTCCCTCCGAGGACAAGATAATGGTATGAGTGATGCGACCAAAAAAGGTCTGTTTTATGACATTGGTTCCGTTTCTATTTCTGATCAAATTCCTGACTAAGCTGTTGTCACGCAATCTTGATAATGATAATGTATAAATATTGAACTGATTCTCTGTGAAAATGCGAACTTGAGAAGGAATCGGCAAGTTTCATTAACTGCTCGCTGACTTCAAGTTTCAGCCATTATTTTGTAAATAAAGCTTGTTATTTTGTCTTAACGAGCGTGTTGAATCTTTCTACTACAGAAGCAGGAAAATATTGACTTTAGCACGGATGAGTGCCGAATTTCAGAGGCATGAAGGGTGCGGGAAAAGAACGCCACGGGTCTGCCTGCCTGATTGAAGGTGGCGGCAAGGGCGACATCTGGTGCGTCGCTTTCTACTTGAAAGGGCAGTGTCTCGTCTACTGCGTGTATCCCTGCCTTGGCTATATCGGCTCTGATACGTGCGAAGGCCTGTTGTGCTTCGGCCGTGAGGGGGAGCTGGTGGACTGTATGATTGGGCGGGCCTTGTCCGCATAGTTTGGGACCCACTGAGCGTAGTACGAAAAGAACTCCAGGCAGCATTTGAGGGCCTTGGGGAAGTGGGGGAGGGGAAGCTCCATGAGGGGGCGCATGCGGTCGGGATCGGGCCCCAGGACTCAATTCTGGACCACATAGCCGAGGATGGCTAAAAGGGTCGTGCTGAACACACACTTCTCTTTGTTATCAGTAAGATTGAGGAGAGTGGCGGTGGGGAGAAATTTAGCGAGGTTGGCATCGTGGTCCTGCTGATCATGGCCACAGATGGAGACATTGTCTAGGTACGGGAACGTGGCCCGCAAACCGCACCGGTCGACCATTCGGTCCATCTCCCTTTGGAAGACCGAGACTCCATTAGTGACGCTAAAGGGAACCCGAAGAAAATGGTAGAGACTGTCATGATATCCATATTAACATATCATGGTGCAATCACACACACACAGTGATGGACAGGTAGACGGACCAATCAACACACACGCAACATCACAGCCAATCACCAGTGAGAGCACACGCACTATAAAACAGGGAACACCACAGTTCCCGTTCATTCCACCAGGAGATAGCTCAGAGCACAGAGCTCACAGCGTGCCACTCAGACATGCACCATGTGCTGAATGCCTCTCTAAGATAGTGCTAGGGCTGGGTCCACAGGTTAACTGGTGAAGTACGAACCACAGCTAGAAGTTAACAGTTGTTATTGTACAGAATAATAAAACAGAGTTGTACCATCTACAACCGTGTTGGTTCGTTTGTGTATCGGAACACCCAACACGACCTGATACCAGGATTGGAAACTCGCCAGCAACTGTGTGACCTACCTGCACCTCTTCAGAGATCCGCCATCCTGCGCTATGGACACCATCAGCCCACCGCAGCCGCTCCAAATCGCTGGAAATCTTGGCGTCAACTGGAAGCTGTTTAAACAGCACTTCCAGGTCTTCCTAGAAGCCACAGACAGGGAGAATGCATTGGACACCAGGAAGATCGCCCTCCTCCTCTCTACGGCGGAGCAACACGTCATCCACATCTACAACTCCCTGGCATTCGCGGAAGGCGAGGACAAGACGAAGTACAAGACGGTCCTTCTAAAATTTGAGCAACACTTCAGCGTAGAAGTGAATGAGAGCTTCAAGAGGTACCTCTTCCAGCAGCGCCTGCAGGGTAAGGATGAGCCCTTTCAATCTTTTTTGACACACCTCCGTATCCTCACGCAGTCCTGCGGCTATGAGGCCACCTCCGATTCCATGATTCGGGACCAGATAGTTTTTGGGGTCACCTCGGACACCCTACGCCAGCAGCTCCTCAAAATAAAACGCCTCACCCTAGCCTCCGCCAATCTCATTGCATGGTCAGCCTTCTACACCTTGAAGGTCAAACCACCGATTCGGCCATCCCACTGTCAGTTGGTCGATTACAACGGTAATGTTATCCCGACCATGGGGTTTTGCCAGCTCGAGGTTGCACACAATTCATACACAGCCACATTGTCTTTTGAGATAGTTGGATCCTCGAAGGACTCTCTGCTAGGCACACAGGCGTGCAAGATCCTCCACCTCATTCAGCGGGTACACACTCTGTCTCCAGAAGGCACGTCCGATTTCCCGGATGCAGACATTAGGTCACAGCTCCACTCGCTCCTTGCCCACAACCAGGAAGTATTCAAGGGCATGGGCACACTGCCCTACACTTACAGAATACGGCTCAAACCGGACGCCACCCCGGTCATTCATGCACCTCGTAGAGTCCCAGCACCAATCAAGGACCGCCTCAAGCAGCAGCTGCAGGATCTCCAGGACCAAGGACTGCTTTCCCAGGTCACGGAGCCTACGCCATGGGTCAGCTCCATGGTGCGCGTAAAAAAGCCCTCTGGCGAACTCCGGATCTGCATCGACCCGAAAGACCTGAACAATAACATAACGAGGGAACACTACCCCATACCCAAATGGGACGAAATCACGAGTGAAATGGCCCGGGCTAAAGTTTTTACCAAGCTTGATGCCTCAAAGGGTTTTTGGCAGATTCAGCTGGATCAGTCCAGCAGGAAGCTGTGTACTTTCAACACTCCCTTTGGCAGATACTGCTACAATAGGATGCCGTTTGGCATCATCTCGGAATCCGAGGTGTTTCATCGGATCATGGAACAGATGATGGAGGGCATCGAAGGGGTGCGCGTCTATGTTGACGACGTCATCATCTGGTCCACCACACCACAGGAGCACATCAGTCGTCTCCAGCGCGTCTTTGCTCGGATACGACAGCACGGCCTGCGCCTCAACCGAGCCAAGTGTTGATTTGTAGGCGGCCGCCGCGTGCATGCGTGGACCCACGGCCGGAGGTGCAGGGCCCCGTATCAGCAGCCGGAGCTGCGTGGACTACTCCGGGGCCCTGCAAGCCCCCTTCAAAATGGAGTATCACTCTGGACTTTCACCAGGAAAGTCCAGAGTGATTCGCGCCCCATTTTCTTGCGGGCTTGGGGACAGATCCCACCCATCTGGTCCACCACACCACAGGAGCACATCAGTCGTCTCCAGCGTGTCTTTGCTCGGATACGACAGCACGGCCTGCGCCTCGACCGAGCCAAGTGTTGATTTGGCCAAACTGAGCTCAGGTTTCTGGGGGACCACATATCCCAGTCAGGGGTGCGTCCGGATGCAGACAAAGTGGCAGCTATTGCAGCAATGCCGCAGCCGGCAGACAAGAAGGCAGTGCTACGCTTTCTCGTGATAGTCAACTTCCTGGGGAAGTTTATTCCCAACCTTGCCTTGCACACAACGGCTCTTCGCCACCTGGTAAAGAAGACTAAGGAGTTCCAGTGGCTGCCCGCACACCAGAAGGAATGGGAGGAGCTCAATAGCAAGCTCATCACTGCCCCGGTATTGGCGTTCTTCGACACTACTCGAGACACAAAGATCTTGACTGATGCCAGCCAGTCCGGCATTGGGGCGGTACTCCTGCAACGGGACGACACTGCATCATGGGCCCCGGTAGCCTATGCCTCGCAGACCATGACCCCCACAGAACAGTGCTAGGCGCAGATTGAGAAGGAGTGCCTGGGTTTGTTAACCGGCATAGATAAATTCCACGACTATGTGTATGGTCTTCTGCAGTTCACCGTGGAGACCGACCATCGCCCCCTGGTCGGCATCATACAAAAGGACCTCAATGAGATGACCCCTCGCCTCCAGCGCATTCTGCTCAAGCTCCGGAGGTACGACTTCCAACTTGTCTACACCCCGGGAATTGACCTCATCATCGCGGATGCCCTGTCCAGAGCAGTGAGCACACCGCCCGAATCGGGGGGGTTCGTCTGTCAGGTCGACGCACATGTAGCCTTCACATCGGCCAATCTGCCTGCCAATGATGCAAGTCTGGCCCGTATTCGCCGTGAGACTGCGGCTGACCCCCTTCTACAACGTGTGATGCGCCACATGACGGACGGGTGGCTCAAGGGGCAGTACCCACAATTGTACAATGTCCGGGACGACTTGGCCGTCATTGATAGTGTCCTCCTAAAGTTGGACCGGATTGTGATCCCACACAGCATGCACCGGCTTGTCCTCGAACAACTGCACGAAGGCCATCTTGGGGTTGAAAAGTGCAGGCGGAGGTCCCGAGAAGCTGTGTACTGGCCGGGCATCAGCAACGACATCGCCAACATGGTGCTCAACTGCCCCACCTGCCAAAGGTTTCAGCCGGCGCAACCCCCTGAGACGCTTCAGCCCCATGAATTGGTAACGTCCCCCTGGGCAAAGGTGAGTGTGGACCTTTTTCATACGCTTGGCAGGGACTACGTCATCATAATTGACTATTTATCCAATTATCCGGAGATCATACGCCTGCACAACTTGACATCATCAGCTGTAATCAGAGCATGCAAAGAAACCTTAGCTCGCCATGGCATTCCGCTTACCGTCATGTCGGACAATGGGCCCTGTTTAGCGAGCCAAGAATGGTCTTCTTTTGCCGCTTCATATGGCTTCACACACGTGACGTCCAGCCCTTTGCAACACCAGTCGAATGGCAAGGCGGAAAAGGGCATCCATATCGTGAAGCGGTTCCTCTGCAAGGCTGCTGATGCCGGATCTGATTTCTGTTTAGCCCTGCTGGCCAATCGCTCAGCCCCACTGTCCACAGGCCTCTCACCGGCCAGCTGTTGATGGGTCGCACCCTCAGGACCACTGTGCCGTCCATTCATGTTCCTAAACCCGACCATGCTCCAGTACTGCAAAGGATGCGACATCAGCAGAAGGTGGCACATGACACTCGGGCAACTGATTTTCCTGCCCTGGCGCCTGGAGACAACGTCCGCATATGCCTACCAGAGGGTGGTTTGTCGGCAACCGCCGAGGTTCTTCACCGCGTGGCTCCCCGCTCGTTCCTGGTTCGCATGCCTGATGGCTCCATTCGCCGGCGTAATCGGCGGGCTCTTCGGCTGCTTCCGCGCTCGCTACGTGATCATGCACTGGTGCCACGTCCTCCTGTTGTCCCTGATGTCGACTTCGTGGAGCTTCCTGCCACTCTGCCTATTCCTCTATCACCCGTGGCCAGGCCCATTCCTCAGCTGGTGGATCCTGACCCACCCTTGAAGCGGTCAACCCGAATTCGTCGCCCACCTACTAGACTGGACTTATGAGCCTGTTTGCACATTGGACTCACTGAATTGTTGTGCAACAATGTTAACGTGTCTTTTCTTGTCGTTCCAGGAGTTCTCTTTCGATATTCGATGATTGCACTTGTTTTGTTTGTAGTACAACCTCATTGCTATGTTGCACCTGACACCTTCCTATGTATATAGTTTAGCCTCATGTACATGTTGTAAATATTGCACACACATACTCAGCCGCACTCAGTACACACCAATATTTATTACCATGTAGGCACATATCCTTGTGAAAAGGGGGGATGTCATGATATCCATATTAACATATCATGGTGCAATCACACACACACTGATGGACAGGTAGACGGACCAATCAACACACAACATGCAACATCACAGCCAATCACCAGTGAGAGCACACGCACTATAAAACAGGGAACACCACAGTTCCTGCTGATTCCAGCAGGAAATAGCTCAGAGCACAGAGCTCACAGCGTGTCACTCAGACATGCACCATGTGCTGAGTGCCTCTCTAAGATAGTGCTAGGGCTGGGTCCACAGGTTAGCTGGTGAAGTACGAACCACAGCCAGAAGTTAATAGTTATTATTGTACAGAATAATAAAACAGAGTTGTACCATCTACAACCGTGTTGGTTCGTTTGTATATCGGAACACCCAACACGACAGAGACGACCGTCCGCCTCGAAGGCAGTGTATTTACTGATGGGGAGCTGGTGGTAGGCAGATTTTAGGTCAATCGTTGAGAAGACCCGGTACTGTGCAATCTGATTGACCATATCAGATATGCATGGGAGGGGGTACGCGTCGAGCTGCGTGTACCGATTGATGGTCTGGCTGTAGTCCACAACTATTCGGTGTTTCTCCCCAGTTTTAACGACTACCACTTGGGCTCTCCAGGGGCTGTTGCTGGCCTCGATGACACCCTCCCGAAGCAGCCGCTGGACCTTGGACCTGATGAAGGTCTTGTCCTGGGTGCTGTACCGTCTGCTCCTGGTGGCGACGGGCTTGCAATCTGAAGTAAGATTGGCAAAGAGGGAGGGGGGGGGGTCGACCTTTAGGGTCATGAGGCTGCACACAGTGAGGGGTGGAAGTGGGTGAGGATGAGGCTCTGGAGATTGCACTGAAAATCCAGGCCTAGCAATAGTGCAGCGCAGAGGTTAGGAAGGACGTAGAGGGGAAAGGCACTGAAATCTACGCCCTGGACTGTGAGAGCGACTGTGCAGAACCCTCGGATCGGGACAGAGTGGGACCCGGAGGCCAGGGAGATCTGTTGATTGGCGGGGTGGACCGCGAGGGAGCAGCGCCTTACCGTATCCAGGTGTATGAAGCTTTCGGTGCACCCGGAGTCCAGCAGGCAAAAGGTCGCGTGGCTCTTGATTTTCACCGTTGCCGAAGCGGTGGCCAGGTTGTGTGGATGAGTCTGGTCCAGCGTCATCGAGGCGAGCTGCGGGGGATCATCACTGGTTTCAGACGAAGAGCGTTGGGGGCCCAGGTCATGGAAGGTCGTTGCCGTCCATGCCCCGTGGGGAAGGCAAGATGGCGGCGGCTGGAGATCCCGCAAAATGCGGCACCCATGGGCCACGTGTGGACTGAGGGGGAGAAGATGGCGGCGGTCACTGGCCACGTGTGGCCCCGGAAGGTGAAGATGGCGGCGCCCACTGGCCACGCGTGGTCCATGGGGGTGAAGAGAGCGGCGCCCATTGTGCGTTTGGCAAAGGGGAGGGGGCGATAGCGGCGACTGCGCGAGCCTGGCACACTGTGGCAAAGTGGCCCTTTTTGCCGCAAGCCTTGCAAATGGCGGCGCGGGCCGGGCAGCGTTGGCGGGGGTGCTTCTGCTGACCGCAGAAATAGCATTGGGGACCCCCGGGGTGCGCGGTTTTGCATGTGGCGCAGGCGTATTGGCTAGGCAGGGCCCCAGCTGGGGTGGTGATTTGCGGGGTCCAGGAGGGATAGGGGGGTGGGCCGCGCGGCTGGAGGGGTAGGCCTGAACATTACGGGAGGTGACCGTCATGGAGAGCGCTAATTTTGTTTGTCTCCGCTAGGTCGAGTGTGGCCCCTTCCAGCAATCATTGCCGGATGAGGTCCGACCCAATCCCCGTTACAAAAGCATCGCGCATGAGGCGATTAGAATGTTCGGCGACTGTAACGGCCTAACAGTCACAGTCCCGGACGAGTGGGATTAGGGCCCACCAGAAGTCTTCGATGGACTCACCAGGGAGTTGAGAGTGAGTGGCGAGTACGTGCCTGGCGAAGAGTGTGTTCGCGTTTTGTGCGTAGTTCTCTTTGAGGAGTGCCATGGCTTCCGTGTAAGGCGGGGCGTCCTGGATCAGCGGGAACACTCTTGAGCTCAACCTGGAATACAGGACCTGTATCTTCTGAGCCTCCGTCGGTGGGGTGGTCGCTGATTCAATGTAGGCCTCAAAGCAAGCTAGCCAGTGATTAAAGTCTTTTCTGGCGTTGGTCGATTGCAGATCCAGCTGCAGGCGATCTGGTTTGATACGGATGTCCATCCTGTGGAAAATCTGACTGCAATAAATTGATGCACGATCAATTGCACAAAGACTAAGGTTGGGTACAACTGTGGCTTTATTGCAGTCAGATGCGTGGCATCCTGCTGCAGCTGGCGAAATGGCAGCTGAATAGAGGACAAGCATATTTACACTCCTCCTACTGGGCGGAGCCAGCCGGCAGGGGCTACCGACGAACCTGTAGGACAGGTTCTACCTTACATCCCCTAATACAGGTGTACAGTGGTTCACCACAGATGTGTTGCCCAAGTTTTCGTTCGTATTTCAGAACCTCCCCATCTTTCTTCCTAAGTCCTTTTTAGGAAAGGTGAATGGGATGATTTTGAGGTTTGTGTGGGCAGGGAAGACCCCACAGGTGAGGAGGAGTTTTCTGGAAAGGTATTGGTCAGGGGGGGTGAGGGGGACGGGGACGGCTGTCTTTGCTGAGCCTGCTGGATGACTACTGGGCAGAAAACATTGCAATGGTTCGGACATGGGCGGCGGAGGAGGGGTCAGTCTGGTGGTGGGTGGAGGTGGCATCGTGAAGGGGGACCAGTTTGAGGGCCCTGCTGTTGGTGCCCCTTCCACTGTTGCTGGTCCGATATTCCATGAGCCCGGTGGTGGTATCAGCTTTGAGGGTTTAGAACCAGTGTAGTCAATACTTCAGCTGAAAGGCATGGCTCTGCGGGCGCCGATATGTGACAACCATGGGTTGCCGCTGGCAGGGCTGAATGTGAGGTTGCGTGGGTGGCGGCAGATGGGGATAAAATACCACAGGGATTTGTTTGTGGGAGGAATGTTTGCAGGTCTGGAGGACCTTGAGGAAACTTATCAGTTGCCTAAGGGAAACAGATTGAGGTACCTGCAGGTGAGGGGCATTGTTAGGTAAGAGATGCCGCCCTTTCCGGAGCTCCGGTGCTGCAAGCCAAGTTGTTGCCCGAGGATGACATTGGGGAAGAGAGAGCAGCAGATCTACATGGAGAGCTGATGGATAGGGAGGGCACTCCTGTGGAAGAGGTCAGGCACAAGTGGGAGGAAGAGTTAGGGGCGGAGTTGGGGGCCGGGATGGGGTGGAAGCCATGCAGAGGGTAAATGCTTCCTCATCGTGGGCAAGGTTAAGCCACATCCAATTTAAGGTGGTGCACAGAGCCCACATGACAGTCTTGAGGATGAGCCAGTTCTTTTCAGGGGTGGAGGATAGGTGGGGATGGGGCGAACCACGAGCGTATGTTTTGGGCATGTCCAAGGTTAAGGGATTTCTGGAAGGGGTTTTCTGACATCATGTTCGAAATTCTGAGCGTAGGGGTGGCTCCTAGTCCAGAGGTGGCAATATTCGGAGTGTCAGAATATCCGGGAGTTTAGGTGGGGAGAGTGGCCGATGTCTTGGCCTTTGCCTCCCTGATAGCCCGGAGATGGATTTTGCTGAGTTGGTGGCACTCGGAGCCGCCAAAGGCGAGGGGATGGGTGAGTGACCCAGCAGAATTGTTGCACTTGGAAAAAGTCAGGTTTGCCATATGTGGAGTGGAAGAAGGGTTCACCCTGAGGCGGAAGCTGTTTATTGACTTCTTTAAAGTGAATTGAGGCATCAGTGGGGTGGTGGGGCGGAGTTATGGGTGTTTGGTTTTGTTTGGTGGTGGAGAAATGAAAAAGAAGGAGGTGGGCTTGGAGGTGACAGTGGCTTGAGGGCTGGAGGGTGGGTTGGGAGAGAGATGGGGTGGTGGGATGTTAGTTTTGTTCCTGTTGCCAAGGTTTGACTTTCCTATTTTTGTATATATGAAAAATGCCTTCAATAAAAAGATTTCTTAAAAAAAGAGACTTGAAGTCAGGACAAAGTGCTGCAGCATCTACCAGAACATTCCATGGACACTTTAGCAACTTTGGCGAACTCTAGAAAGCATTGAACACTTGCACAATCATAGTAACCACTGTGGATTAAATTTTGCACCACCAGTGTTCTCAACTTGAACATGATCAAAATGCCATTTTATCAACATTTTTTTTAAAGCTATTGCCCTTATTAACTAAATGAATATCACACCAAATAATGTCCAATGTAGGAAAGGATTCATTTTAAATTACAGAACTATTTAGTCTTTATTTCTGACAATTTACCAACTTTTATCTAAACATTTCCAGCAGGCATGAGGACAAAGAAAATCTAATTGAAATGTCAATATGATCAAATTGAAATACCACTGTGATTGTAGTCACCTCCAGAAAGCCTTTCCCATTTAGAAGTGTTTTTTTGTCTCATTTAGAACAGAGACCGTTTTACATTTCAGTGAAAATTCGAATTTCAAGATTTAGGATTGTCTTCGCATGTTTAAACTCACACTCATGTCATTATTTTCAGGAAAGGCCTCTGAATCACTTGTGGGTTGAAGCAAGTGTCAAGGATGACATTCTGAAGACTTTTTGAAATTAAAATAAAAGCAAATTACTGTGGATGCTGGAATCTGAAACCAAAACAGAAAATACTGGATGATCTCAGCAGGTCTGACAGCATCTGTGGAGAGAGATGGGAGCTAACGTTTCGAGTCTGGATGACTCTTTGTCAAAGCTAGAGAGAACTGGAAATGGGATAAGCGGCGGAATTCTCCGACCCCCCGCCGGGTGGGGGCGTGAATCCCACCCCCACCGGTTGCCGAATTCTCCGGCACTGGATATTCGGTGGGGGCGGGAATCGTGCCGCGCCGGTTGGCGGGCCCCCTCCTGGCGATTCTCCGGCCCGCGATGGAGCGAAGTCCCGCTGCTGGAATGCCTGTCCCGCCGGCGAGAATCAAACCACCTCTCTTACCGGCGGGACAAGGCGGCACGGGCGGGCTCTGGGGTCATGGGGGGGGCGCGGGGCGATCTGGCCCCGGGGGGGTGCCCGGGGTTGCCGTGAGCGGCCGATGACGCTCCCGCACATGCGCCGCATGGCAAAGTCATTTCCGCGCCAGCTGGCGGGGCACCAAAGGCCTTTCCCACCAGCTGGCGAGGCGGAAATCAGTCCGGCGCGGGCCTAGCCCCTCAAGGTGAGGGCTCGGCCCCTCAAGATGCGGAGGATTCCGTGCCTTTGGGGCAGCGCGATGCCGGACTGATTAGTGCCGGTTTTGGCGCCGGTCGGCGGACATCGCGCCGATTACGGATTTTATTGTAGTGGGAAGGCGTGGAGCAATGAAAATCATGCCACTCGGCCCATCGAGTCTGCTCCGCCATTCAATCATGGCTGATATGTTTCTCATTCCCATTCTCCTGCCTTCTCCCCGTAACCCCTGATCCCCTTATTAATCAAGAACCTATCTATCTCTGTCTTAAAGAAACTTAGTGATTTGGCCTCCACAGCCTTCTGCGGCAAAGAGTTCCACAGATTCACCACCCTCTGGTTGAAGAGATTCCTCCTCATCTCTGTTTTAAAGGATTGTCCCTTTAGTCTGAGATGGTGTCCTCTGTTCCTACAAGTGGAAACATCCCCTCCACATCTACTCTATCCAGGCCTCGCAGTATCCTGTAAGTTTCAATAAGATCCCCCCTCATCGTTCTAAACTCCAACAAGTACAGACCCAGAGTCCTCAACCATTCCTCATACAACAAGCCCTTCATTCCAGGGATCATTCTTGTGAACCTCCTCTGGACCCTTTCCAAAGCCAGCACATTCTTTCTTAGATAAAGGCCTAAAACTGCTCACAATAATCCAAATGGGGTCTGACCAGAGTCTTATACAGCCTCAGAAGTACATCCTTGGTCTTGTATTCTAGCCTCTCGACATGAATGCTGGCATTGCATTTGCCTTCCTAACTGCCGACTGAACCTGCACGTTAACCTTAAGAGAATCGTGAACAAGGACTCCTAAGTCCCTTTGTGCTTCTGATTTCCGAAGCATTTACCCATTTAGAAAATAGCCTATGCCCCTCTGGTCTCTTTTGTATCTCTTCCCTCTCACCTTAAACCTATGCACTCTAAGTTCTAGACTCCTCTACCTTTGATAATAATAATAATAATCGCTTATTGTCACAAGTAGGCTTCAATTAAGTTACTGTGAAACGCCACATTCCGGCGCCTGTTCAGGGAGGCTAGTACAGGAATTGAACCAGTGCTGCTGGCTGTGTTCTGCATTACAAACCAGCGATTTAGCCCACTGTGCTAAACCAGCCCCTTTGGGAAAAGATGTCGACTATCTACCTCATCTATGCTTCTCATTATTTTATAGACAACTATAAGATCACCCCTAAGCCTCCTACGCACCAGGGAAAAACATCCCAGCCTATCCAGCCTCTCCTTATAACTCAGTCCATCAATTCCTGGTAGTATCCTTGTAAATCTCTTCTGCAATCTTTCTAGTTTAACAATATCCTTCCTAAAATAGGAATTTACATTGTGTGTTTATCATATGTCCTATGTTTTTTCATGTATGGAACGATCTGTCTTGGACTGTACGCAGAACAATACTTTTCACTGTACCTCGGTACACGTGACAATAAATCAAATCCAATCCAACAATCCACCCTGCCTAATTGGAAGATGAGGTGCTGGTCCTCCAATTTGCACTGGGCTTCACTGGAACATTGCAGCTAGCCAAGGACGGACATGTGGGTATGAGAGCAGGACGGTGAGTTGAAATGGCAAGCGACAAGAAGGCCTGGGTCCTGCTTGCGGACGAACCGGAGGTGTTCTGCAAAGCAGTCACCCAGTCTGCGTTTAGTCTCTGGAATGTACAGTAGACCGACCACACTGGGAGCAACGAATGTAATAGACCTGAGTGAAAGAGGTGCATGTGAAATGCTGCCTCATTTGAAAAAAGTGTTTAGGGCCTGAGATGATGAGCAGGGAGGAGGTAAAGGGGCAGGTGTTACACATTCTGCAATGCATGGGAAGGTGCCGTGGGAAGAGGGTGAGGTGTTGTGGGTGATGGAGGAGGGGACCAGGGTCTCCCGGAGGAAATGGTCCCTGTAAAATGCTGACAGGGGGAGTGAGGGGAAGATGTGTTTGGTGGTGGAATCATGCTGAAGTTGGCGGAACTGGCAGAGGATGATTCTTTGAATGCGGAGGCTGGGTGAAAAGTGAGGACAAGGGGGACCTTGTCCTGGTTCTGTGAGGGAGGAGAGATGGGTGAGGACAGAAGTGTGGGAGATGGATCGGACAGGGTTGAGAGCCCTGTCGACCACAGTGGGTGGGAAACCACGATTAAGGAACAGATGCGCTGGAGGCGAAGGAACTGGGAGAATGGGATGGTGTCCTTACAGGATGTGATGTGTGAAGAGCTGTAGTCGAGGGAGCTGTGAGTTTGTAATGGATATTAGTGGACAGTCTATCCCCAGAAATTAAAATAGAAAGGTCAAGAAAGGGAAGGGAAGTGTCGGAGATGGACCATGCAAGGTGATAGAGAGTGGAAATTGGAAGCAAAATTAATGCATTTTTCCAGATTCAGATGGGAATATGAAGTGGCACCGAAATAGTTGTTTATATGCTGAGTACATAAGAGTTATGGGATGGGGCCAGAGTAGGACTGAAACAAGGAGTGTTCCACATTCCCAATGAAGAGACAGGCAAAACTGGGACCCATGTGGGTAGCTACACCTTTGGTTTGGAGGAAATGAGACATGTTAAAGGCGAAATTATTGAGTGAGAGGACAAGTTCAGCCAGATGGAGGAGGTGTTGGTGGATGGGGACTGTTCGGGCCTCTGTTCCTGATGGGGAATGGAGGTATAGAGGGATTGGACATCCATGGTAAAGAGGCGGTGGTTAGCGCTGGGGAACTGGAAGTTGTTTTTTTTTTTTAATTTTTAAATTCTCCTCCATTTTCACATTTTCTCCCACATTTACATCCATCAACAATAATCAGCAAGATATGTCAGTCCCCATAATAACAACGATCCCATCTACCCACCAACCCCCAAACCTCAACCCGCATGTTTACATAAACAAATTACAAAAATAAATCAGGGATTACCCGTAGTCACCCTTAATCTTACACAGCTCCCACCCACCCCCCCCACCCCAGGCCTCCAGCTCCTCCCGTCCACTGCCTCTTGTAAAACTTCTCCCCCCACCCTTGGTTCCTTCCCCCCCCAACTTTCCACCCCGGCTAGACCACTCGGACCCTGTTCTGCCAGGCTCCGATGGCCGCAGCCCCTCCCCCCACCTCACTCCCATTTACTGGCCGACACACACCGGCCAGCGTGGAGGCCCCCGCCCGCGTCCCTTTCCCACTTGCCCGGCCCCAGGAAAGCCCAAAGATCCCCTTTTAGCACACAAACCCCGCCTATCCACCTACACCCCAAAGAACTCTCATTTCGAGTGAAAGTCCCGTCCCTTCCCTCGTCCAAATATATACCACCTTGGCTCCTTTAATCTCTACACCCACGCGCAGTGATACAAAAAAGAAGAAAATACAGTCATGAGGTTACATCGGCACATGGCCATTCCTCAGTTTGTCAGTTCTGCCACAGTCCTTCTGCTTTCGCAAACTCCTCCGCTGCTTCCGCCGTTCCAAAATAAAAGTCCCTGAGCTTGTCAGTCACCCTCAGCTTCGCTGGATATACAATGCCGCACCGCACCTTGCTAATGTACAGTGCCCTCTTCACCCGGTTGAAGGCAGCCCGCCTCCTTGCCAGCTCCACCGTAAAGTCCTGGCATACACGTATACCAGCTCCAGCCCACTGCACCACCCGCTTCTGCTTGGCCCAGCTCAGGACCTTCTCCGTCACCCTGTACTTACGGAAGCACAGAGTCACTGCCCTTGGCGGCTCACTCGCCTTTGGTACAGGCCTCCACGACCGATGAGCCCGATCCAGTTCATATCGGGAAGGGTCCTCCCCCTCCCCCAGTAGTTTTGCCAGCATCGCGGCAAATTACTCAGTCGGCTTCGGTCCTTCAACTCCTTCGGGCAGCCCCACAATCCTCAAGTTCTGTCGCCTGGATCTATTTTCCAGGTGTTCCATTTTTCCTCGCAGATCCTTGTTGGTATCCATCACCTTCCGCATCTCTTTCCCCATCGAGGCAAGTTGATCACCGTGCTGCAATAACGTCTCCTTCACTTCCTTCAGCGCCTCCCCTTGCTCTCGCACCTCCGCCACTGCGCTCGCCACCTCCGTCCTCACCGGGGAAACCGCCTCCTCCACCAGCACACTCAAAGCCTCCCTCATCTCCTTCCTCACCGTCTCCATGCATTTCGCAATCTGTGCCAACTGCTTTTCAAATTCCGCAGCCATCACCTTGGTTATTTCTTCAGCCGTAAGCAGTGCGGCCTTCCCTGGTGCTCCAGCCTCCATTTTTCCTGGTGACCCCGCGGTGTCCTTTCCACTCCCCGACGGACCTCCAGCTGGTTTTTTTTCGGCCGTTTTTCTGCTCACCCTTGACATTTTTCTTTGGGGTTTTTTTCCTCCTGTGTCTTCTCAGTGCCTCCTCCGTGCCTTCTCCCTTCTTCTGCCACCTCCGCGGACCCTGGGACCGGGCTTAAAGCCCCGAAATTGCCGTTCCCGAGCGGGGGCTCTCCATTGTGCGGCCGCCTCCCGCCCGCCGTCACTGGAAGTCCCCGGAACTGGAAGTTGTTGATATGATGTAGGACATCGGAGGAATCTCAAATGTAGGTGGGAAGGGACTGGATAAGAGGAGAGTGTGGAGTCAAGATAAGAAAAAATGGGTTCGGTGAGGCAGGAACAGGCTGACACGATGGGCCTACCGGGACAGTCCTGTTTGTGGATTTTGGGGAGTGGGTAGAAGTGGGCTGCCGGGGTTTGGAGATTATGAGGTTGTACGCAGTGGAGGGAAAATCTCCAGAGGAATTGCGGTCAGTGACAGTCCTGGAAACAATGGCTTGATGTTTAGTGGTGGAGTCTTGGTCCAGGAAGGGGTAGGAGGAAGTATCGTGGAGTTGGTGCTCAGCCTCTACGAGGTAGAGGTCAGTACACCACACTGCAACAGCCCCACCCTTGCCGACGGATTTGATGACAAAGTCAGGGTTGGACCTGAGAGAGTGGAGTGCAGCCAGTTCAGAAGGTGACAGATTAGAATGGGTGAGAGGAGCAGAGAAATTGAGATGGTCAATGTCATGCCGACAGTTCTGAATGAATAGATCAAGAGTAGGTAAGTGGACAGAGGGAGGGGTCCAGGTGGAGAGAGAATGCTGGAGGCGGGTAAAAGGATCTGTTGAACGTGGAGAGGACTCCTGCCCAAAGAAGTAAGCACAGAGACGAAGGCGGTGGAAGGAGAGTTCAGCATCGTGTCAAGCCCAAAATCTATTGAGGTGGGGGCGTAAGAATATGAGAGCCTAAGAGTAGTCCATTGCAAATCAGTACCTAATTTTCCAATAAGGAAGTCTCACCCAATCTCAGGAGAGTCTGATAGTATCAAAACTCCAAACCTGCCATGATATCTAATTTCTTCCTGACACACTGTAAAAATAGATTGAAAGAGCAATCATGGATGAAATTTACAAAAACTATTAAGCCACAATGCACCTCATGAGCAAACCGATGCTCCCATAAATGATACATTTATATGCATCAACAACTACCTAACAAACCACAGAAACTAATTATGGCCTGAAACTAGTAAAGATTAGATTGAGGTCTCCATCTAGTGGTTGTCGATCGTGAAGTAAATTCACTTTCTTACATTATATCTTAATAGATGACAACACAAGGATCCAATTCAAGTGCCACTAATTATGTCCACATTTTCTAGTCAAATATCTGCTTATTTTTGAATAGAAATAGATTTATCTCACCCAATGAAATGCCCTCATTGATCCCACAAACCAGATCCAGTTTTCAATGAAAACCATACATAAACTTCAAAGAAACAAGTAACTCACTTGGCAAATTATAAGGGTGTAAAACTGAACCATCTCGATTAGGCACGTGCGAAGTTCAAACCCTGGCAAGTGTCATGTGAGAGTGCCTTTAAGAAATGGATGTTTAAGCAATGTACCTTTAAGAAATGCAGTGATGTCAGAGTGTGGGTGGAGCTGGGCTTTAGATCAGCCATTTTGCAGTTTTTAGTTTCAGTTTGAAAAGAGCTTGGGTGTGTGTCTGTGTTTGCAGTGAGCTGGATCTGCTGTGATCTCTGCCATGAAAGACTATCTCTGGATCATTTGGGTGATTTAAACTCATAAAATTAAAGCCTTTAACCTGATGTGTTTCTGTTTAAAGGTGTTAAGTCTCTGGGATGTTGAAAGGAATAACTGAAGGATTATTTAGTGTTGTATTAATTTCAGGGTTATCTTTGAAGTAAGGGGTGTTAAGAGATACAATGTTTATTTAAAAGGTTAAGTTGAGTTCATGGAATAAACATTGTTTTGTGTTTAAAAACCCACGTGTCCATAATTGTAATCCCACACCTGGAGAACAAGCCGTGTGCTCAGAAAAGCAACAATAGCATTAAAGGGGGAGGTTGGTTGAACTCCATGATACATTTTGGGGTTCTGAAAACACCTCTCCCATAACACAAATGATTGTTTTTTCATTCTATCATTACATTACAATATTGTCAGACCACCTTGGTGGCAGAGGGCACCCCCACAGGGTGGTCTTCAACCAAAGCTCTGGCCAGGAAGGTGGGGAGTACCGCAAAGGACACCTGGAGTGCTGGACCCCCCAGTCTACCACTGAAAGGTCACCTCAAGTCATTGGCCTAGTCAGCTCCTGACAACAATCATTACAATAATGTTACCATCCTAAACTCGATGGTTTATAGCTAGCAATAAGCTAGCAGATGTCAGGCGGAATACCAACTGTTCCACTTTGCGCTCAGCTCCCTTGGTTCCCGCTGAAGGTCCATGTGCGGATATTCAAGAAGAATGTGTAGCTCAGCTCTGGTGCGCCCTGATGGAATGGCCTGCCAATGTTCCTGTCACACCAGAAACTAATAATGCACATGCATTAAGTACCAGAAAGTCCTTGGGTACATACCTCTCAGCATGGGTGAGCACATTCTGGGGAGAAAAGAGAATATTGGAAGTGGAAATTAGACAATAATGAACACAATTATAAACGTATAAATGTTACTGAACTATAAGGCAGGAATTTGCCCTTTAGATTGGGAGCCCAATACTGGATCAAATAGGGATCACGACCCCACACTGTGTGGGTAACAGTCACCTGGCAATAATTTTGCCAGCGGAGGCAGTGGCATGGTGGTATTGTCACTGGACTAGTAATCCAGACACCCAGAATAATGCTCTGGGGACCTGGGTTCGAATCCCACCATGGCAGTTGGTGGAATTTGAATTCAATAAAAATCTGGATTTAAAAGTCTAATGATGACCATGACATCATTGTCAATTGTCGTTAAAAACCCAACTGGTTCACTAATGTCCTTTAGGGAAGGAAATCTATCGTCGTTACCTGATCTGGCCTACATGTGACTCCAGACCAGCCGTAATGTGGTTGACTCTTAAATTCCCTAAGGGACAATAAATGCTGGCCAGTCACTTAAGTTCAAACTCAACCTTCTCATGTAAGGCATAGGGAACGGGGCAGGCTCGGTAAACTCAGATTCCACAAAAATCTTTGCTTTTAGGCCCTGTATCTTGCCTAACCCATCTTGGAAATCTTCTTGATTTACATTAAGATGCCATGAAGACTTTCTTCGTTAATTTGGAAGATTTCTAGCCAATTTAATTTAATTTAAGGCCCAGCAGACATGCCCCCCCCCCCCCCCCCCCCCCCCAGCTACTATTAAAGGCAGTTGAGCTGACTGGTGCTGGTAACTTACGGGCATTGTGGCTGTTCCTAGGATTCCTAAAGCTTCCCCAGTATATGTAGATAGCCTGGTTGATGTGATTTTTAACTTCAGGGACTGGACCCTACCTTGCAAATAATGTTATGTTTGTTCACCTACAATTATTTTCAACGCCATGTACTGAAGTTGATGTTGTTTTATGGCCCCCCTGTAGGCTCTGCCTAGTCTTCCATTTCCTCCTAATGTGCCCACTCCCATTGCAGGCATAACATGCAGCTTCCCTGAATTTACATCTTTCCTGGGGTGATCTTTGGCACCATGACTGCCAGCGGCTTCCTGCCAAACCTGGTGGACCTTGCCTGCTTGCACGCTCTGTATAACTCTATAGCGATAGCGCGCCTCTTGGTATTTTCGATAGCGTAGGCGATTTCTAATGCCTTCTTTAAGATAACCTCTGCCTCTGCTAACAATTATTTTTGTATGGCCGTGTCTTTAAAACCACAGGCCAATGACAACATGTCATTGAGTGCAGACCCAAACTCGCATTGTTCAATCATTTGTTTTTGGCGAGCCATGAATGCCGCATCATCTCCCCTAGGGCCCTTGTCATTGAATTGAACTTGTATTGTTGCATTAGTATTGAGGGCCTCAGGTGATAATGCCCCTTGACTAATTCCACAAGCTCCTCGAAAGGCTTTGAGTCGGGGGTATCTGGGGAAGTCAGACTCCTATTCAGGTATTATGTGGGAGCCCCATAGGCTGTCAACAGGATTACCTACTGTTTTTCTTCCCAACTCCCCTCCGATTTTGTTGCCGTTTGTCTGCGAAGGCATCCTGTATATAGTTCCCACATCTCCGTATTTGGGTTGAATGGTGCTAGTTTGCCAATAAGAGACATTTTGACACTCACAGTGTGCTGAACAAGTTTGCCTCAAGGAAAGGCTTTCACACGAGGTCTGCTCTCCCAATTCCTGTAGCAGCAGAAAGGCACTCTGGTTGATCCTCATCGACAATGATTCACCAGGATGTTGCCTGAGATGGAACATTCAAGCTATGAAGAGAGGGTGGATAGGCTTGGGTTGTTTTTGCTGGAGCAGAGAAGACTGAAGAATTACCTGATCGAGGTGCACAAGATTATGAAGAGCATGGACAGGATGGATAGGGAGCAGCATTCAAGGCTATGGGCCAAGTGCCGGCAAATGGGATTAGGTAGACTGGTCAGGTGTTTTACATGCGTCGGTACAGACTCAATGGGCCGAAGAGCCTCTTCTGCACGTATTATTCTGTGATTCTGTGGCAATGCATACTGACAGATGGGTAACCACCAAGTTGATTAACGAAAAATTGTTTATTAAAGTAAGAAACTATATAGAGACAGTGAGATAAAAGCTGCCGCGTTCCAAGTCTCCATCTCCTAGCTAACTGGGAAAACACGCGTTCCCTCCCCAGGGTTTGTACGCTCCGGCCCCATTGACATATCGAGTCACATGACACTGTGTGAACTCGTCCCCTTAAAGGCGCAGGCAACCGCAGTCACCTGGGGCGCTGGACTCCCAATCTATCACTGGGAGGTCACCTCCAGGCATTGGCCTAGTCAGCCCCTGACAATAAGTCTTAGTAGGCCTTTAAATGCTGTTGATGCTGGCTACCCGCTGTTTATTAGCAGGTATCCCTGGTGACTCCAATCCCATCTCCAGTAAAATGAACTGGGGGCGGAATGGAACCAGCAAACCAGCCAGCAATGCCTCCACACTCATTCCCATCGGGACCTAGGAATGATCTTTTTTAAATACATGCTTGCTCCAGGCAAGTAGAAAAACGGATAGCAGTTTGTCATCGGATAGGCTATTGCTCTTATAGAGAGTTGTAGAAATACAATGCGCAATCAATCCATGCAACTTCCATTTCTAGAAAGCAAATTATCTCAGACGCTTGGAGACTATAATATGTATTGGTGAGAAGCACATCAACAGCCCCTTAGACGCTCTGGTGGATTTTTGCCCAAGACAGATTTCACATGCTTACATGTTTTATGTTAAAATATGCATTTATTTTCTTCCTGAATCACATTAACACTGCAGCCTCAGCAACCTTTATTTGTATCACTATCCTCCCTGCCCCTCGATCTCGTGGGGTTAAATTTCCGGTCTGCAAAGCCTCTCGCAAGAGTTTCCTCATAACGGCATTTGCGCCAGGGAGTACCCGTAATGCGACCTTCCCAGCCAACCCTCCCCACCCCCGCCAGTGACATAATCAGGTTCATGCCTGATTACCAGCACGGTAGCACAAGTGGATAGCACTGGGCAGCGCATCAGTGGGTTAGCCCTGCAGCCTGATGGCGCTGAGGTCCCAGGTTCGATCCCTGCTCTGGGTCACTGTTCGTGTGGAGTTTGTACATTCTCCCTGTGTTTGCGTGGGTTTCGCCCCCACAACCCAAAGCTGTGCAGGTTAGGTGGATTAGCCACGCACAATTGCCCCTGAATTGGAAAAAAATCAAATGGGTACTTAAAATTTATATTAAAGACTTCTGGTGGCGGCTATGAGGGAGTGAGCCGCACATTCGGTGGCTCTCACTCCGGCCGGATTTCTGGACCTGGTTTCCCGACTTTTTGGAACTTTCGAGCGCTAGAAAAGACAGGCACAAAGTTGCAGATTTAAACGTGCAGAGCTGCATGGAAACAAAGAGCAGAAAACAGCGAAAGCAGGAAAAGAAAGGGCAGAGACAATGTGGTGTGGGAGCTGACCCGGGATCAAAGATGGCTGACGTACAGACCAGACGATCCAAACAGCGCTGGACAATATGCTGCAGGTCATAAAAGGAAGTTTTGAAGACATGGGGCGAAATTCTCCACTAACGGCACGATGTCTGCCCACTGGCGCCCAAAACGGCGCCAATCAGATGGGCATCGTGCTGCCCCAAAGGTGCGGAATGCTCCGCATCTTTGGGGGCCGAGCCCCGACATTGAGGGGCTAGGCCGGCGCCGGAGGTATTTCTGCCCCGCCAGCTGGCGGAAACGGCGCTTGTTGCCCCACCAGCTGGCGCGGAAATGACATCCCCGGGCGGCGCATGCGAGGGAGTGTCAGCGGCGGCTGACAGTTTCCCGCGCATGCGCAATGGGGAGAGTCAGTTCCGCCTCCGCCATGGTGGAGGCCGTTGCGGAGGCGGAAGGGAAAGCGTGCCCCCACGGCACAGGCCCGCCCGCAGATCGGTGGGCCCCAATCGCGGGCCAGGCCACTGTGGGGGCACCCCCCGGGGCCAGATCGCCCTGCGCCCCCCCCCAGGACCCCGGAGACCGCCCGCGCCGCCTTGTCCCGCCGGTAAATACCTACTTTAATTTACGCCGGCGGGACAGGCAATTTCTCGGCGGGACTTCAGCCCATCCGGGCCGGAGAATTAAGCGGGGGGGCCCGCCAACCGGCGCGGCCCGATTCCCGCCCCCGCCCAATCTCCGGTACCGGAGACTTCGGCAACCGGCGGGGACGGGATTCACGGCGGCCAACGGCCATTCTCCGACCCGCTGGGGGGTCGGAGAATGATGCCCATGGAGCGGGATAACTGGTCACGGCTCCCCTATCTCTCCCACCGGCCAGGTACTCCACCAGCCCGCTAGTGGTGGCAGTCCTGCGGATCTGGGGCCAGTGGAGGAAACATGTAGGGGAGGCTGGAGCATCGGTCTGGTCTCCATTATGCGACAACCACCGATTCGCCCCCGGAACATGGACGGTGGATTCCGAGCATGGCGGCGGGCGGGGTGAGGAGGATGGGCAATATGTTCTTGGGGCGGAACTTCTCGAGCATGAGGGCCTTGGAGGAGAAATTCGGACTAGTAAGGGGGAATGACTTTAGGTACTTGCAAGTGCGTGACTTCATACGCAGACAGGTCCCATCCTTCCCACGCCTCCCACCAAATGGGATCCAGGATAGAGTAGTGTCTAGGGTAGAGGTAGGAGGGGGGGAAAACCTCGGATATTTACCAAGATCTCATGAAAGGGGAGGAGTCCCAGACAGAGGAACTGAAGCTCAAGTGGGAGGAGGAACCCGGCGAGGAGATGGAGGAGGGGGTATGGGCAGAAGCCCTGAGTAGGGTAAATACAACTGCAACATGTGCTAGGCTCAGCCTGATTCAGTTCAAGGTCATCCACCGGGCCCACATGACGGTGGCCCGGATAAGCAAATTCTTTGGGGTGGAAGACAAGTGTTGTGCTAGATGCGTGGGAGGATCAGCAAATCACATCCACATGTTTTGGGCATGTCCAAAACTTAGGAGATACTGGGAGGCATTTGCGGACATCATGTCCCAGGTACTGAAAACTAGGGTGGTGATGAGTCCAGAGGTGGCAATTTTTGAAGTCTCGGAAGACCCGGGGTCCAGGAGGAGAATGAGGCCGACATCTTGGCCTTTGCTTCCCTGGTAGCCCGGCGATGTATACTGCTGGCATGGAGGGACTCAAAGCCCCCGAAGACCGATGTATGGCTCTCGGACATGTCGAGCTTTCTTGGTCTGGAAAAAATTAAGTTCGCCTTGAGAGGATCTTTATTGGGATTCGACCGAAGGTAGCAACCATTCATCGACTTCTTCGCGGGGAATTAAATGTCAGCGGGGGAGGGGTGGCGGGGGGGGGGGATTAGAATAGAATAGGGGGGATGATTGGGCAGGTGCTGTTTATGAGAGAGGATTGTTTTGGTTGATATTTGCACATTATTGTACACTGTAACTGTTGACAATGCCAAAAATACCTCAATAAAATTGTTTATTAAAAAAAAACATTTTTTAAACAAGTGGATAGCACTGTGGCTTCACAACTCCAGGGTCCCAGGTTCAATTCCCTGTTGGGTCACTGTCTGTGCGAACCTGCACGTTCTCCTCGTGTCTGCGTGGGTTTCCTCCGTGTGCTCCGGTTTCCTCCCACAGTCCAAAGACGTGCAGGTTAGGTGGACTGGCCATGATAAATTGCCCTTAGTGTCCAAAAAGGTTAGGAGGGGTTATTAGGTTACGGGGATAGGGGGGAAGTGAGGGCTTAAGTGGGTCAGTGCAGACCCGATGGGCCGAATGGCCTCCTTTTGCACTGTATGTTCTACGTTCTATGTTCTATACCATACACTATAATATATTTGAATATTCAAAATCAGCTTAACACCCAAATCTTCTGGGAGATTCAGGGGTGGGATTCTCCGACCCCTCGCCAGGTCGGAGAATCCCTGGGGGGGCGCCATGAATCCCGCCCCACCACTCCGACGCCGGTTTTCGGGCGGGGATCATGCCATGCTGGTCGGGGGCCATTGGCAGCGGCCCCCCCGGCAATTCTCCAGGACCCGGCAGTCCCGCCGGCGTGAATTGGACATGGTCCCATACGGCAGGACCTGGCAGATAAGTTGGCTGGTGTGGTCCTCGGAGGGTCGCGGGTGGATCCGACACCGGGGGGTGGCCCTCACGGTAGCCTGGCCCGCGATCGAGACCCACCGATCTGCGGGCGGGCCTGTGCTGTGGGGGCACTCCTTCCTTCTGCGCCGGCCCCTGCAGGGCTCCCCCATGGCCGGCGTGAGAAGACGCCTCCCTGCGCATGCGCCAAAATACGCCGGCGGTTCTGCGCATGCGCTAGCTCGTGCAGTCCCTTCGGCACCGGCTGGCGCGGCGCCAACCCGTCCGCCGCCGGCCTAGCCCCCGGAAGTGCGGAGAATTCCGCAACTTCCAGTCGGCCCGTTTTTTACACCGGCATCGGGCCAATGCACCAATTTGGGAGAATCCTGCCTCAGATGTCCCCACTCACCGGCGTGACGTGGCGACAGCGGGAATTACTATATGTCTCTAAAAACTGAGACCAACCATGATGAACATGCCAAGGGCTCAGAGGCTAGTATAGCCCCGATGGTCAGGAACATGGCAGGGCAGTGACTTGACACTGCCCCATGGCACCCTGGCATTACAAGGTTGGCACTGCCAAGGGGTGGGGTCTGAAGGGGCAGGGCCTTTAGGGAGACCCAGTGAGAGAGCCCCACTGCCAGCAATCCTGGTTGGGGAGGGGTGTGATGCCAGCGATCCTTGGGATGGGAGTAGATGCTAACTATCCGGGGGGAGTGGTTGATGCCGGCGATGATTGATTGGGGATTCCCAATGTCCATGGGGGGAGGGGGGGCGGTCTGGAGCTTCATTTTGAGATCGGGGTGTCCATTTGTGCTGCCAGCTTTAGGCCTTCCCCTCACAATGTCGGCGCAAAAGAACCCCCCCTTCTAAAAAAACAGCAACATGTGGGAATATCTGGATGGCAAACCTGCCTGTTTCTCAGATTTTCAGTCAAAACCTGACGCTTGGTCATATTTTTTAGGAAAATTCCTCCCCGTGAGAGGAATAAGACACAGTGAGAGGAAACAAAATGTTTAAAAATCTACACACAGCCAAATTGACATGAACTGGCACTTAAATCCCCTGCAGCCAAAAGTGTTTTAATGCATCCATTGAAGGTTGTTATCAAGTTTGTATTTGCAGTTGACAAAGTCAAAAGAATTCAATTCAAATATTGTCATGTCAACCAGAGACTTTTAGTTTCATCTTGGTTCAAACCCAAGGTCGTGCTGCCAATCAAATTAATTCAGTTTCCAAATTATGCACTCAAGCTCTATCATAATTTCTCACTCCACCCATGGCTGATAAAAATTGTACTGCTAAACTTGTAAATAATTCAATAAATCTAATATACTGGCAAATTGCCCAAATGCATGTCGAAATGCAATCAGAATAGAAGAAGAGCTGATAGATTTGGCATACCCCAAGGTTACCCAGTTGGGTCAAGCTTCCAATGCACAAGCATATTCAGCCATCGTAACCTCCTCCCAACCTTAGCTCCCTGCCTCACCCCCCTGACACTGACTCCACACTCCTCTCCACCCTGTCCCCCTACTACCTGAACCAAAATCTACATGCTGTTCCATGTTCCGTTAAAATTCCTCCCAAGGTTTTTTATAAATGTCATAAAAACCATACAGGCAAGAAAGGGGTTAATTGGCAGCTTAATGAACCAACAATCTTCTCCTCTTTGTGTGTTACTTTGTACAATCCATATAACCACAGTGCCTAGCCGAGCATTAAAACCCCTACAGGAATCTTCCGCAAACTTCCTTTCTTTGCCTTCCAATGATAAATCAAGCAAAACTGCAGAAGAACAATCTACCCTTTCAGCTATTTTATTCATCCTTCAATGGTTGCCTTCCTCAGCGTAACATTGTATTAAGAGTTTTTCAATTACATACCAAATAAATATCAAGAGAATATCTGCATTGGTTCAGCACGAATCTCAAATAAAGTTGTCTTTTTTTGAAGAAAAATATTTATCATTGCCACGCAGTACATGACCATAAAAGGAAAATGAATGTACAATAGTAGGATTTTGAATCACTTGAGTCAAAATGCTTCCTGCTGATGAAAGTAAGAAATTAGAAACAGGTTTCCCAATAGAAAATAAGGGATCATTGATTCTTTGGCGAGTGATGGGCAATAAACAGCTGTTTGTGAGCTACATCTGCTTTGAACAGAAGTATTTTAAGCCACCATATACTTAAAAACAGTCTGCTAAACCAAACTAAATGCCTCCATAATTACACCACATTGGATAAAGCATCTACATTACAATTTCTACATAATTGGTTTCCAAAATTATATCCTGAACCCGGGCAATTAAACAGAAAGGAGGCTGTTTAAGTTTCTCCTAAGTGGCCCTTGATCTGACTGTTGCTAATACGAAGCACAGACGAATTGAAAACTTCTGCAGTGTATTTTACTTATGGATACACATCCTGGATTTTGCTAAAATGCTACAGCACGTTTTAAACAGAACAAGTTGCCTTTGGAAATTACTGCAAACAACATATTAAGGCTCAGTGGATATACACCATGTTGTTTTAATAAAGGTAGAACCTACATCCAATCTCCGGTTTGCATTAGTCAGGACAACCACACCATAACAATTAGGCCCTGTATTCCAAGTCTGCCCGACCAATGTGCAAACTAACGGGTGCAATAGCATGTTGTGATGAATGATGCATGTTAGTGGAGGTGTTGTGGGTTCATGTCCTACCAAGGTGATTGCAATTTAGTTCAATAAATCTGGTCATTTGTGATTTGATGACCTAGTACTCAAGGTCAGATCTATATGATTTGATGTGACTTCCACTTCCTTCTTTTCTGCTGCTTCCTCAACATGATTCAACATTCAGTTGATTGCCATACTATATTGATTGAATTTGTTGAGCGTTGAGGTTACTAAGACTCCTCGGTCTCACTCAATACTTATTGTTTTTCGTGTATTTCAGTTTGAAAGGGAAGTAATTTTGGGAGAACAAATAGCCGATATATAAAAATCCTCAACAGCGAAAGTGTTTCATTTTGTGAAATATTATTCAATTATGGCACAAAGATACAGACCAAACTTGCTCTAGATTCCTGCTTTGTTCCCACACTGACTTTACATCAAATACATAGGGGCCAGGTTGGGGCTAACTCCCGTTTTTCGAAAAAGAAAAAGAGGCTTGCAATTGTGTAGCATTTTTCACAACTACCAGAGGTGTCATTTTACAGCGAATGAAATACTTTTAAAGTGTAGTCATTGTTTTAATGCAGGAACACGCAGCCAATTTGCACACAGCAAAGTCCCACAGAAACTATGTGATAATGAGCAGACAATCTGCTTTTTTGTGATGTTGGTCAGGGGATAAATATTGGCCATGATACTGGGGATAACGCTCTTCTTCAAATTGGGAGCCAAGGAATCTTTTACAATTGTCAAAGCTGGAAGGTGGCCCTCAGTTTAATGTCTGGTCTGAAAGCAGACGCAACTGACAGTGCCGAACTCCTCAGGACTACATTGGAGTTCGGCCTAGAGTGGAACGTGAACTCAGAACTTTATGACTCAGAGGTGAAAGTGTCACCAACTGAGCCACAATGACACTGGATTTAAACAATATGTGGCCACATAAGGCTTGAAATGGGGATTGAGTTATGTGCACGCTTCCAACAGGAGCTGCGCAAAATGCCTAATGACTGTCGGCAACATGCAGAGCAGCAAGATGTTGAGCGGAATCTGTGTGCATCACTGATTTGAACCCACTGCTGCCATTATCAAACTCTACATTCCAGCCACTCCCCTATCCGAACCTCACACAGCTGAAACAACACTAAATGGAATGAAGGAACTGTATTAGAGCTATGGAAAGGGATCACTTCCAGATTAGTTGCTGCATTATTTTTTCTGAATACTGGTACAATTCTGTACATTTTTTTGGAGGTTTGCATACTTGGCTAAAGTTTAAGTATTCTACAGGGAGAGGGCTGGCTGCCCTTGTCGTACTTTTTCTTTTGTCATATAAAAATTGTGCTAAAGGAAGTGGCTTGCAGACATGTGCGGCCTGTAGTGGTTTCCTCTGGATATTGAACATTTGTATAGGTTCGCTATCCAAAGAGAATCACATTCATCTCATTCTTGCTTGAGACAAGTAGGAGGAGCAAACGCACATTTTTCTATGGATAGCAGGCTTCACCATGTGCAGGGTGCTTTTGCCTGCACAAACATTGCCGCAAATCTTCTTCATCTCAACCCAGCCATTTGCATCAACAAAAATAAACTCCACTCCCTCAATGTGCAGCTGGGTATGTGACCACAGAGAACACATTGTGCAAGCGATTCTACAGCAGTGTTCCATCCCACCTGTATTTGTCAAGTAAAAGGCAGGCTACTGGACAACAAGGGTTATTAATTGAGAGGATGGGGGATATGTTCATAGAGCGGACCTTTCCGAGTATGAGGGCGTTGGAGGAAAAGTTTGGGTTGGCGAGGGGAAACAAATTCAGGTATCTGCGGGACTTCCTTCGTAAACAGGTGTCAACCTTCCCGCTCCTACTGCTAAAGGGGGTTCAGGACAGGGTAGTTTCCAGAGGGTGGGTAGGAGAAGGGAGCGTCTCGGACATTTATAAGGCGCTTATGGGGTCGGAGGAGATGCAGACCGAGGAGCTGAAGCGCAAGTGGGAGTAGGAGCCTGATACAATTTAAGGTTGTTCACCGGGCTCACATGACAGTGGCCCGGATGAGCAGATTCTTTGGGGTGGAGGACAGGTGCACAAAATGTGCGGGAGGACTGGCGAACCATGTCCACATGTTTTGGACATGTCCAAAGCTGAGGGGATTTTGGCAGGGGTTTACAGACGTCATGTCCATGGTGTTAAAAACAAGGGTGGCGCTGAGTCCAGAGGTCGCGATTTTCGGGGTGTCCGAAGACTCGGGAATCCAGTAGGAGAAAGAGGCAGATGTTCTGGCCTTTGCTTCCCTAGTAGCCCGGAGACGGATACTATTAGCATGGAGGGACTCAAAGCCCCTGAAGTCAGAGACCTGGCTATCGGACATGGCTAGCTTTCTCTATTTGGAGAAAATCAAGTTTGCCTTGAGAGGGTCACTGTTAGGGTTCACCCGGAGGGGCCATTATCGGCAGGACCAGAAGATCCCACCAGGGAGACCAGTCGAACAATCTGTTGTGTTATGTACTCTGGGATAACATAGGCTGCAACTCGATGCAACTTTGACCAAAAGCTACTCCAGACTTTGAAGTAAGTTCAATGTGATTTATTGAACCATTAGCACAGTTCTCTATGAGTTCGACTCTCCTGCTAATTTTGCTATAGTAACTCAGTCTAACTAACCAATCTGATCTGCCCCTGCCTACTCTCTAAGTGTCGCCTGTGGAAAGAGACAGAGCATGTGTGCCCTGTCCTTATATATGGATTGTGTAATGCCCCCTTGTGGTAGTGTTACCTCTGGGTGTCTTGACTGCCCATTGGTTGTGTCCTATTCTATGTGTTAATTAGCTGTATGTCTGCATGTTATGATGCCTCTGGTGCTCCCTCTAGTGTTTACTTAGTCGTAGTGTATTTACATTAACCCCTTGTGTATTTACAGTGATGCATATCACCACATCCCCCCTTCTTTCGTGTTACATATTTTCTGTACAGTGTTAAAGAAAAATTGAACAAAAACAGGTAAATAAGTGATGACATGTACAAGTTATGATGACTGTGATGACTATACAAGATCAAAGAATAGTTATGATGGCATTGAGGATTATACAATACCAAATAATAGTTATGATGATGTTGAGGATTATACAATACCAAATAATAGTTACGAGTCCAAAGTTCATGAATTTACACGGTCGAGTGGCTTTCTTGTGCTGTCGTGGAAGTGTCGATGTTGATGTTGTCATTCCCTTGTGAACGTCGTCAGTGTCCTGGTGTTTACGTAACCAAGAAGTCATCAGCAGGTGTTCAAATGGTCAAATCACTTCATTGTCTGAGGTGGACTCTTTTTTTATTATGCTTGTGGTGGCAATTCTTGATGACATCTTTCCTGAAAGCTGGTTTGCTTGTCCGTAGTGTAGCAAACGTGAATTGGTAAGATGCGTTGACATACCATGGTATGTTTGCACTCTTGCCATTGTTCTGAGCTGAGCAGTAACATTGTCCTTCATAGGTAGAGTTGTACCATGTCGTACCAGTTGTTGTTCTATTGTTGTCATTGACGTGCTTGTTGTTGGTAGTCACGGATCTTGCTGAGTTGAACTATATAGATTCAACAGGCACTACTGGTACCATATTGTGCTATATACTCTGGGATAACACAGGCTGCAACTCGATGCAGCTTTGACCAAAAGATACTCCAGACTTTGAAGTAAGTTCAATGTGATTTATTGAACCATTAGCACAGTTCTCTATGAGTTCGACTCTTCTGCTAATCTTGCTATAGTAACTCAATCTAACTAATCAGTCTGCTCTGAGCCACGTGGTGGGTGTGATGTTTCTGATCTGCCCCTGTCCTAGTCTCTAAGTGTCGCCTGTGGAAAGAGACAGAGCATGTGTGCCCTGTCCTTATATATGGGTTGTGTAATGCCCTCTGGGACACTTCTGGGTGTCTTGACTGCCCATTGGTCGTGTCCTATTCTATGTGTTAATTAGCTGTATGTCTGCATGTTATGATGCCTCTGGTGCTCCCTCTAGTGTTTACTTAGTCGTAGTGTATTTACATTAACCCCTTGTGTATTTACAGTGATGCATATCACCACACAATCCTGCCCATTAACTCTGTTTTTCTCACCACAGATACTGCCAGACCTGATGTGCATAAGCAGCATTTTCTGCATCTATTTCAGACTTCCAGCATCTGCAATGATTTGCTTTCCCCCGCCCTGCCTGGTGCCTCACATAATGTGGATCTTCCCCTGTTCTAGACTCTAAAATGCGTGCAGTGTTGGTCTCTGAGTTGATGCTGGCCGGAATTCTCCGGCCATTGGGATTCTCTATTCCCACCATCAGCGTACCCCCACCTTTGTGTATCCCAGCGGGAGTAGAGAATGGCGGGAGTAGAGAACCCCACTGCTCGTGATTGGCGCCTCACTGAGAAACATGCGGCTGGGGAAAAGGAGAATCCCGTCCCCATAGGTGTAAGATTCGTCACCTACTGCTTCCCTAAACCTGCCGCTCTTAGCTTGCCTACCACTTGTTCCCACCTGCCATCTGCTTCCTCCCACTGTCCACTGCCCACTCCAGCCCATAGCCCACTCCCTCCCACTGCCTTCCCCATGCCCCATCCACTGTCCACTACCCCTAGGGTCTGCTCCCTCCCTCTGCCTACTCACACTCACTGACCGCTCCTTCCTGCAACCCATCCACTGCCTATTCCCTCCCACTGCCGCTACATGTCCCACCTACTGCCTGCCCCCTTCTATTGCCTGCTCCCTCCCACTCCTGCTCCCTCCCACTGCCCGCTCCCTCCCACAAAGGATGTGGGGGCAAGCGATCGGGAATGGGGGAGCAATAAAGAGAGTGAAAGAAGTGGTGAAAAAACCAGGCAAATGGAAGAGAGTGGCAAAGGGAATGGGGGAAACAGCAAAGATAGCAGAAGGGAGTCAACCACAGTGTTGTGCATTTTCTCTGTCTTTGTTAAAATTACACAAGAAAATTGCTTACAATTTGCCCTTAAATAATGCTCATCAATGCTAATACTAACCCTTAACTGCTATCTTTATTACCACTCAAAACCATCTCAGGTCCCAATCCTCTTTTAAATACAGTTAGCACTCAGGAATACTTGCTGCACAGAGATGTCTTGGATTCCACTTTGAGAAAAAAAGATCTTTTGAGGCTGCTTGAAAAAAAGAGACCTGACACCCCATCAGAATAATGCAGAATCTCTGGCTGTATTCTTCAGAAACCTTCTCAGCTCACGTTCCAGCCAAAAACCTCATTAACTACATCATCTCCCTAACTGAACATAATGGGAGGGATTCTCCAACCCCCCGCCGGGTCGGAGAATCGCCGGGGGGCGGCGTGAATCCCGCCCCCACCGGCAGCCGAATTCTCCAGCGCCAAAAATTCAGCGGGGGCGGGAATCATGCCACACCAGTTGGCGGGCCCCCCCCCGGCGATTCTCCGGCCCGCGATGGGCCGAAGTCCCGCTGCTGTCATACCAGTCCCGCCGACATGAATCAAACCACCTGCCTTATTGGCGGGACTGGCGGCGAGGGCGGTCTCCAGGGTCCTGGGCGCGAGGCGATCTGGCCCTGGGGGGTGCCCCCATGGTGGCGATCGGGGCCCACCGATCCGTGGGTGGGCCTGTGCCCTGGGAGCACTCTTTCCCTTCCGCCTCGGCCACAGCCTCCGCGATGGCCGATGCGGAAGTGACCCCCCCCTGTGCATGCGCGTGGATGACATCAGCAGCCGCTGATGCTCCCACACATGCGCGGACTTCCGCCGACCACCGAAGTCCATTCGGCCCCGGCTGGCGTGGCGCCAAAGGCCTTTCCCGCCAGCTGGCGTCACGCCAACCACTCCAGCGTGAGGCTAGCCCCTCAAGGTGAGAGCTTGGCCCCTAAAGGTGAGGACAAATCCGTACCTTTGGGGCGGCCCGACGCCAGAGTGGTTCCCGCCACTCCAACCCGCTGGGACCCCCTGCCCCGCCGGGTATGGGAGAATCCCGGCCCATGTCTCTATTTATCTACACCCCAGGGATCCGTCTTAATCGAAATAAAAATCCATTCGTCCAAACTTTTACGATGCTTTAATTGCACCTCTGGCTCCAAAAAGCCTAGCTGTCTTTCAAAACAGGATTTTTAAAACATGACTGCAGAGATCACACACTATCGCAGGTGTTTAACCCTTACTGCACCAAATAAGTACGGTACAATATATCTGAAATTCCGCCATTCACCATACTATACAGAGCAGTGTGCTTTCCCACTGAGATCATTCTTAAATCCATTACATTGCTTTTCAAACTACAGTCTGACTCATTTTCAATGTAGCTGAAAAGTCATCCATGTCCAGCCATTTACTGCAAAAGGAGACACAGTTCAAACAAACCAAGAAAAAGGTTCAACGTTCAACACTTAATAATCTTTTATTAGTGTCACAAGTAGGCTTACATTAACCCTACAATGAAGTTACTGTGAAAATCCCCTAGAAGCCACATTCCGGCGCCTTTTCAGGTACACTGAGGGAGAATTCAGAATGTCCAATTCACCTAACAAGCACGTCTTTCGGGACTTGTGGGAGGAAACCGGAGCACCCGGAGGAAACCCACGCGGACACGGGGAGAAAGTGCAAACTCCGCACAGACAGTGACCCAAGCGGGAATCAAACCCGGGTCTCTAGCGCTGTGAGGCAACAGTGCTAACCACTGTGCCATACATAAAACCATAAAATCTTTTGTCAACACTTGCATTATACTTTATTCTATTCTATTTTAATTTACGTATATTGATTTCCTGGCATAACTTGAAAAGAAATAATGTATTTAAATTACTAGCAGACCAGCCAGTCAGTATAAAACAGATGGTCTATATTTTTTATCATCCAATTAGATTTCTTTAAATGTTATAATTGCGTACTTGTGCCTCGGCACCAAGGAGATGATTCGGATTGGTCAATATAGAGGGTGAAACATGCCCAAGTTTTATATTTTTGGGTCATCGTAAACTGAACTTCAGTCTAGGGCTCCAACAACTGTTTAAAATCAGATTCCGAATGGGAATAATTCACTTTGTTTCTTGAAAGAACGGAAAACTATCATCAATTAAATTCTAAATGTCACTTTATTCCCAAATCGCTTTCAATCTATGTAAGTGTGCTGACCAAGTCCTCTCAATGACTCTCATTGTACAGAATTTTACAGGTATGCGGTCACCTTGCCACATGAAGAGTGGGCGGGGAACACGTCCTCATTGATGCCGGCTATCCTGCAGCCATTTCCTGCTCCGAGGAGCATTAATTGCCTGGGGGCAGAGTTTCTGTCCCTCACTCTGGAGGAGGTCCCACTGCAGGTAGCTACCAATCACTCTGATTGGCTGGCAGCTCTGTAGTTCCAGCAGCGCCACCAGGAGCGGTGATCATTACCAGGATATACAAGCAGCTCTCAGATTCGAAGTCCCGAAGGTAAGGTGGCAGCAATTCTGTGGCCCCGTGGCAAAGATCGGCTGGGAGTAGTTGGGGAGATGGCAAAGAGAGCCAGGGATGGGGTCCCCATGGTGGAGAGGGGGGCAAGCCATTGGGAGAGTGTCTAATCCGGAATTATGGTCACTAATTGAGGAGCTTCCCACCTTTTTCAATCAAGGCGGAGAGGGTGGAGGGGTGTGGTGGTGGGATACGGTGTCCATGCTCTTGTGCTCTTGGCCAGCACCACCCCACCCCCCCCCACTCCATCCCCCCACCGCCCAGTCGGTGAACCTGAAGACGATCAGATTTGTCCCATGTCCGTTGACCCTGGAGCATATATCGTGCGGCCTCCCGTGCCTACCTGGGTCTCATATCCTGACCATCCTCACCCTCCCCTGTATCCTCCTTGCCGGATGAGGACTGGTGTTCATCCTCCTCCTCCTGCACGTTACCCCTCAGCTGTGCGATGCTTTGGAGGACGCAGCAGGCCGCCACAATGTGGACAGCCCTCTCAACGTCATACTGGAGGGCCCCTCCAGAGCGGTCCAGGCACCTGAACCCTGACCTGTTCGAAGCCAACAGCCAATAGAGGCAGGTGAGGGGGGCACATGGGAGCCAACAAGACAGCAGGGAACAGACAGGGAGGGGGGAGAACGGGGAATGAGGCCAGAGCGAGAGGAGGGGGTGGCTGGAGAACAGTTGTAACGGGTATCAGGGGGCCTTGAGTAAGGCCACAAAGAATGGGACCCCTAAAGAAACACAAAAATAAGGTGGGGGAAGGAGGAGGGGAAGTGTTGGGGCCATTTAACAATGGGGGAGGGGAAGGGCAAAGCACAGCGCATATGTGAATAGAAGATAATGGCTCACTGTATAATAAGTGACCTAAGAAAATATCTTAAAACAACAAAAGGAGGGGGCGGGGGGGGGGGGGGGGGGGGGGGGGGACCAAGGACAGCATTACCAAGGGAAGTTTATATATTGTACCAGATGCACATACCCTTATCTACTGTACAGTGTATAAAATGAAAAGCTGCAATAAAAACAGTTTAAAACAAGACATAATGCAAATATTTTCCTTGCAAATAATTGATCAGTTGCTGCAAAGTAAAAACATGAAAAATTTGCTGGTTTATGGCAGATTTCAATGTTTTTTTTTCCAAACTGATTTGCACAACATTAGTGGCCTGGTGTAGTTTATGCCTTCAATTCTTTAATTCTATATCCTTTACAAGAATCCAGTTTAGCATGCAGACAAGGGAAGCATAAGGGTGACAAAGATGTGTGCTTTCAAAACAATTACTGATCACTACACTCTACGAATCACAATTTCCTAAGGAGTTAGATTGGCTCATAACATCCTGCATCATTCGCGACTTAAGTCGCTGGTGCGCCATACTCACGCGCGGCATGATGACCCGGAGGGGCGGGCATTCAGGCATGTGCACTAAGCGCACGGCGTTTAAACTCCTGGCCGTTTTTTTTTGACTGCTTGGAGCCCTGGAGCTGCTGAATGAAAAATCCAGCTACAGTGCTAACTTGGGCCACTTATCCGGATTTTAGGTGAGTTCTTACACCTTTTTATTTACATGGAAAATTTTAAGTCCAGCAGAGGCAGAAGAAATCGGGAAACTTTTTTTGGCAGGTTAAAGTTTTATATTATTTGTGTTTAGCATTTATAAATATGTTTAAAGCGCAAATAAAATGAAAGGAAGATATATATTTTTTTAACTTTGGTTTGTCATGAGGATGTTAATTCCATTAAAGGAATTATAATGGATAGAATGCAGTGATCACTCGCTAATGAGTATGATTCTCCACCGAAGATACTTTGTGTTACTGGTCACGGGTTCTGTGAGTCCTTGTGTGGCTGATGAGCCCGATCCTAGGGCCGCATCTTCAATCACTCACTTGGCAGAAGTCTCCTCAGACGCTAAGCCGCTGGTAATCTTTTCACAGGCTCCTTTTCCGGGCCTCCTCTTGTTGTTGTTCTCGAAGAATTGAAACCCTTCAATCAGAAGGTTCCTCCAAGTTAGTCTCTTCTGAGCAAAGGTCTCCCCGGCATTGACGTCCATGTTCCATTTCTTGAGGTAAGCCTACAAGGTGTCTTTGAAGAGCGTCCTTTGTCCTCCCCTTTTTCAGGATCCTTTCTGCCCTATAATCCTGCAACTTTATCCGTGACCTGTAACAATTTAATTCCAAATAACTAGAAATCCATCTGAATTTAGAGTTTACCCACGGACAAGTTACAAAATTTGACTCCAACCAACAAATTACCTTTTTTATTTTGTTGATTAGTTTCTGCTTGTGAGGAACTCACATTGGCAAACTTGGAATGGGGAACATATTAGCTAAAATGATTTTTTATGGATACATTAACTCCTGGAGTTTCCGCAGAGCAGCTCCAGCTCCCTGGCAACTCCTGAAAGTAATGAACACAGTCCCCATTGCATCCACTCACTTTAAATAATCAAAAAAAACCGGGATCTGCCCTCAGAATGTTGAGTTTTCAAGCTCTGCTCCAAGATTTGAGCACATGACTTAGGCCGATGGCTCAGTACTCAGAATCTGCGTCCTTCTGATTGGACATCAAGCGAAGCCTTGTCTACCTGTTTCAGTGAATGGGAAAGCCTTATTACCAAAGATTTTGAAGTATGCCTGGCTTTCCACATTCCTCTCTCAATTAACATCACAATTAATCATTAATTTCAGTCATCTCGTGCCATATTGTTTAATGCATAGAATCATAGAACCTATACATGCCCATCTCTGTAAGAACTACTCAGCTAGTCCCCATGTGGCCGACAATATTTTGCTCCACAGATAATTAGTACAAAATACCTACTTTTGCCAACCTAACAATTACTGACTTTCAAAGTAATTAATTCTCTGTGCTGTCCTTTGGATCATGGAAATAGAAGCCTCCCTCTCAATGTGAATTAAGTACATCTTTCTGGAAAATATTTTCTAAGTTATGCAATTCTCTTCCCTATGGAATTCTGGTGTTTATTATATTTTTTCCAACAGAGAGAGAAGCTAAAACCCAAGGTTTAATAAAATGATTGTAAACAATATTTTGCATTCATGAAGCATGAAGCTCACCTTGCCATAGGAAGTGTTTGGAAGATTATGACAACACCCGTGTGTGTGAACGCAGTTAAAGTGTCATAAAACATTATCAAATATCAAATGTAAGGAATTCCACAAATTACAAATTGGACAAACAAGAGCTGCCTGGTGTACATCCAATCTAAAAGTTGTCAAATATTGTTTTGCTTGATTTTAGTAGTTCTCCTACCACATGACTGATAATCTATTCTGCATCTTTTAATTTTCAGGCCAATACTTCAAAAGCAAATCGAGAATTGTTTTTACCTGTAGCGGTGGTCTACGTCAGACAATTATTTCCAAAAGATATATGCTTGCATGTTTGAGAGAACGCGTGTGGTGCGTTGGAAGTTAAAGCCCCCTGTGCAAACCACCTGTGTAAGCTTGAACTGGTTCTGCATTAGCTTTGTGTTAATAGTAAAGTGGAAAAAACATCAAGTCAAAAATGATAAACCCCATTACGATCGGAATTCAATCTGCTTCATACAAAGCTTTAACGTTCAGGTTGACATTGGATAATGCAATCTGCATTCACTCAGCTGTGTATAATTGAACAGTTTTATAGGCATCTTGTACTTATCAGCCATCTTGACAAAAAGCTTCAACATGTCTCTTTTATCAGCAACACTCAAGTTCTGTACCACCAAACAACTATTAGTTTTATAGTCATTCACGGTGCAGAAAATTCTATTTACTAAATCAATTGATGTATATAGCTTACAGAAAAAAAAGGTTAAAAAATGTTCCAAATGTTTCAGTCAGAACTCTTGGGATTTCTTGGAAAAAGAGTCCAATACTTTACTTCCAGGTCTGAGACACCAAAAGAGATGAATTCATTACACAAAGACCTGCAGCCAATTGTATACGCATGTTATTTATTGCCAGGCGAGCAATTGGAAATGTTTTATAGAAGCCAGTTATCCTGCCTCGGCCAAGAAAACTATTGTTGATGTTTTGTAGAGCAAAAGCTTTTTGAGAATCCGTGGTGGTTTTGTCATTGGACTAATAATGCAGCGGCCCAGGTTAATGCTCTGAGGGCCTGGGTTTCAATCCCACCAAGGCAGATGGTGAAATTTGAATTCAATAAAGATCCGGGGCTCGATTCTCCAACCCCCCACCCAGTCGGAGAATCGCCAGGGGCTGGCGTGAATCCCGCCCCCGCTGTGTCCCGAATTCTCCGCCACCAGAGATTCGGCAGGGGCGGGAATCGCGCCGCGCTGGTCGGTGGAAATCGCGCCGGTCGGCGGGCCCACCCCCGGCGATTCTCCGGTTCGCGATGGGCCGAAGTACCGCCGCTGTCAACCCACGGCAGCCAGCGTGGGTTGAACCACCTTTCGAACGGCGGGACAAGGCAGCGCGGGCGGGCTCTGGGGTCCTGGGGGGGGGTGCGGGGCGATCTGGCCCCGGGGGGTGCCCCCACGGTGGCCTGGCCCGCGATCGGGGCCCACCGATCCGCGGGCGGGCCTGTGCCGTGGGGGCACTCCTTCCCTTCCGCCTTCGCCATGGCCTTCACGATGGCGGAGGCGGAAGAGACCTCCTCCAATGCGCATGCGCGGGGATCCGTGAGCGGCCGCTGATGCTCCCGCGCATGCGTCGCACGGCAAAGTCATTTCCGCACCAGCTGGCGGGGCGCCAAAGGCCTATCCCACCAGCCGGCGGGGCGGAAATCACTCCACCGCGGGCCTAGCCCCTCAAGGTGAGGGCTCGGCCCCTCAAGATACGGAGAATTCCGTACCTTTGGGGCGGCGCGATGCCGGACCGATTCGCGCCGTTTTTGGCGCCGGTCGGCGGACATCGCGCCGATTGCGGAGAATCCCGCCCCTGGAATTGAAAGTCCAATGATGACCATGAAACCATTGTCATAATAATCCATCTGGTTCACTCATGTCCTTTGGGAAGGAAATCTGTCATCCTTATCTGGTCTGGCCGACATGTGACCCCACTGCAATGTGGTTGACTCTTACATGCTCTCTGAAATGAACTAGGGAGTAACTCAGTTTAAGGGCAATTAAGATAGACAATAAATGCTGGCCCAGCCAGCTACACCCACATCCCATGAATGAATAGAAAAATCAATGATTTTCGCAACTATACACAATTCCACAAAAATCAAGTCTGGACATCCTGCCAAAAGAATATTGAAAAGATCAGCAAAAATCTGACTAGAATTAGAATCCCTACAGTGCAGAAGGGGGTCATTCGGCCCATGGAGTGCAAACTCCACACAGACAGTGACCCGAGGCCAGAATTGAACCCGGGTCGCTAGAGCTGGTGAGGCAGCAGCGCTAACCACGGTGCCACCGTGCCGCCCCTCCGTCACATCATTAACTTTGTTTCTCTCCACAGATGTTGCCAGACCTGCTGAGTTCATCGAGCTATTTCTGTTTTAATTTAACAAACATACTCAGCACAGTATAAGTGCCATGTTATAGTCAGGCAATTAATACAAATTGACATGTTTTGCTTTTCTGGTAAAGCTAATGATTAGCACATTTTTAAAATGTAATATACCTTGGGATTTTATTTAATGGAAAAGAATTGCAAATATAGTGGGCGGGATTCTCCGACCCCGCGCTGTATCGGAGAATCGGCGGGGGGGGGGGGGCACGAATCACGTGACGCCGGCACAACGCCGGGCGGGGCGATTCGCCACGCTCGACAGGCCAAACGCCCGCCGAATTCGGCCAAGTCCCGCCGGCCCCTACCCGGTGGGGCCTTAGCGTTTATGCTGCAGGGGCCATCCTGGTGTGGGGGAAGGAGGATCCGACTCCGGGGGAGGGCCTCCACGGTGGCCTGGCCCACGATTGGGGCCTACCGATCGGCGGGCAGGCTTATCCCGGGGGGGGCCTATGTTACATATGCGTGCGACTCGGCCAGCGCTGTCTACCTCATACGCTGCAGGAAAGGATGTCCCGAAGCGTGGTACATTGGCGAGACCATGCAGACGCTGCGACAACGCATGAACGGGCATCGCGCAACAATCACCAGGCAGGAATGTTCCCTTCCAGTCGGGGAACACTTCAGCAGTCAAGGGCATTCAGCCTCTGATCTCCGGGTAAGCGTTCTCCAAGGCGGCCTTCAGGACCCGCGACAACGCAGAATCGCCGAGCAGAAACCTATAGCCAAGTTCCGCACACATGAGTGCGGCCTCAACCGGGACCTGGGATTCATGTCGCATTACATTCATCCCCCACCATCTGGCCTGCGAAATCCTACCAACTGTCCTGGCTTGGTACAATTCACACCTCTTTAACCTGGGGTTACCCCATCTCTGGATCTGTAAAGATTTAATCACCTGCTAATGCTCGCATTCCAAGCATTGTTTGGCATCTTTGAATTTGTCCATATATGTGTTTCTGGAACTGACCTCTTCATTCACCTGAGGAAGGAGCAGTGCTCCGAAAGCTAGTGACATCGAAACAAACCTGTTGGACTTTAACCTGGTGTTGTAAGACTTCGTACTGTGCTCACCCCAGGCCAACGCCGGCATCTCCACATCGTAATTATAACAGTAATGTGTAGAACAGCCAGCTAATCTACTATTTCCCCCCTTTTGTCATCCCACCCTCTACCCAAACACACAAGACAGACACATGGGGGGGGGGGGGGGTGAAAGTAATAAGGGGATTAATATGAATAAAAGATAAGAGTCTTTGCTTCCAATGTTGAAGTCGTTGCATCAGGCTGTCCTCCCAGGATGCTTAGGGATCAAAACCACTAGTGTAATATTAGAGATTGGCTTCTGACAATTGCATTCAGCCGGTGCTCCCAGACAATAGTATTTGCTCTGGAGAGGCACTTTAACTTTTATCAACCTGGGCTTTCATTCAAAGGAACAGCCTCAGGGTCTGTTAATTCTTACTTGTTTCCAACTCCACCAGCATGACCAATAGCCTTACTGAGCTAAGAACAGACTTCCCCACACAAGATTTTAAAAGGATTTTAAACATCTGAACCCTGCCTGCAGCTTGATGGTGGCTTGATTTTGGTTTCTTTGCAGTTCAGTCTGGCTGTGCAGAGAGAGAAGTTTTTACCTTGGATCTTTAGAAAGAGTCCATTAGATGAGAGATACATCAGAGCTGTAACCCTCCAGGCTCCTGACATTAAAACAAGCTAAAACCCTGGTCTCACTAAGTAACATTCCAAAGACAACAGAACCAATCACTGCCTGTCCCTAAGAAAACCTGGCTTTTGGGAACAGCTCATTAGCCACCAGCCAAGCCAGTCTGTCCGGGTCATCACTGATGTCAGACCAAACAGTACATCCTGCTGGAGCTTCCTTACTTTAAATTAAAGGTAAGCTGCTGGGTCTTAAAGGCATTAATCATCCATGAACTAAAAATGGTAATATCGATAAGATTATTGGAAATTGAAAGGAGGAAAGGGGAACAGACAGGGATTAAACAGGAGGATCCTTACAAATGCACAGGTACAGCAAGCAGTAAAGAAGGCAGATGGTATGTTGAGCTCCATAGCGAGAAGATTTGAATATAGGAATAGAGATTTTTCACTGCAATTGTATAGGGCATTGGTGAGGTCACACCTGGAGTATTGTGTGCAGTTCTGGTGTCCTTATCTGAGGAAGGATGTTCTTGCTATGGTGGATGTGCAGTGAAGGTTTACAAGGTGACAGACTAAGTCGGTTAGGATTATATTCATTGGAGTTTAGAAGAGAGAGAGGGGATCTCATAGAAACTTACAACATTCTAACAGGATTCGACAGGGTAGATTCAGAAAGAATGTTCCTGATGGTGGAGGAGTCCAGAACTCGGGGTCATAGTTTGAGAATAAGGGGTAAACCTTTTAGGGCTGTGGTGAAGAGTAATTTCTTCATCCAGAGAGTGGTGAATCTGTGGAATTCACTAGCAAAGAAAGTAGTTGAGGATCAGCCACCGTCATAATGAATGGAGGAGCAGGCTCGAAAGGCCGAATGGCCTCCTCCAGCTTCTATGTTTGTAAATGGAGGGCAGGCTCAATGAGAAGACGGGACATCATCTGCACAAGGACTGAGAGCTGATCACACCTAGCACTACTGTCCCAGACAGATGTATCCGCAACAGGTAGATTGGTGAGGATGAGGACAAGTAGGTTCCCTCAACACTTACCACCGACCCAGTCTAGCAGCTGGCTTTAGGACTCAACCTGTTTGGTCAGCAGTGGTGCAATCAAGCCACTCTTGCCGATGGATATTGAGGATCCCCACCCAGATTACATTCTGCGCCCTTGCACATCTGAGAGCTTCTTCCAGCTGGTGTTCAACTTGGAGAAGCACTTAGTCATCAGCTGAGGATTTCAACTGTTTCATCCTTACTGGTGGAGCAGGACAGACCCAGGGATGGTGATGATTATCTGTGAGTACGGATATGCCAAGATTGTTGCTTGACTAGTTTGTGAAGCAGCTCTCCCAATGTTGGCACAAGCCCTCAGATGCCACTGCAAGGGTTGGGTTTGCCATTGTTTTCTCTGGTGCCTAGGTCGATGCCTGGAGGTCCATTTTAGACTTTGTAGGGGTTTGATATAACTGAGTAGCTTGGTAAGCCATTTCAGAGGGTTTTTAACAGTCAACTACATTGCTATGGGTCTGTTCACATGTAGGTCAGATCAGGCAGGGACAGTAGATTTCCTTAGTGAACAAATGGTTTTTTACGATAATGGTTTCATGGTCACCATTTAATTCCAGATTTATTTATTGAATTTAAGTTCCACTAGCTGCCATGGTGGGATTTGAACCTGTGTTCCCAGAGCATTAGCTTGGTCCACTAGATTACTTGCTGGAGGCAGTGGTGTAGTGGTATTGTCACTGGACTCGTCACCCAGACACCCAGAGTAATGGTCTGCAGTCCTAGGTTCAAATCTCACCACTGCAGAAGTGAAATTAGAATTCAATTTTTAAAAATGGTGATGACCATGAAACCATTGTCGATTGTTGTAAAAACCCATTTGGTTCACTAATGTCCATTAGGGAAGGAAATCTGCCATCCTTACCTGATCTAGCCTATATGTGACTCCAGATCCACAGCAATGTGGTTGATTCTTAATTGCCCCCAAGGGCAATTAGGGGTGGGCAATAAATACTGGCACAGCCTGGGATGCCCACGTCCAATGAACGAATAAAAAAATACTAGTCCAGTGAAGCTACAACTCTTCCACTACCTTATGCCACATAAAGCATGCAACCAGGATGTAAGTTAAAGTGGAAAAATTATAAAAATAAACCGTTCACAGGGAAAAAAGTGTGATAGAAAATACAACTAAATGATCAAACTGGAAGGAAAAATAGAACACAAATTGGAAAGTGCTTTACAGGACTTCAATGTTGCTGACTGAGAATAGCTGGTAAATCAAGAAATGTTTCTGACCAGCCAAAAAGCTCATTAAATTGACTTGTAAATTACCTTAAAAAAAATGTCACGTGTCGTGGCTACTACCTTCAGTTCCTGAATTTAAAAACCCTTTGAATCCTGGGCAGGAGGCCGCCTTATTTATATGTTTATTTGTGGTGTTCCAACGTGGTTAGCACTGCAGCTTCACAGCGCCAGGGATCCAGGTTCGATTCCGGCATTAGGTCACTGTCTGTGCGGAGTCTGAACGTACTCCCCCCGTGTCTGCGTGGGTTTCCTCCGGGTTCATCCACTTTCGTCCCACAGTCCAAAGATGTGGAGGCAGGTGGATTGGGCCTAATCAATGCGTCGGGTTATGGGGATAGGACGGGGGAGAGGGCCTAGGGAGGGTGCTCTTTCGGAGGGTCGGTGCAGACCCGATGGGCCGAATGGCCCCCTTATGCATTGTAGGGATTCTATGGGTTCTATGAAAGGTTTGTAATATGATATATTTTAACAAATTTTGTTCAAATACAAGTTGAGAGTTTATGATAACCGATCAAATCCTCAAATGTAATTGGTTCCGGAGAGTGATTATTGGTCCTTTCATTCACCTGCATCCTTTTAATTTTTTTAAATTTAAAGTGCCTAATTCATTTTTGTTCCATTTAAGAGGCAGTTTAGCACGGCCAATCCACCTACCCGGCACATCTTTGGGTTGTGAGGTTGAGACCCACGCAGGCACGGGGAGAATGTGCAAACTCCACACGGACAATGACCCGGGGCCGGGATCAAACCCAGGTCCTCGGTGCCGTGAGGCAGCAGTGCTAACCACTGCGCCACTGTGCCGCCCTTCCTCACCTGCATCCTAGATGCCCCTTTGACATCACCCCACTATTACAAATTGTACTTCTAGCAATTTGTGGCACAATTTTAATTGGAACTGAAGGGTGAGGAAAACATCCAATGCACAGTACTCATCAAATCCTAGGCCATTATTAAGGCCCCTTTGATGGCAACTAATAGTTACGTGCGCTAATGAATATTGCAAAAGGTTCTTTCATTTACAGTAAAAATAAAATGTACCACAGAATAATGACTAAAACAAAATATGGTCATTAATAATTCTAATTCTGGAACCAGAAATGCACAAAGGAAAAAGGCCATCAATTTGTCTTTTGCATTTGAGAATTGAGAAAAAGTCACAAGGAATTGAACCAATAACAGTCAGAAATGAGTTATTCAGAAAAGGAGGATACACTATCAACAGACCATAACTTGCAAGGAGGATTCCTTCCCAAGGTTTTCAGCTGCTTCAGCCATTGAGCTCATGCTGAATACAGTGTAAATACACGTGTGAGGTCAGTCAGCGCATCATATCCCAAGATCATTGACTCGCTGCTTAATTCCATGTGTCGATATTTCATGCAAAAGTGTCAGCTGGCTATTGCTAAAACTGAAAAAGCACATTAGACTGAAAGAAGTCATGCCAACATTGCAATAATTTTGATGTGTGCAAAAACATAATAAAATGAACATGTAATGATTAATTCCTAAAAAATTTATTTTGCTGATGGCTAAGAGAGTCAACATGAGGGGAATTTTTTTTTTTGCATTGAACATCTGTTCGTGGTTTATTAGCTCCCTTGATTGTTCACCATGAAAAGCCCATCCAAACCGAGCCCCATACACAGGCTTTGATTTATTGGGAGCTCCAACCTATTACTGACAATATAACCTGTGCTCAGATTTTGTGTTTTCAGGCAACATCCTTTGTTTTGATGTTTCAAGTCATGAAAGTCTTTTGGCAATGAATAATTATGGCAAAACGTTCTTTCATTTACGGTAAGAACAAAATGCACCACTGAATAATGACTAAAACAAAATATAGTTAGCAATGATTCCAATTCCAGAACCAGAATTGCATAAAGGAAAAAAGGCATCAATTTGTCCTTTGCATTGAGAATGGAGAAAAAGGGATAAAGAATCTACCCAATAACGGTCAGAAATTAATTACTCAGAGAAGGAGGGTACAACCAGAAATGTGAAAAGTCGTGGTCCCAACACCGACCCCTGAGGAACACCACTAGTCACCGACTGTCATCCTGAAAAGAAACCCTTTATCCCCACTCTCTGCCTTCTGCCAGTCAGCCAATCCTCTATCCATGCCAGTATCTTACCCTAAACACCATGGGTTCTTAACTTATTTAGCAGCCTCTTCTATGGCACCTTCTTGAAGGCCTTCTAGAAATCTAAATAGATCACATCCACTGGTTCTTCTTTGTCTAACTTCCTTGCTATCTCCTCAAAGAATTCTAACAGATTTGTCAGACATGATCTCCCTTTGACGAAGCTGTGTTGATTCAGTCCTATTTTATCATGCACTTCCAAATACTCTGTAATCTCATCTTTAATAATGGACGCTAAAATCTTAACAATGATCGAAGTCAGTCTAACCGGCCTATAATTTCCGGTCTTCTGCCTCCCTCCTTCTTAAACAGGAGTGTTACATTCGCTATCTTCCAGTCCTGTGGGATCCTCCCTGCCTCCAGTGATTCCTGAAAGATCACCACCAATGCCTCCACAATCTCCTCAGTTATCTCCTTCAGAACTCTGGGATGTAGTCCATCTGGTCCAGGTGGTTTATCTAGCTTCTGACCTTTCCATTTCCCCAGAACTTTCTCCTTAGTGATGGCCACTACAATCACCTCTGCCCCCTGATTGTCCTGAAGTTCATGTATGTCACTGGTATCTTCCTCCGTAAAGATTGATGCAAAGTAACTATTCAGTTCCTCTGCCATTTCTTTGTTTCCTATTACTACTTCTCCAGCCTCATTTTCCAGTGGTCCAATATCTATTCGTACCTCTCTCTTACCTTTCAAATATTGAAAAAAAACTCTTGCTATCTTTTTTTCTATTTTATTCCTGTCAACAGAATCAAATGTTGGTTCAGTAGCCCTACACCACCTAGGGCTTCATTCACCTGAGGAAGGAGCTGTGCACTGTAAGCTAGTGATTCGAAACAAACCTGTTGGACTTCAACCTGGTGTTGTTGCAGGACTTCTTACTGTGCTCACCCCAGTCCAGCACCGGCATCGCCACATCATGTACAACACCTAAGGCAGTTTTTGATTAATTGGTGGGTAAATGCATCATGGGTGCAGAAAAAATCCACACACACCAGCAACATGCCAGCTTCCATCCCACTCCATGGATTTCAGATGGGGCTGTAAGGGAGTTAACGTAGTGATGAAACTTGGAGTGATGGGAGCAGCGGGCAGAGGAGGGTAACAGAGGCATTTCCCTTTCCTATTTATCACACATTGAAATTACCAGGAGAGACAGACAAACATATTATGAAGATAAGATTGTACTCATGTGCCGTTCTCGGAGGTCTGTCAAAAAGACCACCAATACTATACTGAGGCTGCAACGTAGTGACTGAATTCCTAGATAAAGTATTGCAATCTATGCAATACCACATACAACTTGAGTCACTGCCGAAACTCCTCGACCGTGACTGGGATTCTTCAGTCCGGCGGCAGTGATTGGAATTTTGGTTGAGTGCCAAATTCTCCGTTCTTGCTGGCAGCAGTGGTAGGGTGAACGAGACTCAGAGTATTCACCCAACTGTGGGTTTGCTGAACACCATTATACCCCTCCTATTTTGTTTCATGTTTGTTAAATGGACAGGTTAACTTAAGGCAGGCTTGCAATGTAATAGGCAGGATTTCTTTTATTATTAATTTCGGGATATGGTTAGGCCAGCATTTATTGCCCACCCCTAGTTGCCCATCAGAAGGTGATGGTGAGCTGCCTTCTTGAACCGCAAGAGGTCTTACAACACCAGGTTAAAGTCCAACAGGTTTATTTTGAATCACTAGCTTTCGGAGCGTAGCTCCTTCATCAGGTGAGTGCACCGCTGCAGTCCTTGAGGTGTAGGTACACTCACTGTGCTGTTAGGGAGGGAATTCCAGGTTTTTGCCCCAGCGACAGTGAAGGATCTCCAAGTCCGTCATAAAGATGCACCCCCAACGCTGACTGTATTTCCAGCCTAAAGGTCATTTCATATATGATTCTGTGCCCCTGGCCTCCACCTGGAGATCCACTCGGAGGGAGCACAGACATTGACCACAGCCAGAACCTCATGGCTCACCAACAGCGTAGCTTGGCCACCCAGCTGTGTGCTGCTAGTTGGAGACATTTTCTTTAAAAGTTAATATTTAATTAAAATTAAACCAAAGTATTTAGAAACAATTCAGCTGCAGGCAATTGCACAGATTTTCCAGACATTAAATGTTTAAAAAAAAAACTCCCCCATGGCCCCACCACAAGATTAACACTAAATCCCAAGAGAAACGAACATCTAAAAAGTCCAGTACTTTCACAGTGTAAATCTTGGCGAAAACATCAGATGGCATTCTTCAGTCATTTGAATATGCTATGTTAGTGTGAGTGTATTGAATATTAATCAGCATTTCAGTGAAAAAGGAAGCTGTGTAAAAATTGTATTTGTGTGTTATACCAATTTATTTCCTGGTCAAAAGAACAATGCTGAATATTTGATTCTATTCTAAGCACTGTTGCGCCACCCAGTGGAGGTTTTGTAACTCTGTCGAATGTTGTTATAGGAACAATGTGAGAAAGGTTTTGATTCCCTGACTGATGTGATCTCTTTTAGGAATGCCACCCAGGAGGCTATTACTTACATGCAGAAGTTGACAATAACATTGGAAAGTTGAAATCAGTTTACTCACCCCACACCCGTTTCCAAGCTGACCTGCAAACCATTCTTCACTTTGGGAAAATGGGATTACCCGCACTTTCCAGGCACCATGTCAGGCATGGCCTCCCCAAGCAGCGGATAACCAAGCTGGCCTCATTAGTGGCCTGTTATTGTCAGAGGATGGCTGGACTTTTCCTGCCAGGACGCAGCCTCCCATTTGTGGACTGGGTGTGGGGACAGAACTCCAGACAGGCCTTGCCTGCCTAGCTCGAGCTGCGAATGGTGGCAGGGTGGGGGTTGGGTGGGTGGCTATGATTAGCAATGTAATCACAGCAACCAATCATAGGCCCATAACGTACATCCAGACATTGCATTGTTATCCTGCTGTACAACGTTTGCTGATAAAGAAAATTTTGACCAAAACACAACCATCTGTTTTTTTGTGTTTATCTGACCTAGGAGTCACGGTGGCCCGGACCGCAGTCATATACAGGACACATTTTGCCCACCCCTGGCCTGGTTCAAGAGCACCAGCCAAAGGTGAGAAATTCTGCCTCTCGACCAGAAAATGACGTGATTAAGGGGGGGAAATTAATTAATGCACTCTAATTCAAATCGTTTTACCGCAAGTTCAGGTCTGTGACTGAAAACTATACCAAGGAAGTAAAATTGTTGTACATATTTTTAAAATTCAAATTTTTATTCCATTGTATTATGTCGCATTCATCTCAGAACAATCTTTAAAGTAGGATCCACTTATTCAGTGAATGGGTTAAAATAGGAACCATTAAGCCTGGTATGGCAACTGCTCGGTCCAAGATCGCAAGAAACTGCAGAGTGTGGTGAACTTAGCCCAACGCATCACACAAACGTGCCACCCCCACATTGATTCTGTATACACCTATCGCTGCCTCAGGAAGGCAGACAGCATTGTCAGAGACCCCTCCCATCCAGGCATTGCCTTCTTCCAGACCCTTCCATCAGGCAGAAGGTACAGAAGTCTGAAGACTCGCGCATCCAGACATAAGAACAGCTTCTTCCCCACAGCTACAAGACTCCTCAACGACTCCCCCTCAGACTGATCTATTCCCTGTAAGAACACTATTCACGACGCCCTATGCTGCTCTTGCTCATGTATTTGCTTTGTGTGTTTTTTTTGGCCCCTTGTTCCGCTCTGTAACCAATCATTGTTTTGTCGATGTACCATTTGTCAATGTTGGTTATTCTTTTTGTCTACTATGACGTTCCTCGGCCGCAGAAAAATACTTTTCACTGTACTTCGGTACATGTGGCAATAAATCAAATCAAATCAAATAAGAGCATGGTGGATTTTAAAGTTAAAAAGAACTACGCACAGAATGTCTAAAATTCATAGCCCTCTTTGAATTCAGTGGAAGCTCAAATCTACCCAGACGACTGAGTGAAGTTAGTCAGATTTCAATATCATGGGGGAAAAAACTCAAAGTATGCACAAACAAAAGTCTAAGAATAAAAGGTCAGCCATTTAGGATAGAGATGAGGAGAGATTTCTTCACTTAGAGGATTGTGAGTATTTAGCATTCTCTACCCTTAGAGAACAGCAGATGGTTCAATAATTGAGTACCGTGGGGCAGCATGGTAGCACAGTGGCTAACACAGTTGCTTCACAGCTCCTAGGTCCCAGGTTTGATTCCGGTTTGGGTCACTGTCTGTGTGGAATCTGCACGTTCTCTCCATGTCTGCGTGGGTTTCCTCCGGGTGCTCTGGTTTCCTCCCACAGTCCAAAGATGTGCAGGTTAGGTGGATTGGCCATACTAAATTGCCCTCAGTGTCCAAAAAGATTGGGTGGCGTTGCTGGGTTATGGGGATAGAGTGGATGTGTGGGCTTGGGTAGGGTGCTCTTTCCAAGGGCTGGTGCAGACTCGATGGACCGAATGGCCTCCTTCTGCACTGTAAATTCTATGATTCCATATTCAGAGACAGATCAATAGGCTTTTGGATAGGAAGGGAATCAAGGGATATTGGGATAATGCAAGATAGTAGAATGGAGGGAGAAGATCATATCTGGTCTGCTTGAATGTCAGTCAGGCTGGAAGGGCCAGGTGATCTTACTCCCGCATCTCATATGAATGTACTTAATCAGCAGTACTATCACTTGTCTGCAGAGGTCATTGACTTAAAGGGGAATCCAACCACTTCAAATATTACTACAGTTCCTATTTACTCACAGACACATTCCTTTGCCAAATGTTGTAAAGAACGAGCTACTGTGTGGTGTGTTGGGTAGGCTGGGTCGATGTGGACTGCACTTGATGCAATGCAGCGAGAGACAGACCTCCAACACTTGATAAGATGCAACACGATTTTATTTAACATCTAAATTATTATACATGTTCAACTGTGGGTTGACACTATGCTGTCTTGACTGGAGACCTGATACTAGCCTAACCAGACTTACTAGCTACCACATGGTGTTTGCACTAGTCAGCTCACTAACTCTGACTGTCTCAGAGGCTGGGTCCCGAGAGAGAGGGAAAACTGAGTGCCCTCTGACTTTATAGTGTTTGTGTCCTGTCTGGTGATTGGCTGCTCTGTTCTGTGTCCTTACTGGTCATCCTGTGTGTCAATCACTGCCTGTCTGCACTCCATTATATACATAGATGTATATTATGACATCTTCCCCCCCCCCCACTTTTTTTTTTGTATTGTGTGTGTTGAGATAATAAATATTAAGGTGCATGTGCGTGTGGATGAGTATATGTGCGTGACTATATACAGAATGGGCTAAAATGACCTTGGGTACACAGGAAGGTGTCACTAGTGAGATATAGGGCAGATGAAATGGTAAAAAATGATATTTACAGAGGTCAGAACGATAAGGTAACACAGTTGTGCAAAAGTTCAGTCTGTAAGTTTAATCTCTGCGGCGGGCGGCGAATTCTGGTTGACCGCCTCAAGGGTGGGTCAGGGGCCGCCTGCACTTGGATAGGCGGGACCGCCGCCAATGCGGTGGTCGCAGAGGTCGGCAGGATTGCTGGTAGATTGGTGGCCTCGTGGTCCGGAGGAAGCATTGTGTGAGGCGGGGCATCATGGTTAGGTGGCGGGCGTGGAACTCTGCGCAGCGCCCGTCTGTTGCATCGTAGTAAGGAGCCATCAGCCATGCGGACGAGGAATGACCTCGTGGCCACTTGCTCGACCACCACAGCTGTGGCGGACCAGCCACCGTCAGGCAACTGCACACGAACACGATTAGTTGGGACCAGCTCGGGGAGATCCGTGGCATGAGCGTCGTATGCTGATTTCTGTTGGGCCCGAGACTGCTGCATCTTTTGTATGACTGTGAGGTGGTCAAGGTCTGGAACATGGATGGCTGGAACCGTGGTTCGCAGAGTGCGATTCATGAGCACCTGTGCGGGGGACAACCCACTGGACAGCGGGGATGCTCTGTATGCCAGCAGCGCCAGGTTGAAGTGGGAGCCTGAGTCTGCAGCCTTGCATAGTAATCTCTTGATGATATGGACCCCTTTTTCGGCCTTCCCGTTTGACTGCGGGTAGTGGGGGCTGGAGGTTACGTGACAAAAGTTGTATAGGCGGGCAAAATCAGACCATTCCTGGCTGTAAAAACAGGGACCGTTGTCACTCATCACCGTGAGCGGTATCCCATGCCTAGCAAACGTTTCTTTGCATGCTTTAATCACCGCCTTCGACGTGAGGTCGGACAGTTTCACCACTTCAGGGTAATTGGAGAAGTAGTCGACCAGGAGGACATGGTCACGCCCTTTGGCGTGGAAAAGGTCAACACCGACTTTGGACCATGGGGAGGTCACTATCTCATGTTGCTGCAGAGTTTCTTTGGGTGGAGCTGGCTGAAATGTCTGACATGTGGGGCAGTTGAGGACCGTGTTGGCAACGTCCTGGCTGATGCCCGGCCAATAGACTGCCTCTCGAGCACTGCGTCGACATTTCTCGACCCCCAGGTGACCCTCATGGAGTTGGCCGAGCACCATAGCCCCCATGCTCTGCAGAATCACAATCCTATCGAGCTTCATGAGGATGGCGTCCACCACTGTCAGGTCGTCCTTGACGTTGTAAAACTGGGGACACTGTCCCTTCTGCCAGCCATTCATGAGGTTCTGCATCACACGCTGTAGCAGAGGATCCTTGGCTGTTTGCTCACGAATTTGGATGACCCTCTCATCAGTGGCTGGAGGGTTGGAGGCACACAATTGCACCTGCGCATCGATTTGGCAGACAAAGTCAGTTTGTTCACATGGTGTGGTGATAGACCTGGAAAGGACATCTGCAACAATGAGTTCTTTGCCTGGCGTGTAGACATGTTCAAAGTCATAGTGGCGTAACTTGAGAAGGATTTGGTGTAACCGAGGCGTCATGTCATTCAAATCCTTCTGGATTATGTGGACTAATGGCCTGTGGTCCTGTGAATTTTGGGAAGCCATACACATAGTCGGGAAATCTGTTGATTCCCGTTAGGAGGCCCAGGCATTCCTTCTCAATCTGAGCGTACCGTTGCTCAGTGGGCGTCATGGCTCTGGAGGCATACACAACTGGAGCCCATGAGGAGGAGTCATCCCGTTGGAGGAGCACCACCCCAATAGCGTCCTGGCTCGCGTCAGTGGATATTTTGGTCTCTTTGGTAGGGTCGAAGAACGCCAGAACCGGGGCTGTGGTGAGTTTTTCCCTCAGCTCACGCCATTCTTTTTCATGAGCGGGCAGCCACTGGAATTCCGTCAAATGTTTGACGAGTTTGAACTGAGTGCTGAATTTGGTGCATTTGAGTGCTATAGTGAGAGTTTGGTGACTGAGGGAGTTTTTATGCTTCATTTTTATCTAAAGTCTAGTCTTTCTTTTATTTAGTTAATTAACTTAAAAGTTGATGTTTGGTTTAGAAGAAGGTGAATTTTCAATCAGCTTTAAACAAAGGTTCTACTTGTAGGTATTTGCAGCTGGAGCTTGTTAATTAGTTAATTGGATTAGGCCAGTTTTCAGAGGCTAGATTCACAGTATAAAAGTGATCCCCTACCGTGCAGACTTTGTTTGCACTGAGTGCTGAATTTGGTGCATTTGAGTGCTATAGTGAGAGTTTGGTGACTGAGGGAGTGCTGAATTTGGTGCATTTGAGTGCTATAGTGAGAGTTTGGTGACTGAGGGAGTTAGGTGAGGAGGGAGTAATGCGTTCCTTTCATTTTGTATCCTACATTTCCGCAAAGAGCGAGAAAGGAGCCAGGAGTTTACAGAGAGCGCAGCTGACTGGGAGCAAAGTCGGAGGGCGGAGGTCCAGTTGGTCCACAGGGCAGCCATATTCTGTAAGGTAAGAGGGGATGGAGGCTAGGCCAGTTGCATGCTCCTCCTGTAGGATGTGGGTGGCGAGGGATACCACCGGTATCCCCGCTGACTATACCTGCGGGAAGTGCACCCAACTCCAGCTCCTCAAAGACCATGTTAGGGAACTGGAGCAGAAGCTGGATGAACTCCGGATCATCCGGGAGGCAGAGGGGGTGATAGAGAAGAGTTACAGGGAGGTCACCACACCCAAGATACAGGACAAGAGTAGCTGTGTTACAGTCAGGGGAAAGAAAACAAACAGGCAGACAGTGCAGCGATCCCTCGTGGCCGTTCCCCTTCAAAACGAGTATACCGTTTTGGATGCTGTTGGGGGGGGGGGGATGACCTACCGGGGGAAGGCCCTAGCGGCCAGGTCTCTGACACTCAGTCTGGCTCTGGGGCTCAGAAGGAAAGGGGGGAGAATAGAAAAGCAATAGTAATCGGAGATTCAATGGTTAGGGGGATAGATAGGAGATTCTGTGGTCGCGAGCGAGACTCCCGGAAGGTATGTTGCCTCCCGGGTGCCAGGGCCAGGGATATCTCGGATCGTATCTTCAGGATCCTTAAGGTGGAGGGGGAGCAGCCAGAAGTCGTGGTGCACATTGGTACCAACGACGTAGGTAGGAAAAGGGGTGTGGAGGTAATAAACGAGTTTAGGGAGTTAGGCTGGAAGTTAAAAGCCAGGACAGACAGAGTTGTCATCTCTGGGTTGTTGCCGGTGCCACATGATAGCGAGGCTAGAAATAGGGAGAGAGTGCAGTTGAACACGTGGCTGCAGGAATGGTGTAGTAGGGAGGGCTTCAGGTATTTGGATAATTGGAGCGCATTCTGGGGAAGGTGGGACCTGTACAAGCAGGACGGGTTGCATCTGAACCAGAGGGGCACCAATATCCTGGGAGAGAGGTTTTCTAGTACTCTTCGGGAGGGTTTAAACTAATTTGGCAGGGGAATGGGAACCGGATTTGTAGTCCAGCAACTAAGCTAGCCGATATTCAGGACGCCAAAACGTGTAGTGAGGCAGTGGGGAAGGGAACACTGACAAAGGAGAGTACTTGAAATGAAATGAAATGAAATGAAATGAACTTGCAGGCACGGAGATGGGTTGAAGTGTGTATACTTCAATGCAAGAAGCATCAGGAATAAGGTGGGTGAACTTAAGGCATGGATCGGTACTTGGGACTACGATGTGGTGGCCATCACGGAAACTTGGATAGAAGAGGGGCAGAAATGGTTGTTGGAGGTCCCTGGTTATAGATGTTTCAATAAGATTAGGGAGGGTGGTAAAAGAGGTGGGGGGGGGGGGGTGGCATTGTTAATTAGAGATAGTATAACAGCTGCAGAAAGGCAGTTTGAGGAGTATCTGCCTACTGAGGTAGTAAGGGTTGAAGTCAGAAATAGGAAAGGAGCAATCACCTTGTTAGGAGTTTTCTATAGGCTCCCCAATAGTAGCAGAGATGTGGAGGAACAGATTGGGAAACAGATTTTGGAAAGGTGCAGAAGTCGCAGGGTAGTAGTCATGGGTGACTTTAACTTCCCAAACATTGAGTGGAAACTCTTTAGATCAAAGAGTTTGGATGGGGTGGTGTTTGTGCAGTGTGTCCAGGAATCTTTTCTAACACAGTATGTAGATTGTCTGACCAGAGGGGAGGCAATATTGGATTTGGTACTTGGTAACAAACCAGGACAAGTGATAGATTTGTTAGTGGGGGAGCATTTTGGAGATAGTGACCACAATTCTGTGACTTTCACTTTAGTAATGGAGAGGGATAGGTGCGTGCAACAGGGCAAGGTTTACAATTGGGGGAAGGGTAAATACGATGTTGTCAGACAAGAATTGATGTGCATAAGTTGGGAACATAGGCTGTCAGGGAAGGACACAAGTGAAATGTGGAACTTGTTCAAGGAACAGGTGCTACGTGTCCTTGATATGTATGTCCCTGTCAGGCAGGGAAGAGATGGTTGAGTGAGGGAACCATGGTTGATAAGAGAGGTTGAATGTCTTGTTAAGAGGAAAAAGGAGACTTATGTAAGGCTGAGGAAACAAGGTTCAGACAGGGCGCTGGAGGGATACAAGATAGCCAGGAGGGAACTGAAGAAAGGGATTAGGAGAGCTAAGAGAGGGCATGAACAATCTTTGGGGGGTAGGATCAAAGAAAACCCCAAGGCCTTTTACACATATGTGAGAAATATGCGAATGACTAGAGCGAGGGTAGGTCCGATCAAGGACAGTAGCGAGAGATTGTGTATTGAGTCTGAAGAGATAGGAGAGGTCTTGAACGAGTACTTTTCTTCTGTATTTATAAATGAGAGGGGCCATATTGTTGGAGAGGACAGTGTGAAACAGATTGGTAAGCTCGAGGAAATATTTGTTAGGAAGGAAGATGTGTTGGGCATTTTGAAAAACTTGAGGATAGACAAATCCCCCGGGCCTGACGGGATATATCCAAGGATTCTATGGGAAGCAGGAGACGAAATTGCAGAGCCGTTGGCAATGATCTTTTCGTCCTCACTGTCAACAGGGGTGGTACCAGGGGATTGGAGAGTGGCGAGTGTCGTGCCCCTGTTCAAAAAAGGGACTAGGAATAACCCTGGGAATTACAGGCCAGTTAGTCTTACTTCGGTGGTAGGCAAAGTAATGGAAAGGGTACTGAAGGATAGGATTTCTGAGCATCTGGAAAGACACTGCTTGATTAGGAATATTCAGCACGGATTTGTGAGGGGTAGGTCTTGCCTTACATGTCTTATTGAATTCTTTGAGGAGGTGACCAAGCATGTGGATGAAGGTAAAGCAGTGGATGTAGTGTACATGGATTTTAGTAAGGCATTTGATAAGGTTCCCCATGGTAGGCTTCTGCAGAAAGTAAGGAGGCATGGGATAGTGGGAAATTTGGCCAGTTGGTTAACGAATTGGCTAACCGATAGAAGTCAGAGAGTGGTGGTGGATGGCAAATATTCAGCCTGGATCCCAGTTACCAGTGGCGTACCGCAGAGATCAGTTCTGGGTCCTCTGCTGTTTGTGATTTTCATTAATGACTTGGATGAGGGAGTTGAAGGGTGGGTTAGTAAATTTGCAGACGATACGAAGATTGGTGGAGTTGTGGATAGTGAGGAGGGCTGTTGTCGGCTGCAAAGAGACATAGATAGGATGCAGAGCTGGGCTGAGAAGTGGCAGATGGAGTTTAACCCTGAAAAGTGTGAGGTTGTCCATTTTGGAAGGACAAATATGAATGCGGAATACAGGGTTAACGGTAGAGTTCTTGGCAATGTGGAGGAGCAGAGAGATCTTGGGAGGAAACCGGAGCACCCGGAGGAAACCCACGCACACACGGGGAGGATGTGCATACATCTTTGAAAGTTGCCACTCAAGTGGATAGAGCTGTGAAGAAGGCCTATGGTGTGCTAGCGTTCATTAACAGAGGGATTGAATTTAAGAGCCGTGAGGTGATGATACAGCTGTACAAAACTTTGGTAAGGCCACATTTGGAGTACTGTGTACAGTTCTGGTCGCCTCATTTTAGGAAGGATGTGGAAGCTTTGGAAAAGGTGCAAAGGAGATTTACCAGGATGTTGCCTGGAATGGAGAGTAGGTCTTACGAGGAAAGGTTGAGGGTGTTAGGCCTTTTCTCATTAGAACGGAGAAGGATGAGGGGCGACTTGATAGAGGTTTATAAGATGATCAGGGGAATAGATAGAGTAGACAGTCAGAGACTTTTTCCCCAGGTGGAACAAACCATTACATGGGGACATAAATTTAAGGTGAATGGTGGAAGATATAGGGGGGATGTCAGAGGTAGGTTCTTTACCCAGAGAGTAGTGGGGGCATGGAATGCACTGCCTGTGGAAGTAGTTGAGTCGGAAACATTAGGGACCTTCAAGCAGCTATTGGATAGGTACATGGATTACGGTAGAATGATACAGTGTAGATTAATTTGTTCTTAAGGGCAGCATGGTAGCATTGTGGATAGCACAATTGCTTCACAGCTCCAGTGTCCCAGGTTCGATTCTGGCTTGGGTCACTGTCTGTGCGGAGTCTGCACATTCTCCCCGTGTCTGTGTGGGTTTCCTCCCACAGTCCAAAGATGTGCAGGTTAGGTGGATTGGCCATGATAAATTGCCCTTAGTGTCCAAAATTGCCTTATAGTTGGGTGGAAGTGTTGACCTTGGGTAGTGCAGACTCAATGGGCCGAATGGCCTCCTTCTGCACTGTAAATTCTATGATAATCTATGATTAATCTAGGATAAAAGTTCGGCACAACATCGTGGGCCGAAGGGCCTGTTCTGTGCTGTATTTTTCTATGTTCTATGTTCTATGGCGGAGGGCTGTGGTGTGTGCCGCCATGTTGGGAATGAACTTCCCGAGGAAGTTGACCATCCCGAGAAAGTGGATGACCGCCTTCTTGTCCTCTGGGGTCTCCATGGCATTGATCGCCGAGACCTTGTCAGCATCTGGCCGCACGCCTTGCTGCGAGATGTGGTCACCAAGTTATTTGATTTCTGATTGACCGAACGAGCACTTGGCTCTGTTGAGTCGGAGGCCATGCTCATGGATTCTGTGGAATACCTGCTTGAGGCGATCGATGTGTTCTTGATGAGTTGTGGACCAGATTATGACATCGTCAACATACACGCGCACCCCCTCGATACCCTCCATCATCTGTTCTCGTTTTGGTATCGGGTAATGTTCCCTCATGATGTTGCGATTTAAATCCTTGGGGTCGATGCAGATTCTAAGCTCTCCTGATGACTTCTTGACGCAGACCATGGAGCTGACCCAGTCCATGGGTTCTGTGACCTTTGATATGATACCCTGGTCCTGGAGGTCCTGTAACTGCTGCTTGTGGCGGTACTTGAGGGGTGCCAGCACCCGACGTGGTGCATGGATCACAGGGGTGGCGTTTGGTTTGAGCAGGATTTTGTATCGGTATGGGAGTGTGCCCATTCCGTCGAACACGCTGTGGTACTGCGTGCTGATGTCATTAATTTCAGCCTGGAAGTTCTCATCAGGTGAGGCCGTCGCCTGTGAGGATAACACGGTGTGGACTCGCTGAACTACGTTCAGTAGTTTGCAGGCCCGAGAACCGAGCAGGGATGCTCTGTCAGGTCCCACGATCTCAAATCACAGTGTCGATTTAAATGACTTATTGGAAACTCCGAGTTGGCATGAGCCACTGGCAGCTATGGCATTGCCATTGTAGTCAAGGAGCTGGCAGGCCGGTGGAAGAATGATTGGTCTGACGCGGATGGTGTCGAGATCGGATTTGGAGATGAGGTTCGCCGATGCACCGGTGTCCAGTTTAAATCGGATGCGAGCCTTGTTGACTGTGAGGACAGCACACCACTCGTCGTCGGGATCCACGCTGAGGATTCGGAGGTGCTTCGCTGTCTTGGAGAAAGGCAGCGCATGCTTCGTAATGATGCCCACCCGGTATGGAGATTTGAGGCATGCAGCATCAGGGTCTGTTGGGCTGTCGGGGTCGGAGTCTGGCATGGCCTGCTGTATTGAACGGACGCTTCTGCGCCGCGGCTGGGAATGCTGGATGCTGGGCAGTGGAGCAGATCTGCAAAGGGCTGCGTAGTGGCCAAGCTTGCCACACTGTAGACACTGTCGTGATTTTGTCGGACATTGCCGCTTTAAATGGGCGGAGCCACAATTCGGACATGTCATGACGTCAGCGTCTTCCATGCGCCATCGCGCATGTGCAGAGCGGTCAAACGACGTACACACCTGCAGTCTGGTTGACGGTCTCACCGTCCCCTCGGTTGTGGTGCGCATGCGCAGGGGCCCGGGAAAAGCGCGCGCAATGGCCACTCTCGTCGATACTTAGGCCCTGCATTTGTGCGATGGCCTGCACCCGTTCTGCCTCGTGGGAGGTTAGCTTTGCCGTTCCTGCCGCCCTGATGTGGGAGTACCGATTGTTCGCATGTTCGTGGAGAACGCACGTTTCGATGGCGAGGGTGAGCTGCTTGACTTTCAGGAGCTGCCGGCGAAGGGAATCGGAGTGGACCCCGAAAATGATCTGATCCTGGATCATGGAATCAGTGGTCGAGTCATAGTTACATGACTGCGCTAGGATGCGGAGATAGGTCACGAAGGACTGAAAAGGTTCATCCTTACCCTGAAGCCTCTGCTGGAAAATGTACCGTTCAAAGCTCTCATTCACCTCAATGTCGCAGTGGCTGTCGAACTTCAGTAGGACTGTTTTAAATTTTGTCTTGTCTTCGCCTTTTGCGAATGTAAGGGAGTTGTAGATGTGGATGGCGTGGTCCCCGGCTGTGGAGAGGAATAGTGCGATCTTCCTGGCGTCTGATGCGGCCTCGAGGTCGGTGGCTTCTAGATAGAGTTGGAACTTTAGTTTGAAGATCTTCCAATTTGCATCGAGGTTGCCAGCGATGCGGAGCTGCGGAGGACGGCAGACGCTTTCCATGTCACCGGATGGCTGTTTGCTGGTCAACGCTGATTCACTCAAGGTTGGTCCGTCAATTTTCAGCATCACTCACTGGTACCATGATGTGTTGGGTAGGCTGGGCCGATGTGGTTTGCACTTGATGCAGTGTAGCGAGAGACAGACCTCCAACACTAGATAAGATGCAACATGATTTTATTTAACATCTAAACTATTTTACATGTTCAACTGTGGGTTGACACTATGCTGACTTGACTGGAGACCTGATACTAGCCTAACCAGACTTACTAGCTACCACATGGTGTTTGCATTGGCCAGCTCACTAACTCTGACTGTCTCAGATGCTGGGTCCCGAGAGAGAAAGAAAACTGGTGCCTTCTGACTTTATAGTGCTTGTATCCTGTCTGGTGATTGGCTGCTCTGTTCTGTGTGCTTACTGGCCATCCTGTGTGTCAATCACTGCCTGTCTGCACTCCATTGTATACATAGATGTATATTATAACACTGTGTAGGAAGAAATCCATTTGGGAACTTTAAGGGAAAAGTACTGATGCCACTGCATTCTGGATTGTAAATTACATTCCAGGATCCAATCTTCATTCCAGGCACAACCTTCACTTAACTTTTCACAATGCAGCTACAAAGTAAATACATTTTCATTTCATTCAACCGTTTAAACATTCTAAGCGTTACTCCATTTTTTTGCTCTTCTCTCATTTCCAGATGACTGGCTAGTTGATTCGACAGTGCTGCAGTAATTACCGACTAAGTGGCAAGGTCTGTATTATTGATGTACTCATGAGCCAGCAGAAAGTAATCACGTGAACAGTGTTCCCCAAAAGCAGTGCACTCCTAAATCTTTTGCGTATGAGGCAATGGAGTGGAAACTTTCATTATCAATGACAGTGAAATTAGGAACTGCATCAGCGCCACTACAGATGCCTTAGCGAGAAACAGGAGGAGAGAGAACGTGGAGTTACCAGACTAGTGGTGTGGGGTGCAATCGACTGTATGCACTTATCTCTGTGGGACCCACTTGTTGATGGGGAGATGCTCCATAACCACAAGAGATACCACTCTCTCAATGTTCAGTTGGTGCGTGGCTATGGCAAGATGATTTTCTCACTTAATGCCTAGCATCCGAGAAGCAGCCACAACACCTTCATCCTGTGGTAGTCGGCTGCATCCGTCATCTTTAAGCTACCACGTAGAACCAGAGGCTGGTTGCTGGGTGGCCCACTATACACCTAAAGACTCCCCTCTATCAGTGAAATGTGCGAGGACTGCATATTTAGAATAAAAGCTATGCAGCAATCAGTAACAATGTGCAGCCCACTATCAGTGTCCTCAAATAATGGCTCCTATGCCTGGACTGCTCAGGGAGGTACCCCAGTACTCACCAAAGGAGAGTCTGCAAGTTCACGGTTATCTGCTGCATCCACAAACAATAAGAACGCAGCCCTTACCACCACATGTTCAGGGGCCACCGCGGGGGAAGAGGAAGATAAAGAATAAGAGGAGGAGATAGGAGGGAAAAAGGATCCCTTTACACGAGATGGAGTGAACCTTCCATGAATTAATACTGAGACTCTAGTTTCCTTGGGGCATCAACCCAACATCACAGTTACTCCGCAATTCCCCACCTTTCAATCCATCTGCTGCAGAGACCATCACAGTCTCCCCTTAGCCAAAGTGCTGAAATAAAAACACACCTCCGATAAACCATTCCATGACAACTTTATTGAACAATTATTCCAATGGTATATAAATAAAACTGCACCATTCACTCTTGAGAGTTCCCAGGTGCCTTTCTCTGTTCACTAGTGCTCTTGTGACAGCTGAGACTTACATTGAATTGTTACAGTGCAGAAGGAGGCTATTCAGCCCATCGAGTCTGCATCGACCCTCTGAAAGAGTACCCTACCTAGGCCCACCCCCCCGCCCTATCCCCCCACCAAACCTGCATACGTTTGGACGCAATTTAGCATGGCCAATGCACCTAACTTGCACATCTTTGGACTGCAGCATGGCTGGTGGAAGGCTGCCAGATTTCACTGGGGGAGACCGCAGATGGCCTTTCAGAACTCCCTCGATGCTCTGGGCCTTGAAAGCCTGGCTTCAGGTGACACCATCTCAACATGGGCAGCCACAGTCTGGACTGCTTGACTGAAAGGAAACACAAGGACATGAGCAAAGTGGGAGTAGTGTTTGAACAAATGCTATCACCCTGAGAGAGGACACCATGCAGCTAAAAACACTCTCCCTGAGGTGGTGTTTCATCAATCCTAGAAATGCTTTGGGAGGATAGATTCCTGGAATGCTGTGAGCACTGAGGTCTGCAGCCCTGGTGGCAGAAGCTGTAAGCCTGTATGATACAAACATGGGTTTGCACTGCAGTTAGAATTAATATCATTCTGAGCTTCCATCGCAGCACCCCAATGTTGAGAGGAGTCTGTCTGTTGTTATGGGCCAGGGTTTCAAAAACTCCAAAGTATATCATGGAGTTCACCTGACCTACAACTGTTTATTGATTTTGGTTACGATGAGCACAAGGGCCTGCCCTTCAGGTGTTATTCAACAGAGGTCTTAGGCATTTTTAATCAAAAAACAAGCTTTACTCTACAAGTTTAGTTAACATTTTTATAAACACGCATAGTAAGCATTTTTAACAACGACAAACATAAATACCCCACACAGCTACAGTAATCTATGTATAACCCTTAATGAATCCCTCTTTACTGTTCCAATTTAATAACAAGAGCCAAGTAAAAACCAGAACCTCCTTTTCAAAGGTGTAGCCGAGCACACGGCCCTCTTACTGATATAAAACTTGTTATTGATACTCTTCTTTCCCGTCCAAATAGCAGGTTTGAATTCCTTCCAGAAAGCAATTATCTCTTTAAGGTATCAAGCAGTCTGAAACAGCTTTTAAAATGAGGATAGAGAAACGCCTCTTTTCAACCTGTGCAGTACAAAACCAGTTCCAACTCAAAGCGAAAGTAAAAACTCACAGAGCCACAGCCCGGCTCCACCCACACAATGACATCACTGAAGCCATATGATAAGACAAAAACATTTCTTAAAGTGTAGGGACACTCCCATGACACTGTGATGTCTTAGCTCCCATCGTAGCAACCGCCAGGCGGTAATTGTAACTTGTCCATTCAAGAAAGGAGGGAGCCAGCAAATGTAACTGGGGACTCAGAGAGCAGGTAACCACAGGCCAGTTAGCCTAATATCTGTCATAGGGAAAGTGCTAGAATCTATGATTAAGGAGGAGGTTATGGCAGAGCAGAAATAATAGAACAGAGACCATGGAAAGCGGCAGGAATCTAACTTCAAGCATAGAAGGTAAGGGGACAACTATGAAATGGGGGGATGGTCAATGCAGGACTGAGGGCATTGTATCTAAATGCATGCAGTGTCGTGTACAAAATAAGGTAAATGAGCTTGTAGCGCACATTGAAATTGGTGGTGTCATGTGAGAGTCCCTTTAAGAAATGGATGTGTAAGCAATGTACCTTTAAGAAAACAGTGATGTCAGAGAGTGGGTGGAGCTCAGCTCAGTTCAGCCATTTTGAAGTTTCAGTTTTAAAAAGTGCCTGGCTGGTTCTGCTGAGAGCAGTTTAAAAGTGCCTGGTTGTTTTGCAGTTTGAAAAGAGCTTGGGGAGTATCTGTGTTTTGCAGTGAGCTGGAGTTGCTGTGATGTCTGCCATGAAAGACCATCTCTGGATCATTTGGGTGATTTAAACTCATAATAGTAAAACCTTTAACCTGATGTGATTTTGTTTAAAGGTGTTAAGTGTCTTGGAAGTTTGAAGGAACATTTTAAGGAATTATTTACTGTTGCAATATTTTCTGAGTTATCTTTGAAGTAAGGGGTGTTAAGAGATCCAATGTTTATTTAAGATGTTAAGTTGAGTTCATGGAATAAACAGTGTTTTGTGTTTAAAAACCCACGTGTCCATAATTGTAATCCCACACCAAGGGAACAAGCCGTGTGCTCGGAAAAGCAACAAATCCATTAAAGGGAGAGGTTGGTTGAACTCCATGATACATTTTGGGGTTCTGAAAGCGCCTCGCCCATAACAGTGGGTACGATGTTGTGGGCATCATAGAGGGGATCAGGGCTAGGATCCAAATATACAAGGATATGTATCCAAAGAACGGACACAGATGGGCAGAGGGGTTGCCTTGTTAGTAAGAAATTAAATCGATGACTTCCAGTGGTGGCCATGGAGTGAGAGGTCGCTTAATTGGTAGCTCCCGCTCGTGGTGGACCTTTGGAACCTTTTCCCCAGACTTTTGGGGGAATTGATCAGTAAAATAGGAGACTGGTGAGGTAGAGAAGAGGAATTCCCCACCAGTTTATGGAGTTATGGACCAAAAGTGGTCTGCAAAGAAGAGATTGTTGGGCAAAGAAGGGAGTGGAGCCTGCAGCACAGGAAAACATGGCGGAGACTCAGGGACTGGGATTGCCAGCCCTGTGGTCAACGGAGCAGCTGGTGGAGTACCTTCAGGAGAGCTTCGCCAAGCAAAGACAGAAGTACCTGGACTCGATTAAGACGGGGATTGACCGTGTGGAGCAAAGATTGGAAGCCCAGGGACAGGCGAAACAGAAGGTGGAAGAGGCGGTGGCTGAGCACGGGGACCAGCTAACCGCGATGGCGGCGGAAATGGAGCTGATGAGGGACCACCAGAAAAGGCTGCAGGAGAAAGATGGAGGACCCGGAGAACAGGTTCGTGCAGGCAGAAGCTGAGGATCGTTGGCCTCCCGGAGGGCATCGAGGGATAGGATGCAGGGACATATGTGGCACGTATGTGCGAGAAGCTGCTGGGGGAAGGTGCGTTTATTCGACCCTTGGAAGTGGACAGGGCGCACAGAGCGCGTGCGAGGAAGCCGCGGATGACTGAGCCGCCGAGGGCGATGGTGGTATGAATGCATTGGTTCCTCGACAAGGAACAGATCTTGAGGTGGGCCAGGCAGGCGAGGAGCTGTAAGTGGGAAAATAACGAGCTGTGCATTTACCAGGACTCTGGTGCTGAACTGGCCAAAAGAAGGGTGAGCTTCAACAAAATTAAAATGGCCCTCTTCAAGAAGGGGCTGAAGTCCGGCATGTTGTCCCCAGCTCGTCTGTGGGTCACTTACGAGGGTCAAGAACATTATTTTAGATCGCCGGATGAGATGATGAACTTTTTTAAGGACCGGGGACTGGCAGATGATGGAGGACATTGAATTGGGGTTGAGTAATTCTGTGCCTGTGCTGCTAAATTTATTTTCTTTTTGGGCTGTGTAAGCAGTGTTTTTGTACAAATCATTGGGCTGTTGCTCAGTTTTGTATGCGGGTTAACTTTGTTCTTGTTGGGGGATGGGGGGGGTTGCCCCCTGACCAGGCTGATCACATGGAGCGTGAGAAGGCTGAATGGACCGGTCAAGAAGGCATGCGTATTCGCGCATTTGAAGAGAATGAAGGCGGACATGGCAACGTTACAGGAGCCACTCCTGAGGGTAATGGATCAGACTAGGCTGAGGAAGGGGTGGGGTCGGGCAGGTATTTCATTCAGGGCTAGACTCTAAAACTAGGGGGGGTTACGATCTTGATCAATAAGCGGGTGTCATTTGAGGTAAGGAATATAGTGGCGGACTCAGGGGGTAGGTATGTTATGGTGAATGGGAAGCTGGAGGGGATGCCGGTGGTGTTGGTAAATATTTACGCACCAACTCGGGACGATGAGGAGTTTATGAGGCGGGTGTTGGGGAAGATTCCGGATCTGGACTCGCATAGGTTGATCATGGGGGGGAAATCAGCTTTTATTGCCAAACTGGATTTACTTAAAGGTTACTGGCATGTACCGTTATCCAAAAGAGCGAAGATTTCAACTTTTGTGACTCCAGATGGTATATACCAATTTAAAGTTATGCCATTTTGCATGAAAAACGCCCCAGCCACATTTTAACGGTTAACTAACAAAATCGTTTCAGGATTACCCAATTGTGCGGTATACATCGACGATCTGGTAATTTTCAGCCAGACATGGAAAGAACATTTAAAACATCTGATGGAGTTATTCGATCGACTTCAGGAGGCGGGTTTGGTGATAAACCTAGCCAAAAGTGAATTTGGAAAAGCCCAAGTCACTTTCCTTGGCCAGATAATCGGACAGGGTCGAATGGTCACACGGGATGTGAAGCCAACAGTTATTGAGGAATTTCCAATACCCTCGAGACGAAGGGAAATAATGTGATTTCTTGGCATGAGTGGATTTGATCGAACATTTGTGCAAGGTTTTGTAGCGTGGTTGCTCCACTGATGGACTTGCTGAAGAAAAGTAAAAAATTTCAGTGGACAGTGGACTTTCAACAGGCATTTGACTGCCTGAAAGCTGCGATAACCAATGCTCCTGTTTTGGAAAATTACAAGGGACTCTGTGATCAGATTGAACTAAAGTATCTGACTTTAAAGAGAAATGCCGAGGTGTAGAGAAATGGACGGATCGTGCAAGGACCTTCTTGTTCAAAGAGACTGTCAGTCGAGAAGGACTCCAGTTGGAGGAAGAAGAAAAAAAAATTGACTATATTATTATATCTGTTTGCGTGTGTTGTTTTTTGAAACTAAAAAGTATATTTCTTAAAGGATAGTGAAAAGGTGAACAATGAAACCATCTTGAAGTTGATGGGGGGTTTTTTTTTCTTGGGGGAGAGTACCTTTAAGAAATGGGTGTTTATAAATGGGTCTGTATATAAATATCTGTAGTGAGAGTGCCTTTAAGAAATGGGTGTTTACTACTGCAGTGATGTCAGAGAGTGGGTGGAGCTGGGCTGTCTGTCAGCTTTTCAATTTTGTTTTAGGCTGTTGCTGCAGGGTGTTTTAGTTTTGTTTACAGGGTTGGAGCTGAAGCCAGACAGAGCAGCTGTACTGTTGATCTCTCTGCCATGAAAAGACTATCTCTTGATCATTTGGTGAATTCAGAATTATAAATGTTCCCTGTAGTGAATGTAAACCTAATGTGCCTCTGTTAAAAGGTGTTTCTTCTGTGTTCTAGATGTTGTTTGGGAAGCTATTAAGGATCACTTAGTGTTGTATTCTTTGGGGTTGTATTTGAATTGATCGTTGCTAAGATGTTCACTGTGTTTTAAAAAGGTTAACTTGAGTTCATAGAATAAACATTGTTTTGCTTTAAAAAAATACTTTTTGATTTCTGCTGTACCACACCTCTAGAGTGGGCCGTGTGCTCCCCATACCACAGTCTATTAAAAGTTGTGGGTCAAGTGAACTCCATGATACACTTTGGGGTTCTCTAATCCCTGGCCCATAACAAGAGATATATAGGTGTTTGACTAATAAGGGGATCAGATAGGAGAAAGGGGATGAGAAACATATCAGCCATGATCGAATGGTGGCACACACTCAATGGGCCGAATGACCTAATTCTGTTCCTATATCTTATGGCAATAAATGCTGATCTAGCCAACGATGCCCACATCCCATGAATGAATAAACAAAATGGAGAAAGTTTGCAGAACCTGTGGTACAAAACGATCTGGGTGTCCTGATCCATGAATCACAAAAGGTTAATATGCGGGGACAGCAAGCGATTAGGGAGCCAAATGGAATGTTTCATTTATTGCAAAGGGAATTGAATATAGAAGTAGGGAAATCTTGTGACAATTGTAGAGAGCGTTGTTGAGACCACATGTGCAGCACTGTGTAAAGTTTTGGTCTCCTCAAAGGATATAATAGTAATAGAAACTGTTCAGAGAAGATTCACTGAACTCATTCCTGGGATGAAGGGATTGTCTTATGAGGAAAGGTTGGATCAAGGTTGGGCCTTTATCTAGTGGTGTTTAGAAGAATAAGAGGTGATCTTATTGAGAGATTTAAAATCCTGAGGCGAACTGACAGGTTGGCGGCTGAGAGGATGTTCCACATTATGGGAGAGGCTAGCCCTCGAGGATAGAGTTTAAAAATCCCATTTAAGATGGAGGTGAGGAGCAATATTTTCCCTCAGAGATTGGTTGGCCTGTGGTATTCTCTTCCCCAGAGAGAAGTGGAGACAAGGCCTTTGAATATTTTAAAGGCCGAGTTAGATTGACCCCCTTGTCAATGAAGGGGGGAGGTACAGTGGAGGCCACAACCAGTTCAGCAAAGATCTTATCAAATGGCAGAACAGACTAGAGGGGTTAAATGGCTTACTCTTGTTCCTAACTTGCATGTTCATATATATCCTGAGTGGATCTATTTAAATGCTATCAAGAAGTTGGCCACTTCCATCGTAGAATGGATGGGCTCCAAACTCTCAAATAAAAACAAAATGTGAAAAAATGTAGCTGGTCTGGAAACATCTGTGGAGAGAGAAACAGAGTAAATGATTCAGTTTCAATATTCTTGAATTTGAAAATCAGTGTTCTCTAGCATGTCAATTCATTGAAGTCCTCATTGGAATCCTCTGCGGCAAAATGCATCTCCAGTGAACTTACACAAGGACTGTCCTTCCCCTCTACTCTGGCTCCAGCTCACTTGTACAAATTCCAACACGCTACTGTCCTAGAGAGTGCAGACAAGTCAGAACTTGTGATTATGCTGCCTGTAAAGTGCAGTAGTGTCTGTATCACAGCAAGTGGCTTTGTGCTGCCTGTAAAATACAGCAGTGTCTGTATCACAGCGAGGGGCTTTGTGCTGCCTGTAAAATACAGCAGTGTCTGTATCACAGCGAGGGGCTTTGTGCTGCCTATAAAGTACAGCAGTGTCTGTATCACAGCGAGGGGCTTTGTGCTGCCTGTAAAGTACAGCAGAGTCAGTATCACAGAGAGGGGCTTTGTGGTGCCTGTATAGTACAGCAGTGTCTGTATCACAGCGAGGGGCTTGGTGCTGCCTGTATCATACAGCTATGTAATCATGCCAGCTACATGCTGCCGAGCCCGCCACTGGACATGCAGCCATCAGCAGCACATTGTGTACTGGGCTGCACACTGAAATAACTTGGATGAGGAGACAAGAGTTGAGTGCTGCCTGCCTCAAAAGAACCAGGTGTGGGCGATGGCCATTGTGATTTCCAACCCCGCAAACGGCCTTGATGAACGTTTCGCCGGGTGTTTTGACAAACCTCTCTCGTGTTTTTAAGTGCATGGGTACAGAAACATGAATAACAGTCAGGGTTGCTTGGAAAGTTGAAAAATACAGATGATGTTAGTTAGGACGTCAATGTCTAGCAACACGGCTTGGTATAGGTGGCTTATGCAAAATAAACCAGCATGATAGCTTTTACGAGTAAACAGTTGCCCCAGCATCAATGTATACCATTTACACTAGATGTAAAAGATCAGCTTTTCTGCAGTCCATCCATGAAATAACAGCAGATTTTGAATTGTACGGCCACAATCTCCACAATTTCAGTTATCTTACAATCTCATCAAACCTGGTTGGCACAATATTATATTATTCAGGACTGAAGTTGTCTAATGATGAGAAAAGCCACATTACGCCAAAGCCAATCGCAAATTCAAATATCATTCTCAGATCAGCTGGAATTTACATAACAATTTGTAGCATGAGAATGGAAATGAAAGAAGTAAATACAACTAAACCCATGGTCATGTTTTTTTACATTAAACAGTAGCGATTTTCAGTATCACCAAGGAACAGACACTTCAGGATGAATATGCGACAATAGATTCATCTTCAGTAACTATTTCCATCAGGTGAAGATTTCCCATCAGAGTCACTAAGAGCTGAACTAAAGAAGTTTCTCTTTGTTCAAACCATTAGTTTTCGGGAGAAAGTAGAATGCAGCAGAATAACTATCAAGAAACAAGCCAATCTGTTACAGTAACAGACTGGCAAGAAAAGCAAGCTGTAATTATTACTCTGATGAAACATGTCATTAGAGAGCAACTAAATTATACACACAAATTAACAGTGATGTGGCACTCATGTCAGACACTGCAGAAAGATGCCAAGTCTACAAAAATTCATTGTAACAGAGTTTCTATTGAACAGTGAACTAGTGTTTAACGCAATTCAACGGGAAGAAAAATAAACACCTTTTCCATTTACTTTCTTTTGTGTGAAGTGAATGCATTTTTCATTACCATTCTGACCTTCTTGGAGGAAGTAACGTGGGTCTGTTTGGGAGATGCTTTGGCCATGAGAGCTTCCAGGATAAGGCTCCAGGCTGGCTGACACCTCCCTGTTCCAGCTGGTGGCTATAACATTATCCCTTCCAACTGGCTCATGTCTCATAGAGAGAGTTGTATTCTTGTGGCTCGCAATGACAGTGGTCCTCATGTTTCAGAGAGGCCCCCTCATCTACAGATATAGCTCAGCAAGCAAAGACGTGCATTGAAAGGTACTGTTAGACTTGCGTCCTCTGTGGTCTCAGAGGGTTGAATGCAAAAGTGAGACTGGAGTGTATGGATTGGTGTAAAGTCAGAGGCTATCCCCCAAATTGGCCTGGGGGGCGGGGCGGGGAGTTGCTGGATTTTGTCAAAACGTGATAACATTAAGGGGTACAACTTGCGGAAATGTGTCAGAGTGTTCCACGCAAAATACCTGGTCCCCATTTTGTATACTGAAAGCTAAAGAACTCCACAGTCTTCTGATAGATGTTGTGGAGTAATGTGGCAGGGTTGGGGGGGAGCTAAAGGTGGATGGTTCATGGTGTTCTTAACTGCTGCCTCCACTTAAAAATTCTTTAGAAGAGGATGTGTGGTTCACCTTGGATGTCATTGATTCAGAATCATTGCGTCGCAGAAGAAGGCCAATTGCGGCCATGCCAGCTCTCTGTAGACCAATCCAATCGGTCCCACCCCCACCCAGCTTTATCCCCATAGCCCTGACAATTTATTCCCCTCAAGTGAAATCCAATTTTCTTTTGAAATCACTGATCACCTCCACTTTCCCTACCCTCGTAGGCAGTGAGTTCCAGGTCATTGCCACTTGCTGTGCAAAAAGTCCATCCTCACATTCCCCTTGTGTATAAGACCATAAGAAATAGGAGCAGGTGTAGACCAAATTCCCAGGGGTACACACCACCAAAAATCTGTCCTGGTCCACTCACGTCGACGCTACCACCAAGAAAGCACAACAGCGCTTATATTTCCTCAGGAAACTAAGGAAATTCTGCATGACAACATTAACTCTTACCAACTTTTACAGATGCACCATAGAAAGCATCCTATCAGGTTGCATCACAGCCTGGCATGGCAACTGCTCGGCCCAGGACCGCAAGAAACTTCAGAGAGTGTGACACAGCCCAGTCCATCACCCGAACGCGTCTCCCATCCATTGACTCCATCTACACTCCCGCTGCCTGGGGAAAGCAGGCAGCGTAATCAAAGACCCCCTCCCACCCGGCTTACTCACTCTCCCAACTTCTTCCATCAGGCAGGAGATACAGAAGTCTGAGAACACGCATGAACAGACTCAAAAACAGCTTCTTCCCCACTGTCACCAGACTCCTAAATGACCCTCTTATGGACTGATTTCATTAACACTACACCCTGTATGCTTCATCCAATGCCAGTGCTTATGTAGTTACATTGTATATGTTGTGTTGCCCTATTATGTATTTTCTTTTATGTCCTTTTCTTTTCATGTACTTAATGATCTGTTGAGCTGCTCGCAGAAAAACACCTTTCACTGTACCTCGGTACATGTGACAATAAACAAATCCAATCCAATCCATAATGTTCCATGAGCCTGCTCCACCATTCAATATGATCATGCCAGATCCTCTGTCTTAACTCCACTTTTCCACCTACTCCCCAAATCCCTTTATTTCCCTGAGACCAAAAATGTGTCTATCTCAGGATACCTCCTCCCACCCACCTTTAATCACATTTTGGTTTGATGTCTCATTTGTGATTTGCTTTTTGTTGAAGGGACTGTCCCTTTAATTTGTCACTCGGTTTATTTGATTTAATTTACTCGGTTATTTATGTTGAACAAAATACCTGGAAGCCTCGCCCCTCAAGCATTGAACTCCAAGGCTCACACTCACATCTATATAACAGAGAGGTGACACAGATGTGGCACCCAATGCAGATGTTATGGTGAATTTCCTCACCAGTCACCCCTTTCAAGGGATGAGGGTGGCAGCGGCTTGTTCCCCGTGAGGGTAGAACGCAGGTCCATTGAATGCAATCACCGACCCAAACTCCTCACCCTCGGGAGGGTATCACATATACCGCTGAGGCTCTCGAGGTTCAAGTGTTTCATTCAGGTGGAGTTGAGAGGGGCAACTGCCGGAAAGTAGCTATTTTGTGACACGGGAGGCTCAGTGGAAAGGTGCTTGTATAGGAGGACGCACATTGGTGGATGCCCCAGATCCCGAGAGGACTGAGGGTCAGTGCATTGTCAGGACGCACTTTGATGTTCTCTTCCTTTCAATTCTGGAGAATCATAGGGCCAGCTTAGCTGACATTGACGTGCCGCTGCACACAGCCAGGACTAGCGCCCTGCAGAAGAGGGAGAGGCAGGACCCGTTGACCTTCTGGGAGGAGGGCAACGGACGGTGGAGCATCGGAGAAGCCACAACTGAATACCAGCATTCCAAGGTAGAATTTCCTATCTCCAGATGTCAGAGCTCCAGTGACGGAGAAGACAGCGTCTGTGCCAGAGGATGGTTGACTATCTGCGCCAATTGATGGAAGAGTTGGCACCACATGGACTGGGAGCTCACCCATTACCTGTGGCCTGAAAGTCACTACCGCACTGATCGTCCAAGCCAGTGGCTCATTTTAGGGCAGCACCGGTGACCTTTGCAGTATTTCCCAGTCAGTAGCACACAAGTGCATAAGATCACAGATGCACTATTTGCGAGGGCCCACATTTACATCAGCTTCGAGCGTGTCCAGGCGAGCCAAGACGTCAGTGCAATGGGCTTTTCTTTTTTAATAAACATTTTATTGAGGTATTTTTGGTTTTACAGCAACGACAAAATAAACAATATACATAAGTCTATAAACATAGTGCAAAAAGCCTGCTTCCTCCCTTACTGGTCCCACCTTTATTAACTGTTGCTCTTTCTAGCTTTAGTCTATTTGCTCTGTTTAGGTCACCTTTGCTCATGAGTCACCAGGTATCTTTATGATACCGCCACGTGGTTCAAGTTTAGGTTATGATTAATAACACAGCACACCGCTTAGTAAGGATTAAAACAACGGTCATTTATTATATACAACAAGCAATATTAATACCCTAATACTACTTTCTATAGAACAAACCTATCACTACTGGCCAATACTTTACTTAGGAAGAGCCCACCAGGTCAGGGAAACGAATGGCTTGTCCAATCAAATCTGGCCCGCGGGATTCAAAAGGCTGCTACAGGTCGGTGGCTAGGTGTCTCTACCGGATAGCGATCGTTGGATTCACACTTACAGTGGCCGGTGGCTGGTCTTGTGAAGGTCTCGAGCAGGCGAAGATGAGAGAGAGAGATCTGAACTTGGACCTTTACTTTTATAGGGCCCAGGGGCTTCCCGCCTCCCGGGGCGGCCCTTGACCCTGAGTCCCAAGTGATTGGATTCTGTCCCCAGTCTCTGGGGTCGATGTGTCCAATGGTGAGGCGATTCCTCGATCGGGGGGTGGTCGCTCACCTGTCTTTGTTTTGGCCACTGCAGGCGCCGACAGGTCTGGCCCGGTATTCAATTGCTAATATGTTGCAATTGTTCCCGGGGATAGCCGATTTAACTGTGGATGTCTGAGTAGATTAGGTGTAAACAGTCCTGAATGCAACTGCGGTCCCCTGGGTTGATGGGCTGTTGATAGCCCTGAGTATCGATCTGGGCTACGTTCCCAGAGCTGAAGCTGCAAACCTGTCTGCAGCTGCTTGCTTGTGTCTTCTTGGCTGCTTTTCCCAGCAGTCTTTCGGGTTAGCCATTTTAAACTGGGTTTTGGCCAGATTAATCGGAACGCAGCCATTTTACATGTCTACATAACCCCCTACTCTAAACTAAACTGCTGACGATTAATTTTCTGCGAAGAAGTCGACGGATGGTTGCCACCTCCGGGTGAACCCTAACAGTGACCCTCTCAAGGCGAACCTGATTTTCTCCAAACAGAGAAAGCTAGCCATATCCGATAGCCAGGTCTCCGAATTCGGGGGCTTTGAGTCCCTCCAAGCTAATAGTATCCGTCTCTGGGCTACCAGGGAAGCAAAGGCCAGAACGTCTGCCTCTTTCTCCTCCTGGATTCTCGGATCTTCTTCACCCCGAAAACCGCCACCTCCGGACTCGGTGCCACCCTTGTTTTTAACACCGTGGACATGACGTCTGCAAACCCCTGCCAGAATCCCCTCAGCTTTGGGCATGTCCAAAGCATGTGGACATGATTCGCTGGCCCCCCTGCACACCTTGCACACCTATCTTCTACACCAAAGAACCTGCTCATCCGGGCCACTGTCATGTGAGCCCGGTGAACGACCTTGAACTGTATCAGGCTGAGTCTTGCGCATGCTGTGGACGCGTTGACTCTGCTCAATGCATCTGCCCAGAGACCATCCTCTATCTCTCTTCCTAACTCCTCTTCCCACTTACGCTTCAGCTCCTCAGTCTGCGTGTTATCTGACCCCATGAGCTCCTTATAGATGTCAGAGACCTTCCCTTCTCCCACCCACACTCTGGAAACTACCCTATCCTGAATCCCCCTTGGTGGTAGGAGCAGGAAGGTTGAGACCTGCCTATGTAGGAAGTCCCACACCTGCAGGTACCTAAATTCATTTCCCCTCGCCAATCCAAATTTCTCCTCCAGCTCCCTCAAGCTGGGGAAACTCCCTTCTATAAACATATCCCCCATCCTCTCAATTCCTCCTCTCTGCCATCTCCGAAAACCCTCGTCCATCTTTCCTGGGGCAAACTGGTGGTTATTGCAGATTGGAGACCAGACTGATGCTCCCTCTGCTCTCACATGCTTCCTCCACTGCCCCCAGACTCTCAGGGCTGCCACCACCAGCGGGAACGGCAGGGGCGCCGTTATCAACCCCCAAACTGGTGCCCTTACATGAAGCCGCCTCCATATGCTCCCATGCCGACCCTCCCCCACCGCCCACTTCCTGAGCACGGCTATATTCGCCGCCCAATAATAGTTACTGAAGTTTGGCAACACAGCCCGCCCTCTACCCGGCTCCGCTCAATCATCCCTTTTTTACTCGCGGGGTCTTGTCCGCCCATACAAAGCCCGTGATAACTTTGTTAATCCGTTTTAAAAAAGGCCGTGGAATAAAGATGGGGAGACACTGGAACACAAACAGGAATCTCGGAAGGACCATCACCTTCACCGTCTACACCCTCGCAGCTAGTGACAACGGGAGCACGTCCCACCTCCGAAAATCGTCTTTCATTTGGTCCACCAGACGGGCCAGATTAAGTTTGTGCAGCCGTTCCCATTCCTGCGCAACTTTGATGCCTAGATAAACGGCAGTTCCCCCAGTCGCCTCTCCTGTCCCTTGCCTGGATCGCAAACATATCACTTTTCCCCATATTTAGTTTGTACCCCGAAAACTGGCCAAATTCCCCCAGAAACCTCATGATTTCTTCCATCCCCTCCACTGTGTCCAATACATACAGGTGCAGGTCGGCTGCGTAAAGCAAGACTCTGTGTTCCACTCCCCCCTGGGCCAACCCCTTCCAGCCCCTCGTGGCTTTCAACGCAATTGCCAGCGGCTCTATAGCTAGCACGAACAGTGGGGAGAGGGGGCACCCCTGTCTCGTCCCCTAATGTAGCCTAAAATAGTCCGATGTCGTCCTATTCGTCCATACGCTCGCCACAGGAGCCTGATACAGCAACCTGATCCAGTCAATAAAGCCCCGCCCAAATCCGAACCGTCCCAGCACCTCCCACAGATATTCCTATTCTACTCGATCAAAAGCCTTCTCTGCGTCCATTGCAACCACTACCTCCACCTCCCTACCTTCTTGGGGCACCATGATCGCATTTAGCAACCTTCTTACATTGGACACCAACTGCCTTCCCTTAACGAACCCTGTCTGGTCCTCCTCAATCACATACGGAACACAGTCTTCCATCCTAGAGGACAAAATTTTGGCCAGCAGTTTGGCATCCACATTCAATAGGGATATCGGCCTGTAGGATCCACACAGCTCCGGATCCTTATCCCGCTTCAGAATCAGCAAGATTGTGGCCTGTAACATCGTCAGGGAAAGCACCCCTCTCTCCCTTGCCTCATTGAATGTCCTCATCAAGAGTGGCCCCAATATCCCAGCGAACCTTTTGTAGAACTCCGCTGGGTACCAATCCGGCCCCGGGGCTTTACCCGACTGCATGACCTTCAGACCCTCTGCTATCTCTACCATCCCGATCGGGGCCCCCCAGCCCTTCTACCAGCTCCCCGTCCACCTTCGGGAAATTCAGCCCCCCTAGGAAGTGCCTCATCCCCTCTGGCCCCGGCGGGGGTTCCGACCCATACAGCCTACTATAAAACTCCTTAAACGCCTTATTCACTCCTGCTGAATCGCCAACCAGGTTCCCGTCTCCATCCTTTACTTTCTCTATCTCCCTGGCTGCCTCCTTCTTTCTAAGCTGCTGTGCAAACCTTCGACTGGCCTTCTCTCCATGCTCATAAAATGCCCCCCTCGCCTTTCTCAGCTGCTCCACCGCCCTCCCTGTGGTTAACAAGCCAAACTCTGCCTGTAGCCTCCGCCGTTCCCTTAAAAGCCCTGCCTCTGGGGTCTCCGCATACCTCCTGTCCACCTGTAGTATCTCCTTTACCAGTCGGTCCATCTCTGTCCTGTCTACCTTCTCCCTATGGGCTCGTATCGAGATCAGCTCCCCTCTAACCACCGCCTTCAATGCCTCCCAGACCACCGCTGCCGAAATTTCCCCCGTGTCGTTGACCTCCAGGTAATTCTGAATACATTTCCTCAGCCGTTCGCACACATCTTCGTCAGCCAAAAGTCCCACATCCAACCTCCTGTGCGGGCGCTGATTACTGTCTTTACTAACCTGTAGGTCAACCCAATGCGGGGCATGGTCTAAGATTGTGATCGCCGAGTACCCCGTGTCCACCAACCCCGTCAGTAGAGCCCTGCTCAGAATAAAGAAATCAATCCGGGAGTACACTTTATGCACGTGTGAGTAGAAGGAGAACTCCTTCACTCTCGGCTGCCCAGATCGCCATGGGTCCACCCCCCGCCATCTGCTCCATGAACCCTCTTAGCTCCTTAGCCATTGCTGGCACCCTGCCTGTTTTTGAGCTTGACCGGTCTAAACTAGGGTCAATAACTGTATTGAGGTCCCCTCCCATGACCAACTTATGCAAATCCAGGTCCGGTATCTTCCCCAGCATCCTCTTTATAAACTCCACATCGTCCCAGTTTGGCACGTACACATTTACTTGTACCACCTGCACCCCCTTCAATTTCCCACTGACCATAATATACCGGCCTCCCCCATCCGAAACTATTCTTCCCACTTCAAACACCACTCGCTTGTTGATCAGGATCGCGACCCCTCTGGTCTTCGAGTCCAGTCCCAAGTGAAAAACCTGTCCGACCCAACCTTTCCTTAACCTAATCTGGTCAGCTACTCTAAGGTGCGTCTCCTGCAGCATTACCACGTCCGCCTTCAGTCCCCTCAAAGCGCGAACACACGTGCCCTCTTGACCGGCCTATTGAGCCCTCTTACATTCCAGGTGATCAGTCTAGTTGGGGGGAGGGCTCATCGCCCCCCGCCTTCGCCGATCAGCCAGCCCCTCTCTTGGGCCAGTCGCCAGCCCGCGGCCCACACCTCCACCAGCCCTTCCCCAGGCAGCCTCCGCCCCCGACCTCCTCGCTGTCCCTCAGCAAAAGTCCCTCCCTCGTCAGCAGAACATTTTTCCACCCGCCTCCCCCTAGTAACAGCACAAAATAAACCAACCTCTTTGATAAGCCTAACATCTGCTCACCCCTCACTATGCTTCCGTAAGCTAGCCTGCCCAGCTAGCTTGGTGGCCCTCGACCCTGGCGCCAGACAATCTCCCACCTATTGTTCCCTCACCTCCCTCACCCCCTCTCATACATACATATTCAAATGAAAAACAATCCCAACACAATTGTCCGACAGAGATTTTTAAAAAACCAAGTTGAACACAAAAAAAAAGATCAAGCAAAAGATCCAGCACCTGAACAAACACACCTCCATCCCCCAAATGCAAACTTTACCTTCCTCAGCTCTGCAGCTGGCCCCAGATCCATAAAGCAGGCATTACAAGTAACGTCCGGAAAAAAAAGAAACAAGAAACTTTTTTTGAAAAACATAAACGCTTCAGAAAAATTCAAAGTTCAAAGTTCTCAGTCTGACACCAGTCCTTTCCTTTTCGCGAAGTCCAGCGCTTCCTCAGGCGACTCAAAATAGAAATGTTGCTCCTCGTATGTGACCCAGAGGCGGGCCGGATACAACAGCCCGAACTTCACCTTTTTCTTGAAAAGGGTCGACCTGATCTGGTTAAAACCCGCTCTTCTCCTGGACACCTCCGCACTCCGGTCTTGATAGATCCGTAGGATACAGTTGTCCCATTTGCAGATTCGTGTCTGCTTGGCCCACTGTAAAACGCCCTCCTTATCCAGATATCTGTGGAATCTCACCACCATTGCCCTCGGGGGGTCTCCCATTCGCGGCTTCCTCGCAAGTGCTCTGTGAGCCCTCTCCACTTCCAAGGGTCGGGGAATGCTCCACCCTCCAGCAGCTTCTCGAACATGGCCGCTATGTATGCCCCAGCGTCCGCTCCTTCGGATGCCTCCGGGAGCCCAACGATCCTCAAGCTCTGCCGACGGGACCTGTTCTCTAGGTCCTCCACCTTCTCCAGGAGCCTTTTCTGCTGGTCTCTTAGCATTCCCACCTCCAACTCCACCGCTGTTTGATGTTCCTTCTGGTCAGCCAGCACCTTCTCTACTTTCTGGATCGCCCGATCTTGGGCATCCAATCTAAGTTCCAGACGCGAAATTGCCTCTTTAATCGGGTCCAAGCAGTCCAGCTTCTGCTTGGCGAAGCCTTCCTGGATAACTTGCATCAAGTGCTCTGTTGACCGCTGGGTCGACAAGCCAAATGTCCGGTCCTCCGCCATGCTTCTTCCCGGTGCAGCCTCAGCCCAAGCCTTCTCTGTCCTTCTGTTTTTACCTTTGCGAGTACTCCTAGTCCTCCTCTCCATGCACTGATGTGGGAATTCAGTTCGCAATTGCCTGTCATCAATTTTTCAAATCAAGTCCGGTAAAAAATCGGGGGAAAACTCCAAAAGTCCGACCCGAGCGGGAGCCACCAAATGTGCGACTTACTCCTTCATAGCCGCCACCGGAAGTCCTCAGTGCCACGCTCAAGGTGCAGGGTCACCAACTGCACCCACATGCCTCTGCATTCCCCAATACAGCCGCTTGTTTTTGAGGGAGACCAGCGGCTGGAGAGATGGTTCTTCAGGAACAAAGGGTACCACTCAGGAGGTGGCTGATGACACCAGTGCAGAGGTCACATACACCCGCTGAGACTCGCTACAACGAAGCTCATGGGTCAACATGTGCGCTGGTCGAGCAGGCGGCTGGACTCCTCAAGACATGGTTCCGGTGCCTGGACTGTTCGGGGTTGGGGGTCCTGCTGTAGCATCATAGTGGTTTGCTACACTCTGCACAATCTGGCACTGCAGAGCGGAGAGCAGGTGAGCTGGAGGAGCATCTTAGCTCCTCTGATGGGAAGAATAGTGGCAAGAAACCCACGGAGGTGGAGGAGGAACGACCTCAGGCGATGACTAGAGCTTGCATGGGCCGCAAGGCTATGGATACCCTCATTTCGGTTTGGTGGTAACCAGGACTAGGGTATGAAGATCTCTCCCAACATGGGGTCTCACATCTTCTCACTACTTGGGGCTTGCAAGAGGTCATCAACATGATCATTCCATTCATAGGCAGGGCACTAAAGCGACTGACTGGATGCTACAGGAGAATGATGATAACTTGCAGTGAGGACAGAGCGATGTTCATCTTAACCTCCGCAAAATGTCTGACTCCTGCCTGACAAGAGTTGAATCTGACCTGCCACTGAACAGGGTGATCTGGGGGCCCATAGAGAGACAATGACACATCTCAGCTGCTACTGCCTCCTCCAAGGCCAGGGGTCCCTGTGTGTTTCGTCACCTCTCGCACGTTTCAGCCGTTTATATCCTCATAACCAGAGAATGATGGCATACATGAAAGGCCTGAGCATTGGTTTTGGGGGTGGGAAATGCTCCCTCATTGCGGGGAGGAGGGGGAGGTGGGGGTCCGGCGCCAGGAGTGACGCGATATTACTGCATCATAGATGTGGGAGGTGGGAGAGACATAGCGCTGCCATTCTCACACTGCATAGGGATGAAGCACCTAGTTTGCATGTGGGCTTGCAGAGCATGGTGCCATGACATCACAACGTAAAGGCTCTTTATGGGTGATCAAAGCGATTTTAAATGCTAGCTAGTTATTACAATAGTGACTTACCTATAACTAGTGCCTAGGTGAGATCTAGAAGATCTGCTGTCCTCTGGCACTGACATTCATAGATTCTCACTGATGCTTGCACCATGCAGTTGAAGCCCTGCACTATGGAGTTCATATCCTCAGTCATGGGGGCCAGCCCTGCCATGGGGTGCATGTCCTGTGCCATGGGATGACACCATTGCAGTGTTGGCCTTGTTGCGTTGGAGTGACTACCCCATCTCCTCAGACAGAAGGTGATTGGACTCCTCCAGTACAGATGCTGTCATGCTCGCGACTCTGCCTATGCAGCTCCAGCAGCTCTTGGATGATGACCTGGAGCATGTTATCGGCCTGGGTCTCAGCAGAGTCCTGAACTCCGGCATCCCTCCATGTGCCGGATCCCTGGGACGTCCCTATCTCCGCCTGCTGTGAATCCTCAGGTGTAAGGTGCTCACCAATGAGTGACCTAAAAGCCTGTCTACTATTTAATCCCACTGAAGAGCGAGTATCTGCCCTGGTGGAGGGTGCATGTGACACGTATGACGACTCTTCAATGCTGGACTCTGCGGCGTCTGCCTCGAAGCTGCTTATGTCCGTGGTGTCCAGGAGCCACGAGGATGTTCCGGGATGGTCTTCTGATTGACCTACCATGGAAGGATGATGGCATTAATGTGGGACAGGGGAACACTGATAGGAGAAAGGTCACTGGTGAGGCTTGCGCCATGGCTGGATGTGTTGACGGTTCTCACTTATGTTTTTGGCCTCCCCTCGCCCTCTGCACAGGAGCATTGCTGCTACTCATCGGCAAGCTCAAGGGCTCGTTCCTCAAATGGATTTGGGGTGGTGAGTTCTGACATCCCTCCGGCAGGCTGTGCCCGCTCATGCCCGTTGTGCTCGAGTTTGGCCTGCAATGAGACAGATGGGAAGAATGTAGGCTGGATTCGTGCCAGGTCAGATGGAGGTGAAGTGTTCATTTTAAAATGTTTATTAAATTTTTTTCACAATGAATACAAACCAGAACAAAACAATACAAAAGGGAAAGAAAATCACAATCCAATATAAAGGTAAAACAAAAACACACAACCCATAATTAACTTAAACACTAAACTTAACCTAAACCCACTGACAACTCACAGTGACTAACTCCTTAAAAAAGGAAATAAATGGCTGCCATACAACTCTCCACAGACCTCCTGCTGGTGAATTTGACCTCCAAATGCAGAAATGACATCAAGTCACCAAACTGAGGGGCACGGGGCGAAGTGGGAGACCTCCAACCAAGCAATATTTACCTCCAGGCTATCAGCGAGGCAAAGGCGACAACATCCGCCTCTAGCCCAGACTTAATTACCTTAGCGAGTAGCTTGGCGTCCGCATTCAAGAGTGAAAGAGGGTGGTACAAACAACACTCTGTCAGGTCTTTGTCTTTCTTAAGAAACAGGCTCGAGTGAGGGTTGGAGGCGGCGACCCCCGGGATAGGGAATCATTAAACACGTCCAATAACAATGGCACCAGCTTTTCACAGAACTCGTTAAATTCAATCGGAAAGCCATCCGGACCAGGGACCTTGTTGGACTGCATCAGCCCAATACATGTTCAAATCTCATCTGGGCATAGCGGGGAGTCGGACCCGTCACTCAGATCCACCTCAACCATTGGGATGGGGAGGCCATCCAGAAAGTCAAGACATGACCGATTTATCTGCAGAGGATGGTGATGGTCGGGAACGCACTGCCTGGGAGGGCGGTAGAGGCGGGTTGTCTCACATCCTTTAAAAAGTAGCTGGATGAAGTGTAGACTCGATGGGCCTTTTCTGCACTGCATTTTCCTGTGATTCTGTGAAAAGGGTTTAAAAACTGTATTGACCTGGAGAGGGGCGGAAACGAGGTTGCCTACCGAATTAAATATCGGAGTAATCTCCTGGGAGGCCACCTGCCGTTTGAGTTGGCGAGCCAGAAGACGACTGGCCTTCTCCCCATACTCATAGAACATGTTCCTGGAGCGTTGCAACTGACGTACCACCCTACCAGTAGACAATAGCTCAAACTTGGCTTGTAGTGTTTTCCTATTTGACAATAGCTCTGGAGTAGGATCTAGCAAGTACTGGTGATCCACCTCTCGAATGGAATCCAGCAGCCTCTGCAGCTCCAACCTAGCTGTCGTCAGCACATATCCCCCCCCCCTCCCCCCCGGCCGGAAACGGCTTAAAGGCCTCCCACAACATGGAAGGTGAAATTGAATTGGATCTATTAGATTTTATATAGTCTTCTGCGGCTGTACCCTTGACCCTGCCATCAAAACCAGAATGAAAAACCTGCCCCACCCACCCCTTGCGCAGCCTGGTCTGGTCCCTGGCTCACAAGTGGATCTCCTGCAAAAAACACACATTGGATTTTAAACACTTGAGATGGGCAAATGTCCTTGACCTCTTCACTGGGCCATTCAAACTCCTAACGTTCCAGCTGACCAAACAGATTGGAGGTCTTCCACCACCCCTTAACTCGGAGTCAGCCATTTCCACAAAGCGAGATTAACCAAGGGCTAGTGAAAGGGTCCACCCAAGATTGCTACCAAACCAAGTCAAAGACTGTGGACAAAGGAAAATCAAACGGCACCGTCAGCAACCTCCTCCGACCCCCCGACAACACCATCACCATGGGGGTGTGACCACACCCAAAAACAAACATGAGCGAGGCAAACGAAAACCCTCCCTAAAAGTAAAACCTACATTTATCAAAACAAAACAAAACAAAAACTCTCAGCTCATTTTTTTTTAAAAACCCTGTAATGAGCTGCAGCAAACCCTCCAAAACCACTCCCGTTATCTAACTAACTCCCAAGATAGCAGGCAGACTAGAGAAAAGGACAAATAAATAAAACAAAATAAAAGGAAACCATGTACTAATATAAAAATCAAAAACGCAACAAGAACAAGTTTTAAAAAAAAGAACAATAAATATAAATACAACATGCCCATCGACAGAGCCATAAACCACATTACATTCCACACAACGTTTGCATTTTATCAACAGCGTCCGCACCCTCCAGCATATCAAACAAATAGTCACATTCCTCGAATGTTACTTTAAGATGGATACACCATCCCGAACCTGACTCCACTTTTATGCCAGCTCCTTTTTTGGCCAAATCCGCACCCATGTCCTGATACAACCTAGTGGAGTGGCCTCCCACTTGAAATTGTGATGCTCCCTCGCCCATCACAGAACCCTCTCTTTTTCCTTATAACTGTGAAATCTCAATCACCGCACGCGGTGGATCCCCAGATCGAGGCTTCAGCCAAAGTGAGTGATGGGCCTGCTCCAATTAAGGTGGGGATGCAAATCCACCCTCACCCACCACCGTGAAGAACATGTCCGAGAAATATTCCGTGAGGTATGACCCTCAATCTCCTCCAGCAACCCTACAATCTGGGTGTTCTGCCTCCTGGACCTGTTTTCCAGGGCATTCAACTTGGCTCTGAGCGATATATTCGTATCAGCTATCAAAATCAGATCAGACTCCTATGCGGCAATCCGATCACTACGGGCCGATAAAGCCACCTCCATACCCTTGATCATGGTTTCCTGGAACTCGACAGGGCAGCATGGCAGCACAGTGGTTAGCACAATTGCTTCACAGCTCCAGAGTCCCAGGTTCGATTCCCGGCTTGGGTCACTGTCTGCGCGGAGTCTGCACGTTCTCCCCATGTCTGCGTGGGTTTCCTCCAGGTGCTCCGGTTTCCTCCCACAGTGCAAAGATGTGCAGGTTAGGTGGATTGGCCACGATAAATTGTCCTTCGTGTCCAAAAAAATAAGATTGATTGGGTTACTGGGTTACGGGGATAGGGTGGAGGTGTGGGCTTAAGTGGGGTGCTCTTTCCAAGGGTGCTCTTTCCAAGGGCTGCTGCAGATACGATGGGCCGAATGGCTTCCTTCTGCACTGTAAGTTGTATGATACTATGATTAGGTTTACCCAGAGCCGCATGAATGGGGGCCAAGGCCTCATCAATTGATCTTCTAAGCTCCTCCAACATGATTTGTCAGTGCTTCTCAAACTCTCTCGCCAAGATATTGGAGAGGACCTCGGTCGTTAGTGAAGTCGTCGAAGAGAAAGAATCCAACTCTGCCATCTTACTTGGCGTGGAGACCCGAAAAGCTTCAGGCTCTGTTGATGAGTTTCTACTCAAATCTTTCTTATCCTTGTTTTTTTCTGGGCATTTCAGTAAAGGGGGAACTCTACCCTGATAACTAACATAGGTATCCGAAGCATAAACAACCCTTGGTGCCAAGAAAAAGGGCAAAAAAGTTCAGTTCTCCAGCAGGAGTCACCTCGTGCATGTCTTCCCCATACATTACACCACGGGAAGTCCCGCCAATGGGGATGAAGTGTGGCATACGCTGGAGGTGAGTGGGAGTGGGCATTTGAGGGGCACCGGAGCTACTAGTGGGATTATGGGGTGGGGGAGTGATCCCGTGAGGTGGGTAGGAGATGGGTAATGAGATTACCATGGAGGTATGAGGGCTGTGTTAAGGGGTGCTGAGGGAGACATAAAAGGCGGATCTATCCCGGCTGCACGAAGAAGGTCACTTATCTTCTTAGGACGTTGCAGCTGCACCCTCTTTTGGATTGAGCTGCCGCTCACAATCGCGGCCACAGCCTCCCGGTTGGTCACTTTACTGGATGGACATCTGCCAGGTCGTGGCTAGGGGGGGGAGGGAGGTGGGGGCATATAAAAGAGGCTCCCACTGATTTCAGAGATTCAATTTTCTTGGGGTGGGCATATCAGAGTCAAGCCGCTATGAGCGCGTCGTGATTCACGTGGAGACATTTTTTTTTTAAAGGGACTGAATATATATTGAGGTTTCCCACCTTCGGTGCAGGCGGGATTCTCCCTGGTTTCCTTGCTGGAACCAACACTTTGAAAACAAATGGTAAGATTCCACTCGGGGTGAAGGTGATCAATGTTATGGAGAGTATAGACCAATTTACTCAGCCTTATTCCTGTACTCCAATCCCTTTGCAATAAAAGCCAACATGCCATCTGCCTTCCTAATTGCTTCCTGCATTTGTGTGCTAACATTTATTCCTTGTACAAGTGCACCCACATGTTTCTTAAGATAAACATCTAGGATTTTCACATCTTTCAAAATTCTGCTCTTCTATTCTTACGACCAAAGGGAATAACTTCACACTGCCCTACATTATACTCCATCTGCCCACTCTTGTTACCCCCTCACTTAAAAAAAAGCTTGCATTTCTATAGTGCTTTCCATGACCACGGCACATCTCAAAACTCTTCACAACTATGCCAAAGTAGCATGAACGCTGCTCACCTGCGGTCTCCAAGGCAAAGGGGATGAATCCCAACGCCTCGGGTGCCTTGGGAAACTGCACATTAAAGTAAGACTAGCTGTCTCGCTTTAATAGCCAGATTTGCCAAAACATTATCCCGCTCACAATTAGCGGGATTTACATTGCTCCATCTTGCGAGATTGTGTTAGATCTCGCGAGATGTCGTGAGCTGGGTAGATCCCGGGAGCGGGGTGTCCCGGCTTCTGTCATACCTTGGGTTTATTTCCAATTACAATAATCTCCTCTCCCCGAAGGGTATCCCTCCCCAGCCTGCACCCAGGTCAGGGTTTTATACCTTGTTCAGGGGAAATGCCACACCCTGTTACCAGGGAGGTTCATATTCTGTAGAGGTCACAGGGAATCTGATAGTCCTTGTACTGTGACCTCCACGGGGGTTGTAACATAGTCTTTAAAAAAAAAGATTACAAGAGCTTTTCTGGCTAGATTACACATTACATTTTTTCTCAACCTTTCAGTTGCCCTACTGGTTTCTGAAACACTCTCAATCCTCAAACTACATTTTGCTGAGATTATAAAATAAGGGCGTTAATGTCCACAGACTCCAATAAGCAGCTGTGTTTATTTGGATTAAAGTGATCTCAGTCCAAGTCAATTGGGCAAGAAATCTGCATACAGCAAAGTCCCACACATCTATGCGATAATGGCCAGGTAACAGGCTTGTATAGATAACATGAATGAAACTTGAATAGTTTTGAATTACAATGGTCTTGTAATGACATATTTATCACATATGGCACAAAGAGACCTTAAATCTGGAAAAGCAACATTTAAAATTTGTGACAAAGTATGTCTGCTATGTGAAAAGACATATCAGCACTAAATTCAACTTTAATGGAAGTAAAAATACAACTTACAATCATCAGCTTTCAATAAGCAATCTTAGGTTTCCGGGTGCGGCGATGACCAGCTGAGTCGCACGTTTCAGCACCTCCCATTGGAACGGACTTTTGGGCTCTTATTAGGAGCCCCAACGGCAATTTTTAACGGCCAAAATCACTGTGCGGTGAAATAGAAGGGAATCCCCCCGGATATATATGGAAAAAGGAGAGGATAGCGGCCGGATTGCAGTGGATCCTTTGGAGCAGCGGCAAGGAAGGGAAGCTCGAAGCAAGATGGCGTCGGAAGGTGGCCGTTTGGTATGGGGCCCGGAGCAACAAGAGTTCCTGCGGCGCTGTGTGGAAGAGCTGAAGAAGGAGGTGTTGGCCCCGATGCTACAGGCGATTGAAGGGCTAAAGGAGGCGCAGAGGACCCAGGAGCTGGGGCTTCGGGTCGTGAAGGCAAAGGCTGCTGAAAATGAAGATGAAATACAGGGCCTGGTGGTGAAGACAGAGACGCACGAGGCACAGCACAAAAGGTGTGTGGAGAGGTTGGAAGCCCTGGAGAATAATTCGAGGAGGAAGAATTTAAGAGTCCTGGGTCTTCCCGAAGGCGCAGAGGGGGCGGACGTCAGGGCATATGTGAGCACGATGCTTCACTCACTAATGGGATCGGAGGTCCCGACGGGCCCTTTGGAGGTGGAGGGAGCTTATCGAGTTCTGGCGCGAAGACCAAAGGCTGGAGAAATACCTCGAGCTATAATGTTGAGGTTCCACCGCTACAACGACAGAGAGATGGTCCTAAGATGGGCGAAGAAAAAAGAAGGTTAAATTTGGAATGTTGCAACCGGCGAGACTGTGGGTCACACACCAAGGGAAGCACCACTACTTTGAGACGGCAGAAGAGGCGTGGACATTCATTGTGGACGAGAAGCTGGAATAGTCTGGCGAGAGAAAGAGCTTCTGGGATAAAGTGGTGGGGTGATTATGTGGGGCGAGGAAGGGGAAGGGAAGGGGGGGGGGGATGATTTTTCAATTTGTTAATTTTTCAATCCTGTAACTTTTCTCTCTTCCCCTCGTTGGGGGGGTGGGGGGGGTGGGGGGGGGGGAGTATGAGGAACTGGGAACTGCGCCATTAGGGGTGGGGCCGAGTGGGAAACGCGGGAGTTGCTCCCGCGCTATGGTAATTATGGCGGGAACAGGGACGCAGGAAGGAGGGGGCCTTGCACAGTGAGGGGCCGAGGGCAAACGGGGAAGCCGAGGTCAGCCAGAGTTCGCTGACTTCTGGGAGCAACATGGGGGGTGTAATTACGCTAGAGGGGGATCTAGCGGAGGGGGGGGGGAGGGAGTTAACTGGGTTGCTGCTGCTAAGGGGAAGGGGGAGCTGTTATGGGGCGGGGTGGGCGAGACGGGAGGGCACCGTCGGTGGGATATACGGGTACGTGGGAACCGGGTAAGGAGCTGGGTTAAAAAAGGGGATGGCTAGTCGACAAGGGGGTGGGGGGTAAAGAGCCACCAACCCGGCTGATCACGTGGAACGTGAGAGGGCTGAATGGGCCGATTAAAAGGGCATGGGTACTCGCACACCTAAGGAAATTAAAGGCAGATGTGGTTATGTTGCAGGAGACGCACCTGAAACGGACAGACCAGGTTAGACTACGTAAAGGATGGGTGGGACAGGTGTTTCATTCGGGTTTGGATGCGAAGAATAGTGGGGTGGCTATTTTAGTGGGGAAACGGGTACTGTTTGAGGCAAAGACCATAGTGACGGACAGTGGGGGTGGATACGTGATGGTGAGTGGCAGATTGCAAGGGGAGGCGGTGGTTCTGGTGAACGTATACGCCCCGAACTGGGATGATGCAAACTTCATGAGGCGTATGTTGGGGCGTATCCCGGACCTGGAGGCGGGAAAGTTGGTAATGGGGGGAGACTTCAATACGGTGCTTGATCCAGGGCTGGACCGGTCGAGGTCCAGGACCGGGAAGAGGCCGGCAGCGGCCAAGGTGCTTAAGGACTTCATGGAGCAGATGGGAGGAGTAGACCCCTGGAGATTTATTAGGCCTAGGAGTAAGGAGTTCTCATTTTTCTCCCATGTTCACAAGGTATATTCACGGATAGACTTTTTTGTCCTGGGAAGGGCACTGATCCCGAAGGTGACAGGGACGGAGTATACGGCCATAGCCATCTTGGACCACGCCCCACATTGGGTAGATCTGGAGGTAGGAGAGGAAGAAGAACAGCACTCACTCTGGAGAATGGATATGGGCTTATTGGCGGATGAGGGGGTATGTTTAAGAGTGAGGGGGTGTATCGAAAGGTACTTGGAGCTTAATGACAATGGAGAGGTTCAGGTGGGAGTGGTCTGGGAGGCGTTGAAGGCGGTGGTCAGAGGGGAACTGATATCCATAAGGGCACATAAAGGGAAGCAAGAGAGTAAAGAAAGGGAGCGATTGTTGAGAGAACTTCTGAGAGTGGACAGACAATATGCAGAGGCACCGGAGGAGGGACTGTACAGGGAAAGACAAAGGTTACATGTGGAATTTGACCTGCTGACCACGGGTAAGGCAGAGGCACAGTGGAGGAGGGCACAGGGTGTACAGTATGAGTATGGAGAGAAGGCGAGCCGGCTACTGGCCCAACAATTGAGGAAGAGGGGAGCGGCGAGGGAGATAGGTGGGGTGAGAGATGAGGAGGGAGAGATGGAACGGGGAGCGGAGAGAGTGAACGGGGTGTTCAAGGCATTCTATGAGAGGTTGTATAAGGCTCAGCCCCCGGAAGGGAAGGAGGGAATGATGCATTTCCTGGATCAGCTGGAATTCCCGAAGGTGGAGGAGCAGGAGAGGGTGGGACTGGGAGCACAGATTGAGGTGGAGGAGGTGATAAAGGGGATTGGGAGCATGCAGGCGGGGAAGGCCCCGGGACCGGATGGGTTCCCGCTGGAATTTTATAGGAAATATATGGACCTACTGGCCCCACTTTTGACGAGAACCTTTAATGAGGCCAGGGAAAGGGGGAAGCTGCCCCCGACTATGTCGGAGGTGACGATATCGTTACTTTTGAAGAAGGAAAAAGACCCGCTGCAGTGTGGGTCCTACAGGCCCATTTCCCTTTTGAACGTAGATGCTAAGCTCCTGGCCAAGGTGATGGCGACGAGGATAGAGGATTGTGTCCCGGGGGTGGTCCACGAGGATCAAACTGGGTTCGTTAAGGGGAGACAGCTGAACACGAACATATGGAGGCTGCTAGGGGTGATGATGATGCCCCCACCAGAGGGGGAGGCGGAGATAGTGGTGGCGATGGACGCCGAGAAAGCATTCGACAGAGTGGAGTGGGACTACCTGTGGGAAGTGTTGAGGAGATTTGGTTTTGGACAAGGGTTTATTGGATGGGTACAGCTGCTATATAGGGCCCCGGTGGCGAGTGTGGTCACGAACAGGCAGAGGTCTGACTACTTCCGTCTTTATAGAGGGACGAGGCAGGGGTGTCCCCTGTCTCCGTTACTGTTTGCATTGGCAATTGAGCCCCTGGCCATAGCATTGAGGGGCTCCAGGAAGTGGAGGGGAGTACTCAGGGGAGGAGAAGAACACCGGGTATCATTGTATGCAGATGATTTATTGCTGTATGTTGTGGACCCAGTGGAGGGGATGCCTGAGATAATGCAGACACTCAGGGAGTTTGGGGAATTCTCGGGGTACAAATTGAATATGGGGAAGAGTGAGTTGTTTGTGGTGCATCTGGGGGAGCAGAGTAGGGGAATAGATGATTTACCGCTGAGGAAGGTAACAAGAGATTTCCGGTACTTAGGGATTCAGATATCCAGGAGTTGGGGAACCTTACATAGGCTAAATCTAACACGATTGGTGGAACAGATGAAGGAGGATTTTAAGAGATGGGACATGGTGCCCCTGTCACTGGTGGGTAGGGTGCAGGCGGTCAAAATGGTAGTCCTCCCGAGATTCCTTTTTGTGTTTCAGTGCCTCCCGGTGATGGTCACGAAGGCCTTTTTCAAGAAAATCGAGAAAAGTGTCATGAGTTTTGTGTGGGCTGGGAAGACCCCGAGAGTGAGGAGGGGTTTTTTGCAGCGTAGCAGGGATAGGGGGGGACTGGCACTACCGAGCTTAAGTGAGTACTATTGGGCCGCCAATATCTCAATGGTGTGTAAGTGGATGGGAGAAGGGGAGGGAGCGGCGTGGAAGAGATTGGAGATGGCGTCCTGCAAAGGAACCAGCCTACAAGCACTGGCGCCGTTGCCGTTCTCCCCGAAGAAATACACCACAAGTCCAGTGGTGGTGGCAACACTGAAAATTTGGGGGCAGTGGAGACGGCATAGGGGAATGACGGGAGCCTCGGTGCGGTCCCCGATAAGAAATAATAATAGGTTTGTCCCGGGGAGAATAGATGGGGGATTTAGAGCATGGCAGAGAGCTGGGATTGTGCAACTGAGGGATCTGTTCTTAGACGGGACGTTTGCGAGTCTGGGAGCGCTGACGGAAAAATATGGATTGCCCCAAGGGAATGCATTTCGGTACATGCAACTGAGGGCTTTTGCGAGGCAGCAGGGGAGGGAATAACCGCAGCTCCCGACGCAGGAGATTCAGGATAGAGTGATCTCAGGGACATGGGTGGGGGATGGTAGGGTGTCGGATATATACAGGGAGATGAGGGACGAGGGGGAGATCATGGTGGATGAGCTGAAGGGAAAATGGGAAGAAGAGCTGGGGCCAAGCTGGGGGTTGGCTATATTTGGGGTTGCAGAAGAGCCGGGAGTGCAGGAGGCGAGAGAGGCTGATGCGTCTCTAGTAGCCTGGCGAAGGATATTGCTTATGTGGAAGGAAGCCAAACCCCCGGGCGTGGAGACCTGGATAAACGACATGGCAGGGTTTATAAAACTAGAACGGATGAAGTTTGCACTAAGGGGTTCGGCTCAAGGGTTCACCAGGCGGTGGCGACCGTTCATTAACTACCTCGCAGAACGATAAAGGAAATGGGAAGGTAGCAGCAGCAACCCGGGGGGGGGGGGGAGAGAGAGGGGTGGGGGAGGGCTCGGGACGGTCCTCAGGGGTGTTTTTGTATAGATATTTGTACTTGGTTATGTATATTGGATTGCTTGATTTTATTATTTGGGAGAGCTATTATTTTTGTTATGGCAGTTGCCATTTAGTTTATATATTATTTATTTTATTTGTTAAAAATGGTCACTGTTATTTATATTGTTTTATTGTTGTAAAAAGGGAAAAACCTTTGTACTGTTTTGTTTGGCCGAAAAATTTGAATAAAATATATATTTTTTTAAAATAAGCAATCTTAAAACTCTCCTTATGAAGAAGTAATCAAAGGAAGACAATTTTGTAACAATTTCCTCTTTTCCTAAAGTCAATAATTCCAGCTGGGGACAGCTTCAAGGCAGGAACAACTTTCCTCTTGTTCAACCAATTTTCAATTCTTCATCTGCGATTCTAGACAGTGATTATAAACAGGCTAATATACCTCAGAGAGATCTACACATTGCACCTTTCCACTATGTACAAACACACACACACACTTCCAGCAGGCATCATTGCACAATGACCAGGAAGAGGGAATCTAATTGATTTTTTCACACCATAATGTCTGAGCATAGAGTTCAGTTATACAACCACATGTATTTATTCTGGCCAGCTAAATCAATGGACAGAATCATGTAGAGGTGACAGGTAACCTTGCGCTCCTTTTTTCGGGAAGGCCCACCTCATTTTGTTCCACTCAGGTATTTAACAAGCTAACAGTGGGCCTTCCCTCAAAGATCCTGGGGCAGACATTTCCTCGCCTGGAACTACCAGCCATTCCGAGGCCAGCAGCCAAATAGTTGTACCACCCGGGCATGCGGTGGTGCTGCCAGTAGGACACCCACCCAAAGCATAGGATCATCACTGGATTGTAGAACACAGGTGGGAAGAGGGGGTCAAAGGGGGGGCAGCAGCATAGGTGGGAGGAGTCACTGTAAGGGTAGGTCCTTTCCTTCTTCCTGATCCCAGGTCCCTCGATCAGGCACTGAATGCCTTTGAAAGAGACACCCTCCCCCCAACCCAGCCATGGATCTAACAAGCAACCCTGCGCATGCTTCCTGTATGGCAAGTGCCGTGACCACCGCTGGGTAAATGCCAGTGACAGTGGAATGAGGCCCTTAAGTGGGCATTAGTTGCCCACTTAGGATCTTCAATTGGGGCAGTTCACAGGCCTTCCCACCACAGATTTAATTGGGGTCCCCACCCACCATCCTCTCACCCAATTAAATGCCCCCAGCCACCAAACTCATTATGGTGGAGGGCACATAATTCCACTAAATAAAACCTGGAGATCAAACTGAGAAACAACTTTTAAAATAAATTTGATCACTATTATCTGAACACTTCAGCAAAATTAAATGCATTTTAGAGATTTATTGAAACCTAAGACAGAATTACGACAGAACCCCATTGTTGACTTTAACATTTATTTTTAGATAGTTTCATCACCTCTCCTCCATAAGGCCTTTTTCTTTCACACCCCATTTAAATGAGCCACTGTTGGATGAACCTTATCCATTTATTTTCTGTCCAACCAACCACCTTTATTTAGATCTCAACCATGCAATTTGTTAGTTTCCCATGATGGTGACCAGGTCCCTCCTTCCTGGGAGATTATTGATCTATATCTCTTCAATTACTTCAGTCACAACGTGATATGATTTGATCACTTCTAGATATGCCACACTATATCCCAGTACTCCCTAATCTCTACACTTGGCACTGCACTTACCTCAGCGTGCCCTGTTCTCTACACCTGACACCAGTGTATCTCAACATTCCTGATACCTGGCACCACATTGTACTTCGATACTCCTTTGCCCCACTGCACTAAACCTTTACTCCAAAGAATCCTACCTGGCAAAGGAGGGAGGTGTATGTTACACACCCTAAGCCTCACTATACATTTGCATTTATGAGTGTCATATACTTTGTTTGCTGTTCAGTTAATTTGTTTCCCATTGGAAAATGCAGTGACATAATAATCCTGCAAAGCAGCTTTAGTATGGAGCAAGCAAGAGAAAACATGTACAGGAACCAGTGACAGAAAATGACCCCGACTAAAAGGCCAAGTGCATATTGACGCAACCAATCCCAACCAAATAAGTCATCTGTGGCTTGGCTATATGTTCCATTTATACAGCAGCATCTCTCTCCAATTATCTTATTCTATGTCCTCTAAAATAATGTCTGTTGCTGCATTACAGTTTGATTATTAACATTTATTTACCAACAGTGATACATTTTTGTTCATTGTGCTTTTTACTGGTTTACCCCATGTTAGAGTGAAAGATAGAATAGTGGGCAGGTTAGTGGACTAGTAACCCAGAAGCCTGGGCTAATGGTCAGCAAATATGAGTTCAAACCTCACCACACAGTAGCTGGGAATTTAGATTCAGTAAGTTAAGTGAAGCTGGAATAAAAATCTAGTACAAGTAATGATGACTATGAAACCACTGGATTGTTGTAAAAAAGACAGTTACTAATGTCATTAGTTTACTAATGTCCTCTAGAGAAGGAAATTTGCCACTGGTTAGTCTGTGTAAGACTTCAGACCCACTCTTAGTAATTAACTCTTAGCTGCTTCTGACATGGCAAGTCACGACTCAATTGTCAAGAAGGCACTTCACCACCACCTTCCCAATGCTGGTGATGGCTGGATCCCATGAATGAATAAGAGACAGATGCATATCTTATGCTTCCTAATTATGAACTCCTTCAGTGGAAGGAGTAAGTGAAATGTTTGGCTGGTGCTTATTCATGTATGTGTCTATGCCCGAAGATGGTTCAGTACGCCCTTACGTCAGGTCAGCAGCACCTGCAGCTTCAATGGTTTTGGGGGCAGAAGATGAATGGTCTCAAACACATCTGTAATGCTTTGAATGAGGCAGCTACACTTGTGGGTGGTACTGAAGAACATCTTCATCTCTGTCACCTCCAGCTATTTCAGTACTGATGGACATCAGTTCAACATGGGCAGAGAATAGCATCGAAGCAAACCATTGGGAGCAATGAAATGATTCAAGCCCCGCATTAGCTGGCCCCCCCAACCTGACTGGTGAGTATTTTATCTCAATTTTTGGAGCACCATCCAAGGAGTGGTGCTGCAAGCTGATCCTGAGCTACGGGGTTTGGCTAAGATACTTCAGTGGCCTAACTCTCTATAATTGGGTCACTGCAAGCTGTACAGCTTGGTCTGATAGCCATGTGACACCACTCAGATGCAAGTTGTGTATTCCATTAATGATGCCGGTATCTGCGAAGACTTTGGGGAATATTTTGCCGAGAACAGGTTGGCCACTTTCATGCACCATATTAGTACTGAACTGCCAGATCACACCCCAAAGCAAGAGGCCCGAGGACCAATGAAATTGGTCCTCCAGCTTCATCTGGCAAGTGCAGCCTTTTCTGGTGCAACGCCACAAGCAGTTTGTGCCTATGAATAAAACAATAGCACGTCACCTGTTTTGTCTTCAATAGCCCTTAGGTAAATCGGAGGAGGGCAGGGGTTGGACCAGGTTACAGAAAAGGAGGCTGTTCCAGATTCATGTGGAGTCTACAAAGCCTTTCAACTCCAGGGCATCTTCAGGAACAGTATTTCTTTGCCAAGGTTTGATTGCCTCTTGTCTTTGGTTGTGGGGGCTCCTGTTATTTTTTGAGTGGGGAAGGCCCAATGACAGCACCTGTAGGGTGAGAAAAATCAGCCAATGGCCGACTTTGTTTTATTCATATTAATCTCCATCAGTTCAATTATAAAGAGAATGAGAGAGAAAATACTGATTAAACAAATCCCCTTTTAAAAGAGTTTTCCCCATTACTCATTATCCATCATAATGATAATAATCTTTATTGTCACAATAGGCTTACATTAACACTGCAATGAAGTTACTGTGAAAAGCCCCTAGTCACCACATTCCAGTACTTGTTCGGGTACACAGAGGGAGCATTCAGAATATCCAAATAACCTAACAGCATGGGCGCGATGCTCCGATGCCGCGCCAGTTGGGAGAATCGCCTGCGTGCCATTTTTCCACGCGACGCCGGTCCGACGCCTTCCCGCAATTCACCCAAGCGGCGAGAACGGCCCCGTCGTGTTCTGCACGGCGCAGGCCAGAGAATCGCCCCAGACACCCAAAATGGCGATTCTCCGCTATCCCCGCTATTCTCCGGCCCGGATTGGCCGAGCGGCCTGCCAATACGACGGGTTCCACCGGCGCCGCCCACACCTGGTCGCTGCCGGCGGGAACAGCGCGGGAATGCTGGGGGGATGGCCTGTGGGGGGGGGGTTCCTGCACAGGGGGGGCCCTCAAATGGGGTCTGGCCCGCGATCGGTGCCCACCGATCGGCGGGCCGGCCTCTCTGAAGGAGAACCTCCTTTCCTCCGCGCCCTGCAAGATCCATCCGACATCTTCTTGCGGGGCGGCCTCGGGGAGGACGGCAACCACGCATGCAGGGTTGGCGCCGGCTGCCACCGGCTAACCCGCACATGCGTGGGTGACGCCAGATACGCGGCGCCGGCCGCGTCATTTACGCGCCGCTGACGACGCTGCTTTCGCGACTCGCCCACCCTGGTTTCTCGCGGCCCCAATCCTAGCCCATTTTCGGGCCCTGAATCGGTCGAGATCGGGGCCGTTTCGCGCCGTCGTGAACCTCGACGCCGTTCACGACGGCGTGGGCACTTAGTCGCGGGAGCGGAGAATCGCGCCCCATGTCTTTCAGGACTTGAGGGAGGAAACCAGAGCACCCGGAGGAAACCCACGCAGACACAAGAAGAACATGCAAACTCCCCACAGAGAGTGACCCAAGCTGGGAACCTGGAGCTGTGAAGCAACAGTGCTACCCACTGTGCTACCGTGCTGCTCATAAAATATAGTGCAACTATAAACAATTGCTGGTGAAAGTGTGTGAGCATTTGTCCTGTTATTCAAAATCTAATCAGTAGAGGGCATGAACATTCAATTCTGAAATAATTCAAAACAGTTTCTGGTGAGCTTACAAGAACAAACTACCTTTGAACCTTAGTAGTTCCGCTTTGCCCCTCCCCCACACCCGCAATTGTTTCCTCATCTCTCCAGAATGCATCAAATCTCCCTACCATACAGTTCCACAGAAGATGATCTCTGGTATAGGACCTCACTGCCTTGTTACTCCTGATATACAATCCTTAACGGGAATTACATCCATGCTCTTCTACCCTGGAGGGCATCACAATCATGTTCTCATAAGTTTTTCACTTTACTACAGCGATTCCCCGCTGGGTCGCTGTCTGTGCGGAGTCCGCACGTTCTCCCCGTGTCTGCGTGGGCTTTCTCCGGGTGTTCCGGTTTCCTCCCACAGTCCAAAGATGTGCAGATCAGGTGGATTGGCCATGCTAAATTGCCCTCAGTGACCAAAAAGGTTAGGAGGGGTTATTAGGTTGTGGGGCATAAGTGGGTCGGTGCAGACTTGATGGGCCGAATGGCCTCCTTCTGCACTGTATGTTCTATTTCTCTGATTACTGGAATGCAACTGAGCTTGTGCAAGGTACTCAGGCCAATTACAATATCTAAAACATTCTAACAGCCAAAGTCCTCATAGCCCAATAATTGAACTTCGAAGGATAGATCTCTCCCTATAGGTGCAGTCATTGGGCCTCCCCCACTCAAGAAGTATCAGGAGCCCCCACAACCATCAATGATAGATAGTCAATCATTTTTAAACATCTGTTCCTGAAGACTTGGTGGAGCTGGAAGACTCCTAAGACTCGGCGGGAGTCTTGAATAGCCTCCTTCTCTGTAATCTTGTCTAACCTCCACCCTCTTAGGATTTACCCAATGACTGCCGATGACAAAGCCAGTGACATGGTGGACATGTCTCCAAAATAGAGTTTGAGGAAGGAATCCACAATTGGATCTAACTGCTCTATACAAATATCAGCAGCACAGTTTTAATCAATGAGTGGGAATCGGAAAGCTTCCCAATTAAATCTGGAGTCAGGAAGAGCTGCCCCCTCACTCCTGTCTTCTGCTTGTGTTATATTGCATTCTTTGCTGAGTCCTTCAGGCATAAGAGGAGTGACAATTCCTGGCAACGGGGGCACTCAGATCAAAGCCTCCCTATACATGGACAATGTCACTGTCTTCTATTTGAATCTGTTGTCAATGCGCAGACAAATGAGCATCTACAACCAGTTTGAACTGGTTTTCAGAGCCAAGGTAAATCTTGACGAGAGGGAGGCCACGTTCTTGGGGAACTGGGCTGACCTATCCTTTGTCCCCTTCACCGTCAGGTCAGACTGCTTGAAGGGGCTAGGGGTATGGTCCGGTTAGGGAGGGACCAGGGCTTGCCTAAGAAACTGGAAGGAGAAGTTTGCTATGGTCAAGCAAAAACTGGACATGTGGGAGCGACGCACCCTCGCCGCTGTGGATAAGAACCTGGTCATCAGGTGTGAGGCACTCTCGGTGTTGCTGCACGTGGCACAGGTCTGGCCCATTCCACACTGCTGCACCATGGCAATCACCCAAGCCATCTTCCACTTTACCTGGAAGTTAAAAATGGATGAAGGGGGGAAAAACATACCCCACATCGCTCTCATCCTGATGGCCACCTTTGTGTGCAGGTGCATCAAACTGTGCAGAGGCCCTCGGTACTCAAACTCCATGTCACTGTGTGCTGAGATTCTGCCTGCTCCCAGTGTTGCAAAGGATGTGTCTGGCCACATTGCAGCAGAACACTCCATGGAGTTGTACTGTGCCATCCACCTACCCTTCGTGGAAAGGTTTATGCAGAAAAACACCTTTGACCCCAACTCCCAACTCCATCAGGCAGTGGTTTGCACGCAATATCCTAGTGGCTCCTGTTGGATGGTTCCTGAGCAGGCTGTTCAAGTCATTTGGCAGAATGCCTCATCAGAATATTCAAACAAGCGCCAAGACATAGTTTGGCTGGTGAGTAGAAAACACCCCCTGTGGTAGTCACCACTAGCTGTATTATATGCATTATGGTAAGACATATACTAGAGGTACATGGGTAAATCCCTGCCTGCTGGCTCCGCCCAGTAAGCGCCGTACAAATGTGTGTGCTCACCGGTGCTGCAGCCATTCTGGTAGCAGCTACAGGAGGCACAACATCTTTGCTCAATAAAGCCTCGATTATTCCACTACTCTCGTCTTTGTGGTAATTGATAGTGCATCACCCTCCCCCCATCAGATTCTTCCTATGCACTTGGAGTTTCATCCCCACCGCATGTTACATTCAACATGACTGGTGGGAAGAGACTATTGTCCACCTCCTTGTGGACTCTGCCTTTGCAAAGAATGTCTGGAGAGAGATGCAGTGGTTTTTGTTGAGATCCATCCGGAGTAGCTCTGATGCTGGATTCTGTACTCTACAGGCTGTTCCCAGGGATGCACAACGAGACAAACATCAACTGCAGCTGGAGGATCATTAACTCGATGAAAGATGCTCTTTGGTCTCCCCAAAACGTGCTTGTCCTCCAGTGCAAAGAATTGTCTGTGACAGTTGTCATGATATTCAGGCAAACATCATAGCACATACATACATACATACTGATGGACAGATCAACGGACCAACCAACACACACAACACGACAGCCAATCACAGGCAAGACCATACACAGTACAAAACAGGGAACACAACACTTCCTGGGCACTCGAGCAGGAGATACCTCAGGGCACAGAGCTCATTGCCAGCCACTCAGACATCCACCATGTGCTGAGTGCCACTACAAGATAGAATTAGGAATAGGTCCACAGAATCACGAATCACGAATCATCGAACCTCAGGAAACAGTTTACCAGTGTAAATAGATGTTTGAAATAAAACTGAGTTGTACCATTCGCAACCATGTTGGTTCGTCTGTGTAGCAGAGTACCCAACACTTCATAGTACCAGGAGTGACTTTGGTACCTACCTACAAATCCTCCGGAATCTGCCATCCTGCGCCATGGACACCGTCAACACACCGCAGCCGCTACAAGTCGCTGGAAACCTCAGCGTTAATTGGAAGCTGTTCAAACAGCGCTTCCAGCAATTTCTGGAAGCCAACGAAAAGGAAAGCGCCTCGGACACCAGAAAGATCGCCATCCTCCTCACCACCGCAGGTCAACACGCCACCTATGTCTACAACTCCCTGGTGTTCGCGGAAGGCGAGGACAAGACCAAATACAAGACGGCACTTCTCAAGCTCGACCAACACTTCAACGTCCCGGTCAACGAGAGCTTCGAGAGGTATCTCTTCCAGCAGCGCCTGCAAGGTAAGGATGAGCCCTTTCAGTCATTCCTTACGCATCTCTGCATCCTCGCGCAGCCCTGCGGTTACGACACCACCTCCGATTCCATGATTCGGGACCAGATCATTTTTGGTGTCACCTCGGGCACCTTACGCCAGCAGCTTTTAAAAATAAAAGGCTTCACCTTAGCCTCCGCAATCGAAGCCTGTGTCCTGCATGAAAACGCGACTAGCCGCTATACCCAATTTCAGGCGGCCGAATCGGCGCGGCAGGGGTCCTACGCGGCCGGATCGGCGAAGCAGGCGCCCTACGAGGCTGAAGGGGTCCAGGCGATCGAGTTCCTCCCGGCCCGCGGCCCGGACGAGGGCGGCCATTTCACCCGCTTTTCGAAGCCTCCCGCGCTTGTGAGCGCCAAAAACTACGGCAACACTGAGGGACGTGATGCGCAGGCGCGCTCGACGCAAGACCGAACTGTGCATGCGCAGAGGCACAACGAACGCCATGACGTCACGACGTGCGGCAACTGTGTAGCCGCACATTTAAAGCGGCAATGTCCCGCAAGAACCCGACAATGCCTCCGCTGTGGCAAGGTGGGCCACTACGCTGCTTGCTGTCGAGCAGCTCAACCTGTCAATCTTCCACAATTCCGACAACCTCGCAGGGACGTGCGGACCATTCAGCCTCCTTATTACGAATCGTGCCCAGACGATATCCAGACCAGTGACACAGACGACCGGGACGCCTTCCGTGTTGTGGTCATTGATGAGAACTGAATGTCTCCAGCCAGGACCCACCAGCCGGTGCAAGTTAACACGATCAATCTGGGTGATGAATGATGTGCCACCCTAACAGTCAACCCAAATTTGTCGCCCACCTACTAGACTGGACTTATGAGACTGCTTGTACATTGAACTCATACTACCACTGTGTTAATATGTTTATGTTCTTATCGTTACAGGAATTTGTTTTATCGTTCAACATTTCCCCGTTCTTTGTTTATGGTACAACCTCGTTGTTATGTTGCACCCGACATCGCCCCTTGTATATAGTTTAGCCCCATGTACATGCCGTAAATATTGCACACGCACACATGTAGATACACTCAGGACACATCTCTATTTATGACCACGTAGGCACATGATCTTGTAAAAAAGGGGGATGTCATGGTATTCAGGCAAACATCATAGCACATACATACATGCACACTGATGGACAGTTCAATGGACCAATCAACATACACAACACAACAGCCAATCACAGACAAGAGCATACACAGTACAAAACAGGGAACATGACACTTCCTGGGCACTCGAGCAGGAGACGGCTCAGGGCACAGAGCTCATTGCCAGCCACTCAGACATCCACCATGTGCTGAGTGCCACTACAAGATAGAATTAGGAATAGGTCCACAGAATCAAGGGTCATGATCGAACCTCAGTAAACAGTTTACCAGTGTAAATAGATGTTTGAAATAAAACTGCGTTGTACCATCGCAACCATGTTGATTCATCTGTGTAGCAGAGTACCCAACACGTCAACAGTGTTGCAGACTGGTACATTCCAAGGATTGTGTGCTGAGGTATGCACTAAAGTTTGGGCAGCCGGGGCAGAGGCATAATGGGTAAAGGTTGCTGTCTAAGGCCTTTCAGCAACCGTGCATCGAGGAACTGGAAATTGTATAGAACCCCTTGGGTTGTATGATTCACATTGAATGTATACAGTAAATATTACATGTATCACAACCGTACTGAAACACCTCAGAGTGCAACTTGATCTTTGTAGAAAACATGAATATCACTGCACTGTGTGCAATGGCCATTTTTAAATGTTTGTAATGTTCTTTGGGATATTTTATGAATAAAATATATTTTTGTAAAGAAAAATTTGTTCTAAGGATTCTGCAGGATGCACATTGGGACTATACTTCTAGTATTCACAGGGCCAGCATAACTCTCTAATAAGATGGGAGGAAGCATTCTCGCCTAGTCTCATTTTTCCAAACTTTTTCACCCTCAGCAGAGGGTGCTTGTGAAACAATGACAGATCATGCTCCTGGGCCCCACAATCAAGTATTTGCCAGCATCACACCTCCCTGCCCCACAGACACAGTTACCTGTCAGCAATATATAAGTAGGTTGGCCCCACCTTCTGAATATTCTGAAAAAGCAGTTCATCCACAAACCCCGTTTCCTGATGTTATGTCAACATTTATGATGGAGCTTATCAATGTAAACGTTTCCCTGGCGTGGTGTGTCAGGTCTTTTCATCCGGAACCAGACTCTGGCTCGTGCCCATTCTTAAACAAGAAAGTGAGGAGCCCAGTCCTTCAAAAGAAGGGAAAGCTGCTTAGGAACCATCTCTCTGGATATCTAGAGACAACACTTGATTGGATTTCTCTTTTGGCAACTCAGAGACAAGGCAGACAAAATCAGGCACAGCTGCTGTGATGTAGATGACAGCTTTTGATCCAGGGCCTCGGAGCACTCAGCAGCTACAGGTAATTGGACAGAGTGCTAAACATGACTGTTAGCAGCAGACTAACACCCACCTCAAAACTGCAAGGCTATGTAGTGCTTAGGAACCTGCCAGCAGATAACCCTGGCCTCGGGCATAGCCACCATCTCCTCTTTATGCTGTATATTTCTATACTTCTGGCATACATTGCATGTTGATACCATTCCATTGATGCTTTTGTAGATACCTATCTAGTAAACAGCAGATCTGGCTCTGAGTTTACACTTCTTCATTCCGATGAGACCTTCATGTGTCTTCTGGCGATGTTCTCTTTGCATTGTTTATGTATGACGATTCTGGATCCGACCAGCAGAACACTATCTTCTAATGTAATGACATCTCTGACCATATTGCTGGCCATGTTCGTTGTATCTTTTCAGGCCTCCTCTGGATCACTGGCTGAGAGAGCATCTGTAGCCTTTCACCTTTGCTCGTCTCATCTGTAATTTGACTTGGTGTTATCCTCACTAGATGATAGATCTTTATACTTTAATCTTTTATCTCATGTTTTTCATATGGTGATTGATGAGGTAGAGCATCGGTTAGCATCATTTTCCTTCCTGGTTTGTATAATCATAAGTCTGAAGCCTGTAGTCTTACTGGTGCTCTACGCAAAGAATCATGGAAGCGCCGTCACGCCAGATTTCCCGGAGAATCCCGACCCTGTTTCCTTGCATACTACTACTTTGAGTTTGTTGCAACTCCTCCCGTTGACTCTGGCCATTGATACACAACATCTTTTTTCATCAGCTCTGATAGGTTTGCTGTGTTCTCTCCTGTCCACAAAAGGATGTAGCTAACTCTTCGCTCTTCACTGAAGGATGGAGCTGACTCTTTCCTCTTCACTCATGTCTTTTGGAAAACTACTACACTGGATGTCATTCTGCACTTGTTTAAATTTCTCAAATGATTCAATGGCATCTTCAACTTTCCACTATGTCCGGAGATGAACGTTGCTGGGGCAACAGCCATCTTATTTTGCACAATTCAGTTTTTGCCTCTCTCTCTGGCAATAATTCAAGTTGATTCTTCTTAACCTAATTCAGCACCAAATCCATTTAAAATGTTTGTGTTTTATTGAAAGATTGCTGCCACCATGTTGTGCCTTGCGGTTCCCAGAAGTTTGAAATAATCAACACTTTTAGCTCCAATACTGGAGCTTTATTGGCTGTGTTTCTTGCAGCTCTCCATTTGGCTTGTGGACTGATACACTGTTGTTTAGTACCCTGACTATAGTGCAAATGGTGTGGCATTCCGGACATATCCATACACATGCCAATAGCTATAGCGTTGCTAACACTTTTTGAATCATAGGACAATGGTTTACCAAGCCTGTTCGGAAAATATATCTTTTCAAGAAACCTTGTGCCTAAAATGCATTAAAATTACTTAAGACCAATTCTTATCCTGGGGAAAGAGGCTATAGGATCCGAAGTCTTGACAACCCCATTCTTTTTCTTCAGATTCAACTGTTTTAATTGATAATTTGTATGTTAAATCAGCATTCGGTGACATCGAAGTTGATGATAATGAAAGTGTGACAAGGTGACGCCTGTCTGGAATTATGAGAATTTTCTACCACTTGTTGACTAATTCTTTCTGATTTCTTTTGCCATATTCAGCAGGGAAGGATGGCATGGAAGATACGAGAGCTCTCAAAAACTATGTCAGGCTATAATTTGTGTGCAATGATTTTGCAAGTATCTTGAATGAACTGTTGTCTTGACAAAGCTGAGAATTTGTGATATTTAATGAATCTGCAATGGCTGAGGGAAGGTTCTGAACTGCATTACCATGGAATTTGCAGAATTCCTAGCATGCCCTATTTCTCCTTGACAAACTCTAAACCACTAGTGAGGTTCTTAGAATTGAATAGAAGTCCTACAATGCAGAAGGAGGCCATTCGTCCCAATGAGTCCACACCGACCCTCTGAAAGAGCACCCTACCTAGACTCACTCCCCCTCCCTGTCCATGTAATCCCACCTAACCTACAGATCTTTGGACTGTGGGAGGAAACCGGAACAACCAGAGAAAGTGCAAACTCCATCCAGTCACCCAAGGCCGAAATTAAACCCAGGTCCCTGACGCTGAAGCAGCAGTGCCAACCACTGTGTCACTCTTGTTCATTCAAATAATATGGGATTTGGAGAATTACTCAGATGTCACTCATTCCTAACCATTGCTTATGGGTTTATCTGCTGATCTGATTCAGTTACTCACTCAGACACAGTGTCCATCCATCAATGTTAGGCATACTAGACTTCAAATGCAATGATAATCAGTTATAACTAGGAATTTTTATCTAAGGTTGACATTGGTAAATGCTTCTAGCATTCAATATCAAATTAGGGCTCTCTCAGATAAGGCTTCCTGAACTCGTGTTTTAAATTTAATTGCCTCTCCAGCATTTTTCAGATGCTTACATATTTACATACTCTGTCTCTCATGTTTGATCGTGTTCCAAACCCTTCTCAAATACATCCCAATCCAACTTCCACTCTTTTCCTGGCCAAATTAATAACCAGGTTTACAGCAAAATGAAATGATAAAATATCACCACCAGGTTTAACTTTTAACAAATATAAGATGAAAAAGATGATTATCGCTCTGACTGCTGTCAGATCAAAACCGATCTCAAAAGCAACTGAAATTTAAATCCAAACAAATAACATTCAAAACAGCCAGTTGATGGGGTTTACGCACTACTTTGGCCCACAACTGGAGGTGGCTTTAACCAAATGCTTTTGATACACTCTGTACTTTATGTTACAATATTTATTGCATGGGCATCATTTTATTCTACTGGTTTTGCCATAATGGTTAGGATTCATGTTCCATTATCTTAACAAATTGATTTTTTGTTCTAGTGATTGGTACCTACTTGTGTCCTAGACTAATTTCCAGTTGCTGTACGGGTATTTGCATTAGCAGAAGCTTGAAGGAAAAGGGAAGGGGATGATGTTCCCATGTATCCCACACTCGGCTAAATAGCTGGCTTTTAAAGCAGACCAAGGCAGGCCAGCAGCACGGTTCAATTCCCGTACCAGCTTCCCCGAACAGGCGCCGGAATGTGGCGACTAGGGGCTTTTCACAGTAACTTCATTTCAAGCCTACTTGTGACAATAAGCGATTTTCATTTCATTTCATTGCTGTCCCTGTCCAGCTAGGTAGTGGATATGCTGCCAAGAAGCCGTGGTGATTGTAGATGGTACATACTGCAACCATGATATGTCAGTGATGCAGGAGATGGATATTCAGCTTAATAGATGAGGCGCTTATCAGATGAACATACTTGTTCCAGATGGTTGAGCTTCCAGTGTTGTTGCAATTGCACATATGCAGATAAGTGGACATTATTCCATCATTTCACTCACTTGTGCTTAGTAGGTGGCAGAGGTAAGTCACTCGCCAGAAAATATCCAACCCCCGGACCTGTTTTTAGTTGCAGCATTTGCGTGGCTGGTCCAATTGAGTTTTTTGGTCAATGGCGGCCCCAGCATATTAATTTCTTCAGTTTTCCAAGGAGGGTGGCAGCAACAGGGAAACTCAACTTGCACTTCCACAGCACTTTTAACAAAGAAAAATATCCTGAGACAAATTGGCATTATCGAGCAAAGTCTTGACACCGAGATACATCAGGAGATGATTAAAAGCTTGGTAAAAGAGGTAAAGATTTAGAGAGGGTCTTAAGAGCAGGAGAGTGAGGAAGACAGGGGGGTTTAGAGAGGAGGTTCAGCCTTGGCAGCTGAAGGTGCACCACAGTCTCCAATGATGAAGTAATTCAAATCAAGGATGTAAAGGTGGCCAGTATTAGTGTCGGGATCTCAAAGACTGATATGGTTGGAGGAGGTTACAAAGATGGGCTAAAGTCATAAAATGTCCCAGGGAGGTGATTATGTTCTTTCTGTTCAAGAGAGTCATCAAGGTCCTCAGTGTATGTGTAATTGCAGCTACAAATCTGTATCCAACTCCATCACAGTAGAGTAACTGAGCCTCAAATCATGTCCCATTGCCAAGACTCAGGTTCTGTGCCTTGAATGAATCAGGATAATTAAAAAAAAAGATCAGGCAAGGCATCAGAACTTCCTGGAAGCTTCTCCAGTGACAAATAATTCAATTTACTGGATATCCAGATCAAAGTTATAGCTAGAAAATATATTTTTGATATTCAAAAGCAAGTGAAATACAATAGATTACTTCATTTAAATGCAATAATTACTGTGATGGGTGGAGGTTCTGATACATTTCATGGTTTTAAAAGTAGCCTTTTAATATAAATTTATCAGTAACTGGTAGGGAATTACAAACAACTGGTATTTTTAAATCGGTTTACTGCATGCTGAAAAAACTCCAGCTGTGCGAGTCTCAGCTGGTTTGTTTCTAATATTGAAGAGCATGCACATTGCTGTCTGCTATGCAAACTGTAGCTTCAAAAGCAGATGGTCAGTATAGCCGGTCAGATGACTTTTTTCAAAGTTCACATGGCTGACAGAATTGCTTCATATCGCAGACATGATTGAAAGAGGTAGAGCTTTCTAAGTTGCAACTGTAATCATACTAGAAGACCCTGGTATCATGCTTGGCTTTGTCGTGCAAATCAGTGACAGATTTGAGACAGGTTTCTGAGTAACGGGCCTCTTGGTTTGACATCCAGTTGATGGATGGCCCTGTACCGAGGGACTGCCAATTCTGTGAATAAACGTGACAGCCTTCTCCCTGTCCTTCCATTCCTGTCATGCCACCATCTGCAGCTCATGTGAATGAAGCTGGACACATGGAAATTCTGTGGTGATTAGATGCAACCTCATATGCAGCAGTTTTTTTGTTCTGGACACTGGGGTGGATTCAGTATTATTGAAAAATTAATGCTGTTAATGCCTTTAACTATTTGTGTATCCAAGAAGGTGAAGTTACACATTCCATGTCAAATGAAAACGGTTGTATTGATTTTTATATAAACCTGATTTGTAGTTGACTGTGGTGTTTAGTATTATGTTATCTGAAGAGTCAGAAAGCATGAGCAGAATCAGTGAGCTAATTACAGTTGTAGTGTCAGGGTATCTGGCATAGCAAGGATTAATGTGGGATTGGGTAGATTACCGCCCCACAGAATTATGCAAAGAGACACATGACCCAAGACTAGAGAGTTTTGGACTGGAGAGAGACCGTTTGCAGAAGCCAGCATGGAATTAGCTTCTGCATATAAATCATAGAATCATACAGCACAGAAAAGGCCCTTCGGTCCATCGCGTCTGCGCCGGTCAAAACAACCACCTAACTATTCTAATCCCATTTTCCAGCACTTGGCCCATAGTCTTGTAAACCCTGGGATCGCAGGTGCACATCTAAATACTTCTTAAATATTCTGAGGGTCTCAGGCAGCGAATTCCAAATTCCCACCACCCTCTGGGTAAAAAGGTTTTTCCTCACATCCCCTCTAAACATCCTGCCCCTTACTTTAAATATATGCCTCTTGGTCATTGACCCCTTCACCAAGGGGAAAGGCTTGCTCCGGTCTACTCGATCTATATTCCTCGTAATTTTATACATGTCAATCATGTACATCCTCAATCTCGTCTGCTCCAAAGAAAACAATCCAAGTCTATCCAATCTCCCTTCATAACTAAAACTTTCCAGCCCAGGCAACATCCTAAGAAATCTCCTCTGTACCCTTTCCAGTGCTATCACATCCCTCCTATGATGAAGATTCCAGAACTGCACACAATACTCCAGCTGTGGCCTAACCAACATTTTATACAGTTCCAGCTAACCTCCCTGCTCTTAAACTTGGCTAATAAAGGAAAGTATGCCTTCTTAAGCACTGTATCCACCTGCTCTGCTACCTTGATAGACCAGTGTACATGCATGCACCTTATCACTCTGATCCTTGGTGCTTCCCAGGGTCCTGCAATTTATCATGTGTTCCGTTGCCTTGTTTGTCCTGCCCAATTGCATCACCTCACACTTATCCAGATTTAATTTCATTTGCCCATGATCAGCCCATTTATTTCCTTCTGTAATTGAAGGCTATCCTCCTCACTATATACCACCCCACCAATTTTCGTATCATCCGTAAACTTGCTGATCAACCCTCCTACATTCATATGTAAATAATTTATATAAACCACAAACAGCAAGGGTCCCAACACTGATCCCTGCAGGACCCCACTGGACACTGGCTTCCAGTCAGAAAAACACCCTCGACCATCACCCTCTGCTTCATGCCACTCAGCCAATTTTGGATCCAATTTGCCAAATTTCCTTGGATCCCACGGGCTCTTACCTTCGCTGTCAGTTTCCCATGTGGGGCCTTATCAAAAGCCTTGCTGAAGTCCAAGTGGATTACATCAAATATGTACATCGTTACATGTTATCAATAAACATACAAGGCTTGGCACCTCTTCGTGAGGCCTACAGAACATACAACATATTAGCAGCTCTTGGAAAAACCCAGAGGTTCAAAGAGGCTGGAGCAGAAATCCAAAATCTGGAAAACTGCAGCAGCATTCTGACCTGAATGAAAGTGCCTGAAACAGGGCAGCACGGTGACGCGGTGGTTAGCACTGCTGCCTCACGGCACCGAGGTCCCATGATCGAACCCGGCTCTGGGTCACTATCCGTGTGGAGTTTGCACATTCTCCCCATGTTTGTGTGGGTTTCGCCCCCACTACCCAAAGATTTGCAGGGTAGGTGGATTGGCCATACAAAATTGCCCCTTAATTGGAAAAAATGAATTGGGCACTCTAAATTAATTTTTTTTAAAGTGCCTGAAACAAAGACACAGAGCAAGATTTCTTGAGAAAATCTCCATAGCACATTTTGAAGCAGAAGGTGGAAGATAAAACTCTGCAGCTCATGACTCCATAAGATCATGGAAATCCAATTTGAATAGCCACAGATTGCAAAGGCAAAGGACCGAGCAGAGGTGAAAGAAGAACTAGTTAAAAAAATTGTTCAGTCCTTTAAAAGTCAGAGTAGCCCATTTCAGACAGGACCGCAGCCGGCCTGGGTTCAGAGATGACACCATACCATATGACAGCCGAGCTAGTCACAAAGGAAAACAAAAATCGGCAGTTCAAAAACCCCAACTATAGCCAGGAAACAATGTTAAAGCACCTGAAAATCCACCAACTGACAGAGAAGGCCCAGGATAGTGAATTAAGTAAATTGCTGCAAAAGGCGAAAGACAGAGAGGTCGGTACTGCCACCACCGCAGAGGCCTGCCAAAACCAAACAGGCACAGGAAGACATTATGGAAAAAAAACGCTTACTGCAGCGCCATCTCTGAAACCTGCAGTGTTTAAAGATGTTCTCCGAAAAGTATTTAAGCAACCAGGGATAATAATTTGACTTTATAAGGCCAATTTGGACTGATCTATGCCCAGGCCGAACACAAAATGAGGGACTTTGGCAGAACAGATTTCTTAGATATATCATAACTTCAGGTCCAGACAAAAAGATAGAAACTGAACACACTACTTTATTCAGTAGTTTGATAGCCACTGATATTATAGCGAGGAAGGAATAAACAAAACCTCAGCTAAATTTGCCGACATGTTAAAATCATTCAATAAATATTGTAATCTGAGGAGCAACAAAATCTTAAGAGAGCGCAAAGTTCAAAATATGTGTCCAATAGTCAGGAGAACTGGTTGACTCTAGACATGCTCAGGCCAGGAAAATCTGACCCTAGAAAAGATTTTTTTTAAATTCACTTTTGTCCATGTTTGAACCAAGACTTGTAATAAGCTCAGGAGCTCTGGCTGAAGAAATTCCTCCTCATCTCAGTTTTAAAGGATCACCCCTTCAGTCTGAGGCTGTGGCCTTGGGTCCTAGTTTTTCCTAGCAGTGGAAACATCCTCTCCACGTTCACTCTGTCTATTCTTCTCGGTATCCTGTAAGTTTCAATAAGATTCCCCCCTCATCCTTCTAAACCCCAACTAGTGCAGACCCAGAGTCCTCAACTGCTCCTCATACGACAAGCTCTTCATTCTTGTGGACCGGACCCTTTCCAAGGCCAGTACATCCTCCCTTAAAGACGGGGCACAAAACTGCTCACAGTACTCCAAATGGGGTCTGACCAGAGCCTTGTGCAACCTCGGGAGTACATCCCTGCTCTTGAACTTTAGCCCTCTTGACATGAATGCGAACATTGCTTTTTCCTTAACTGCTGAATGAACCTGCACGTTAACACTAATAGAATCTTGAACTAGGACTCCTACGTCCCTATGTGCTTCTGATTTCCTAAGCTTTTTCCCCCATTTAGAAAATAGTCTATGCCTCTATTCTTCCTACCAACCTCACACTTTTCCACATTGTATTCCATCTGCCACTTCTCTGCCCACTCTCCTAGCCTGTCCAAGTCCTTCTACAGCCCCCCTGCTTCCTCAATACTACCGTCCTTCTGCATATCTTTGTATCATCTGCAAACTTGGCAACAGTGCCCTCAGATCCTTCTTCCAGATCATTTATGTATATCGTGAATAGCTGTCGTCCCAACACTGACCCACGGCACACGACTAGTCACCGGCTGTCATCCTGCAAAATATCCCTTTATTCCCTCTGCCTTCTGCCAGTCAGCCAATCCTCTATTCATGCCAGGATCTTACCCTCAACACCATGGGCTCTTAACTCATTTAACAGCCTCCTATATGGGACCTTGTCAAAAGCCTTCTGGAAACCTAAGTAAATCACGTCCACCGGCTGTGTTTTGTCTAACTTCCTCAAAAAACTCATTTGTCAGACATGACTTCCCCTTGATGAAGCCATGTTGACTCAGTCCTATTTTATCATGTATTTCCAAGTATTCCACAATCTCATATTTTATAATGGACTCTGAAATCTTACCAATGACCGAAGTCAGGCTAACCGGCCTGTAATTTCCCTGTCTTCTGCCTCCCTCCTTTCTTAAACACCGGTGATACATTAGTGACTTTCCAGTCCTCAGGGACCCTTCCTGTCTCCAGTGATTCCCGAAAGATCTTCAGCCATCTTTTCCTGTGGCGCACCACTAATTCTCTCCTGCTCCAGCTGCTCTTTCTTCCTTGCACCACTCTGCAGCTTCATTCATCAATCACACCAAAGGGGTATTACCTGCCCCAGGCACTCCTGTACCCTTTGCTCTCAAATTCTACGCCCTTCGGGCAGAAGACCAAAAACATCCACATTGAGTGGGAGCCACCCAATGAGACCATTCACTCCATGGGCAGTGGTCCCCAAAATCATTTTTAGAATGATTCGAGCACCTGCCCCAACCAAGATGCACCTCCTTTTTAAGAGGTGTAAACTGGTTTTAAACAGCACAGGCTCGCTTGAACTTATGTCAGCCTCTCTCAATTTTGCCCTCAGGCTAGCAACTACCCTATGGTAAGGTTAGCAACAGCTTCAAACAGCAATTATTTAAATTAGCAGACAGCACGTTTGTGGCTTCTTGCATGGAGACAACTTGGTTGGGTTCATTGCACATTGTTATTCCCACATCCGGTTTCAGGGGTTATCAAATTTCAAGGTGCCTTGTGATTGGCCAAGAATCCAGGTGAGTTTGAAAATCAAGCGCTGGATTCAATCTGTTAGCTCCTTTGTCAGAGGTCAAATGTTTACTTCCTGGATCACATTGAAAAAGCAACAGATGGAGCAAGACAGAACAGTGTTAAAAGGTGGAGCTTCTGAAGCTCAGTACTTATATAACAGTGCCTTTATAATCTGGATGTAGCTCAGACTGAAACTATAAGACATGAATAAACATGCGCAAATGGGCAGAGAACTAGGAAAACAAAGGTAGTTTAAAGGAATTTATGTTTGTATCGGTAAACATTAGAAATAAGGTTTACTTTTAAGCGGGTTTAATTTAATGTTCTGTGCCTAGGTTAGAACCTATAGTCCGATTCATGCTAGACAAAGGCATTTGTATGTTTGGGGATTGGTTAAGTTCCAATTGTGTTTCTACTGTGCTTAGAGGGGGGTATAGCGTGAAGAATAAATAAAAGGCATAAGCATGTGGGTGTTGCTTAGCAACTGGGACCTTGTAAAATAGAGTAGCTTTTAGGTTTTAGTTTAGCTAATTTGATCGCAGTTGAAGATGGGTAGCCAGAGAAGGCAGCTCTCATAGCTCTGCTAGAAGCAGTTGGTTTTAGAAGGGAAAAGGGGTAACATCTCAGCCTTGCTAGAAGAAAAGCTATACTATGGAGTACTGGTTAAGAAAACAAACGCCAGAAATCTGAAGTCCAGCTAGTTAAAGAAACTAGAGAAATAAGTCTGGAGTTAAATGAACAGAGAACAAGGTATGGTTCACAAGAATTCAAGGGGGAGTAAACAAAATGTTCCGAGTTAAAAAGACAATTGCAGTAACCATATTTAAAGTGGAACAGCAGCCTTCAAAGGTAAATCAAACAGATGATGCCATTTTAATAGAGTCTGGGAGCTGAGAGTTAAGGCAATTGTGAGCAGTTTACCCAGCAATCAAGGCAAGGAAATCCTAACGGGATTGGTGTAAATTTCTGGATTGGACTGGTTTTTAAAAAGTGGAGCGGAAGCTTTGTTTTTTAAAGTGTCATTTGGACAACATGGGTATGGATTCTGGAATGCAACCCGCTAAGGGCAAGATTTTAAACCGTGTTTTTGGGAGTGTAGTTTGGAAACACATGTAATTATATGGGAGAATTGTGAGGATAAATCCATAGTCAATAACTTGGGCTCAGAGAAGTGTGCACATTTGACCAGTCATCGTGTGTACTTAAAAGGGACATTGTGGTAATGAGATCGTAGTATCTTAAAATGTACTTTGTAATTCATGTTAATCTTTAAATCTGTGTGTATTTGTTAAGATAAGGGGGGAGGGGGTAAATAAAGGAGTAATGTGTTATAATCCATTTTTCCTTGTTTAATAAATGTATTTTTCCTTATTGTTGAAACTAATTCATGGGCCTGTGACCCGGTTCCTCCACTTTAAAAAAAAAAGTCTTTTGAGCCTGGGTTCCATTCTGGGATTTTCTCGTCCAGTTATATCAAATGGGATCGTAACACTAACAAGTTATGGTAACCAGCACCAATTCAGGAAGATGCTCTAAATATCTCAGTGCCTTGCTGTATTCGTGCTGTTAAATAGAAAGCAAACTGTACTCTAACATGGAAACACAAAGTTGTTACATTGTACTTCCAACAAAATTTGCAAATAAAACGTTTCAATAAATGTCTATAAGGATATAAATACAAATGTGTGCGATTCCATATTCTCAAAATGAATATAACTGCACCAGCAATGTGTACCCTTCCTGTATGGATAGAACTCTAGCTGCTTGCCCTCTATTGGCATGGCGCCATTATACAGTATCTAAAAACCTGCTCGTTAGCAATTCTCCCACTGAATGAAATCAAGCTCTATTGACGATTAGTTTTCTTCATACTCCCAATACCCTACAGCACCTTCTCAGAAATATCAGCAACTGTTGTACAAGCCTATTTTGGCAAGTTGAAAATTCAAGCCAAGGCATGCCCAGCTTCTTATGCAGTGTCATACATCCCCTACCTCCAACAGTCTGGCAGTTCAGTGAAATTCTTCCTCGGCCAGATTTTAATTCGTATCCTAGAGCCCAACACTATAGTGGAGAAATAATTTCTTTAATACCTCCATTTTCAAATTCTGTAAGAAACTCGCCAAGCGGCAATTTGAAGGTTATATTGATTAAAAGGGTGACAAGTAGAATTGTTTTTTTGACAGGTTTGTTGAACAGTTGCATGGCAGAGTCTTTCTCACCCATCAACCACCACGAGCTTACCAGCATTGTCCTTGACCCAGTAAATAGGCAATGTTTCTCAGTGGTAGTTTAGGCCCAGATTTTCCTTTGGACGCGCACCAATTTTGAGACCGTGAAACATCACAAAACAAAGTCAAATTATGGAGAAAGCGATTTATACTATCAATGATACCGTTCCATAGATTTCTTGGACTTGGGTGTTCTTGCCAGTATTCTCGCCAGAAACAGTTGGACAGTAGTCGTCATCCTTCTAGCCCCATTTAAATCAATGGCGACTGCATATTCTGCTGCCAGTTAGACTTGAATTGATGTGCCGGCAGTGGTGTACTGTAATTTATTCATTTTCTTGTGCATCGGTTGCTTTTAAATGAGTTGCTAAATGTATTTGCTGATTGGAATATTCTTACTGACCAGCTGTAGGATGTACTTACTAACCCCAGGCAGCCCTCATTAATAATCCAAAGTATTGGTTTATTAAATATAAAAAGTCCAGCAACAAAATTTAAGATTTACGGCTTTATGTACATTCAACTTTAAATTGGAGGATTCCGACCCTTTCATCATAACCCAACAGTAACAAACTACATTATCAGCTGTGATTCCGTTAATAGCAGTCTTCATTTGCAGTGGTAGGTTGTGCGAAAGTCTCACTCAAGGACTTGAACGCAGAAATCAAGAGTGAAACTCCAGTGCAGGACTGGGGGAGCACTGCATTGATGGAGGCGACATCTTTCAGATGATACATTAAATCACGATGAATGCAAAAGATTCCATGACATTGTCTCAAAGAGGAGCAGGGGGAGTTATTCTCGTGCCCTGGTCAACATTTAACCCTCAAATAAGCACCACAAAAACAGTATCAAGTCATCACTGTGCAAATTGGCTGCCATGTTTACCGTATAACTATAGTCACTACGTTTGAAAAGTACTTCAGTGGCTGTGAATTGCTACGTTTGTGAAAGGACCTATACAATTTCATTTTATTTTTAAACAATATTAATAGTTTTACAAACTGGCATAATATAATTGAATATGCTTTCCAATGCTGATGATTAATATCATTACTCGATTGATTTAATTCTTTGACTGGTAATCATTTTCAGCAGCTGGCATTAAATAAAAAACTGTTCAAATCCAACTGCTTGGGTTGGATGGGAACCCTATTAGTCTGGTAATTTAACAAGAACGTAGACATCAGGCATTTGGAGAGATGGCAGCTGACACATCAGAGGTTTTTAGTGTTCTATCGAAGAAGCCATAAACGAGAAGGATCCGGCAACTGAACCACCAACTATGAAGGATCCCTCTCCAAGCCACTAACCCAGAAGGATCCAATGAGACAGAGATTCATTTATTACAAATGTGTTTCCTGTGTTACTATGTTTCTAAAAGTGCTCTGTTGGTTGCAAAGCATTTTAGGATGCCCTGAGGTTGTGAAATGTGCTACAAAATGTGCAAGTTTGTTTGTTCTTTCTTTATTTACAGTTTCAACGTGCATAAACATAGTTTACACCAGAATCTCAGTTACAATGCAGAGGTAATAATGTAGCGTCCCGACAGAGTTCGGCACTTCAATTACCCCCATAAGAAAGAAACTGCACCATTAACAGCAGGATCAATGCTTTGCCCACTGGCTGGGCTGCTTCTGATTCGCTGCTATGCCCCCTGCAGCATATTCTATTTAGAACTACAGAAAAATATAGGGTAGGTTCTGAATGATGGGATTGGCACACTATTCTGTGCATGTCACCAATCTCATTGCTGCAACATCTGGGCTACTGGATCCTTTACAGTCAATTAAAAACCTGTGAAGCCAGGAAGTTGGAATTAAAGACCAAGATAACCACTGTATCTGGACTAAAGTAATAAACCATTAAAATTTTAAAGACAAATTTACAAAACCTCCTGCAGAAAAGCAGCATGAAAAAAAAAAGCCAAGCACCAATTTAGTCATCCCTTTCCCAACCTGTAAAAATCACAATGTACAAAGGATTACACTTCCACTGCTGAAGGCATCAGTTTCACAACTTTTCAGGATCATCTATTGCTCCTCAATAAACACAAGTGCTTCTGTCAAGAGAACAATCTCTTCTTCCAGGAGGGAGCTTAAATATCCATTTCAAACTGAGCGTCGTCAGCTGGAAATTGAAAACAAGACAAAATTAGTGTACTGCTTTTAGGTTGGAAGCCAGTTGTCAAGCCTTAAGCGTTACCGTCGCTGACTCAAATATTTAAAATGACCATGAGGACAGTGGATTCAAAGTGACAAAAGCAAACTGCATGAAATTGGCCCATTGCATAGTTTTCAGAAGAAAGCTTCATTTCAGTTTGCCTCTTCTTCCAAACATCATATTTTTGGGCAGCACTGACTTTCCAGACTGTATTTCTTCAAATGGCATTTGAAGCTCTAAAATCCAGACTTTTTTTTTTTCAGGTCAATATACCTCCATCTCTGGAAATGGTGGAACTTAACTTCAGAACTCCAAATACCACATCCATAATTATTTTACAGTTTGAATAAAATCTAGTTTATCTAGTCTGAATAAAATATTAGATGTTGCGTGCTGGATAGCACGTTCTATTCCAGGCATCAGTTCACTGCCTCACTGAAATCTCTGCAGCACGTGAAACGACATTGTTTGGTAAACATAAACAGTAGAATTGCATCCTCAATTAAAATAGCAACTGTCAATAGGTTTTATTTTATCAACTGCCTATTGGAAACCAGAATGAAGAACTCTCGGGACGTGAAAAGGTTTTGCTTCAGGAATATCTTAAAGTTTACAAAAATCAATTAATTTGTCGATAACAGTAGTCCCATCCAGCAAACTGAAATTACTAACTGCAAAATGTCACCTTTTGATTAGACGACAGTTCAAGAGCAATGCAGCAGTTTTTAACAATTATTAGTTGTGGTCACCATAATTCCAAGTTCCAATGCTTTAGTGACATTTTCTTTTGAAAATATATTTTAGGTGTAGTTCGCCTTGGTCTTCTCCCCTCAGTTCTTTCCCTTTCTCTCCTGCCCATATTCCTGTTGAATTAGTTCCACTGAAATTGATCACCCACTGTTATCTCCGCCCATGGGTTGCTCTTCTTACTGGCCCTGGAAAGCGATTGCCAGGAAGCTATTAATGTCCACACCCGTGTACAGGAGTGGGAAACCTAGCCAATTTCTCCTTCTATCCTGTCCATTGGACACGGAGGGCAAACACACTGTGGTTTCCCCTAACCAGATTATGATCACTTAGGATCGATCAGGGAACAACTCTGGAAAGTCCACAGTCCCGATGACTAAGTACCAATCTGGGTTGTAATCTGAACTTTTGAGCCACTGGGGGCAACTTGCAGAAATATTAGACCATTACATTTGAGTTCTTAGTTTTTAATAATAAAATCAGAACGATTCAGCAGTAATGCTTTTTAAAAAAAATCAGATTCCTTTCTCAAGGCGTGTGTTATCTGTAATTTCTAGAAACGCATTCCCTTTATCATCAAAAGAAAAACTTAAAATTAAGTCAAGAAAAGATGAATGTCTATCAAATTACAGAACAAACATTGTTTTTAAAGTGACCTCTCTAGGAAAACTACAGACAGATGCTTGTAAGGGCTGGTCTAAGAAATAACAAGTTTACATGAAAATAAGATTTTGATGTAAGATTCAGTTCTCAAAGTCACAATGTTTGTGACAAAGGTAAACAATTTCTCCTTATCCTGTCAGTTGCCTTTGACACGGTTGACCACCCCATCCTGCTCTAATGCCCCTCTACTGTTGCCCAACCAGATGGGACTGTAATCACCTGCTTCCATTCTTATTGATCCCCCGGTCATAGAGAATCATAAGAAATGGCTTCTCTTCCCACTCCCACATTACCTCTGGTGACCCCAGAGATCTGTCTTTGGACACCCATTTCTCACCGACATGCTGCCCCTCAGCATCAGCATCCTTTTACACATGCACGCTGACAACACCCAGCTTTACCTGATACCACCTCTCTCACCCCTCTACAGTCTTTAAATTGTCAGGCTGCTTATCCAACATCCAGTACCAGATGAGCAGAGATTTCCTCCAAGAAATACTGAGAACACTGAAGACATTATCTTCAGTTTCTGCCACAAAATCCTCGTCCTTGACCCAACCCTTCACCCTGGCAACTGTCTGATGCTAAACCAGGCTGTTTGCAACCTTGGTGTTATATCCGACCCAAGCTAGATGCTGGTCATATATCTGCGCCAACACTAAGACCGCTTAGTGGCATCTTGGTATCAACACCCAACTCTGTCCGTGCATCAGCTCATTTGCTGCTAAAACCCTTTCCGTGCCTTTGTCGGCTCTAGACTTGGCTATTCCAAGACACTCCTGGTTGGCTTCCAAATTCTAACCTCTATGGGCTGGAGGCCATTGAAAGCTTTGCTGCCAGTGCCCAAGTCCTTCTCATCGATCACCTACATTGGATGCTGGTTCAGCAACACCTACATTTTAACATTTCAAACTGGTTTACAAATCCTTCCATGGCCTTGTCCCTCCCTATTTTTGTAGTCTCCATCAGCCCAACAGCTCTTCAAGATTTTAGTATTTCTCCAATTCTGGTGTCTTAAGCGTAACTGATTTTCATTGTTTCACCATTGGTGAACGGGTCTTCAGCTGCCAAGGTCCTAAAGATCTGCAATTCCCTTCAGCCACAACCCTACAAGATATCTGCAGTCCTCAAATTCTGGACTCTTGGGAATTCTGATTTTAATCAGCCTACCATTGGTGGCTTCAGATGCCAAGGTCCTAAACTCGAATTCTTTTCCTATTCCTCTCCACCTCTCTATCTTCTTTCCTTCTTTAAGACACCCCTTAGAACAGATTGACAAACGTTTGGCCAAAGAGGTGGGTTCTAACATTTCTTATGTGGAGAGGTGTTGAGTCTTATTTTATAATGCTCCTGTGAAGTACCTTGGGTCATTTTACTATGCTAAAGATTCTATATAATTACAAGTTGTTGGCCTTGGTGAATCAACTTCTATTTGAAGTAAAATGGTCATTTGTAGAATCGGGCAAAGTAGCAATATTAACATCATGATTGACTGCCACAAATCTGTTAAATTTTAACTTGATCACGGGTACAATGAGCAGTTCTGAAATGTTTACTGTACAGGCTGCAGATCACACACCCACTATAAATATCAGCCTTCAGACTTTAACCTTTCCCCATGACTCTGTGAACCGAGTACTTGAAAACAAGGTTACAGGTCATATGAAATCATTCGATTCATGTGACAGTCATGAGTGAAAAAGTACATATAGCTAAAGGCATGACTTAAATACGCTACATCCACGTTTGCAAAGATAATTGGCAGCAACAGTACAAACATGTTTCATTTTTAAACACATTAACTTTCTTGCTAATACAGAATTAGTAGCAGGGAGAAAAAAAATTCTGCACCCAGTTGCTTCTGTCACTCTCCCCCTTCCCCTAGCCACTGGGCCAAAGTTCCTCCAGAGCCCCCCCTTCCCCCCCCCCCCCCACCCCCCCCCCCCCCATTCCTAGAACTCTCATTGTTCTCTAGTTGATCTCTTATGCCCTCACCAAGCTAGTTATGGCTGTTCAAACCTAGCAGCATTCTTATCTATCTAATCATAGCCAGAGCATCACCTTCAATGGTTTATCTTCCCACTCCCACACCATTGCCTCAGGTGTCTTCCAAGAATCTATCCCTAATTTTCATCCACACGCTGCCTCTTGGTGACATTCAAAAACACAGCATCAGCTTTCACATGTACGTTGCTAACACCCAGCTCTCGCTCCCCACCACTTCTCTCGATCCCTCCACTGCCTCCAGATTGTCAAACTAGCTAACCAATGCATGCTTTAATTTGGTTGTTTTTGCCTGAATGTTGAACATCTTTACAATGAGAATACGGTGACATCCATTACTTGATCAGCAGAAATTTCCTCCAGTATTGAAATTTTTAAAAATGGTCTTCAGTTCCCACATTCTGTTTCCCTAGCCACCACCTACACCTTTTTCTCTGGCAACTGTCCAAGGTAGAATCCAACTGTTCATAACCTTGATATCATATCTGATCCAGAATTAAGCATCTGACCACATATCTGCACCATCACTAAGAACACTTCTTTCTACCTCTAACATTACTCAACTCTGCCTACCTCAGGTCATCTGCTGCTGCAAACCTCGTTTGTGCCTTTATTTGCTCCAGATTTGACTATTCCAAAATAGTCCCGGCCCGCCTTCCGCATTCTACATTCCATACAGCTGACGTAATCTAAAACTCCTCTGTCCATGTTAAAACTCATACCAGGTCCCGTTCATCCATCAGCCCTGTGCTCATCAACCAACACTGGCTCCAAGTTAAGCAACGTCTCAATTTCAAATTCTTATCCTTATTTTCAAATCTCCTCTCTCCGCCTGTACATCCTTCAGCCCCCACTGATGTACCTGCCCTCCTCTAATTCTGGCCTCGAGCCTCCAGATTTTAATCACCCTGCCAATGGTAGTTGTACCAAGAGCCTAAAACTCTAGAAATCCCTCCTTAACCTCACTTTCTTCCTTTAAGATCTACGTCTTTGACCAAGCTTTTGGTCATTTACCTCAATACCAATGTTGATTGAGACAAAATTTTATTTTATAATGTGCTTGCGACGCGCTTTGGGATGTTTTATTCTCCTAAAGGCGCTATAACTAATATAAATTGATGCCATTGTTCAGTGATTTGAAATCGGTGCATGACCTTAAGCTTAGTTTGTATTTGTATTCCCCGCATCCTTAAAAATGTTAGATCAACATCATGGTGAAGCCAAACTCTCAACATGTGACAGCTTTAAATCAAACGGTAATATTTTGTAGGTTCTGATGGAAATCCATCCTCCCAATATTTTCCAAATACTCTTTCAGACTCTGGAGAGAGCCAAGTGCTGCCACTGCTGATAGCCTGCTGGCTGGAGCTATGCTTGGAGCATGGTCTAGTATGCAATGTCTATTTATGAAACATATTTCTCCCACCTGTTGGCCTCTCCAAGGAGGAATTATTGAAAGGGACCAGGATCCTCAAGGCAATTGGAGAGTCAATGATGACTTTGTTTCAAACATTTTTGGGGATGCATTGTTGTAATTGCTAAAAATTATATTTGTGTTTTCGTGCCTACAGTTACAACAAACTACATCTGCATATATTTCTGATAAAAGTGGAATCAGTAACTTGCATCGTAATTGAAATGTCCAGTTATGCTAATTATTAAGCCAGAAGAGACCATAAGATTTAGGAGCAGAATTAGACCATTTGGCCCATTGAGTCTGCGCCACCATTCCATCGTGGCTAGGTTTCTCGTCGCCACTCTCTTGCCATCTCTCCATAACCCCTGATCCCTTTTATTAAGGGCGGCACTGTTGCTTCACAGCGCCAGGGACCCAGGTTCGATACCCGGCTTGGGTCACTGTCTGTGTGGAGTCTGCACATTCTCCCAGTGTCTGTATGGGTTTCCTCCAGGCGCTCCGGTTTCCTCCGCAAGTCCCGAAAGACGTGCTTGTTAGGTGAATTGGACATTCTAAATTCTCCCCCAGTACCCGAACAGGTGCCGGAGTGTGGAGAATAGGGGATTTTCACAGTAACTTCATTGCAGCGTTAATGTAAGCCTCCTGTGACACTAATTGTTTTTTGAAAAATATTTTATTGAGGCATTTAGATTATAAATTTTACTTGTGACACTAATAAAGATTGTTATTGTTATAATAAAGAACCTATCTTTCTCTGTCCTAAAGACAACCAGTGACTTGGCCTCCACGAACCCGGGTCCCTGGCGCTGTGAAGCAACAGTGCCGCCCTTAATAAAAGGGATCAGGGGTTATGGGGAGAAGGCAGGAGTGGGGATGAGAAACCTAGCCATGATGGAATGGTGGCGCAATGAATTCCACAGATTCACCACCCTCTGGTTGAAGAAATTCCTCCACATCTGTTTTAAAGGATTGCCCCTTCAATCTGAGGCTGTGCCCTTGGATTCTAGTTTTTCCTACTTGTGGAAACGTCCTCTCCACGTTCACTCAATCTAGGCCTATCGGAATTCTTTAAGTTTCAATGAGATCCCTACTCCTCCTTTTAAACTCCATCAAGTACAGACCCAGAGTCCTCAACCACTCCTTATATGACAAGTCCTTCATTCCAGGGATAATTCTGGTGAACCTCCTCTGGACCCTCTCCAAGGCCAGCTCATCCTTTCTTACATACAGGGCCAAAACTGCTCACAATATTCCAAATGGAGTCTGACCAGAGCCGTATACAGCCTCAACAGTACACCTCTGCTCTTGTATTATAGCCCCTTGACATGAATTCTAACACTACATTTGACTTCCTAACTGCCAATTGAACCTGCATGTTAACCTCGAACTCCCAAGTCCCTGTGTGCTTCTGATTTCCAAAGCCATTTCCAATTTAGAAAATAGTCTGTGCCTCCATTCTTCCTATCAAAGTCCATAACCTCACACTTTTCCACATTGTATTCCATCTGCCACTTCTTTGCCCACTCTTCTAGCCTGTCCAATCCTTCTGCAGCCTCCCTGCTTCCTCAACACAACCTGCGCCTCTACATATTTTTGTATCTGCAAACTTAGCAACAATGTCCTCAGTTCCTTCTTCCAGATCATTTATTATATCGTGACTAGCTGTGGTCCCAACACTGACCCCTGCGGAACACCACTAATCACCAGCTGCTATCCTGAAAAGGACCCATTTATTCCCACTCTCTGCCTTCTGACAGTCAGCTAATCCTCTATCTATGCCAGCACCTTGCCCCTAACAGCATGCACTCTTATCTTATTTAGCAGCCTCCTGTACGGCATCTTGTCAAAGGCCTTCTGCAAATCCAAATAGATCACATCCACTGGTTCTCCTTTGTCTAACTTCCTTGCTACCTCCTCAAAGAATTCTAATAGATTTATCAGGCATGACTTCCCCTTGACAAATCCATGCTGACTCAGTCGTATTTTACCATGCATTCATTGGATTTAGTTATTTGCACATAAACTCCTCAGGTATTATCTGCAAGTTTCAATTGTGTCAGTTTATTTTTTGCACAAGAATATAGATCAGTGGCAAATAATGAAGAAAACTCAGTTTAATTAATTGTCCTGAATTAAAGTAGATCATAAATATGTATTTCCCCCACTGGATTAAACAAAAGATGCAGTGCCGGGCATTGTTCAGTCATACTTTTCTTTCAATGGCTGAATTGATACAAAGTTTAAAACTGCAGTAATAATTTCACCCACTCAACAGCAGCATGGTGGTGCAGTGGTTAGCACTGCTGCCTCACAGCACTGAAGATCCAGGTTCGATCCTGGTCACTGGCTGTGTTGGGTTTGCACATTCTCCCTGTGTTTGCGTGGGTTTCACCCCCACAACCCAAAGATTTAAAGGGTAAGTGGATTGGCCACGCTAAATGGCCCCTTAAAAATTTTTTTTGACCTACTCTAGCATTTTGACCTTTCACCCAAAAACGTCTCACCGTACAGACAATTTTTACAAATATTTCTTCAGGTTTTAGGTTGAAACAGATATCAGAAACACGTTCAAAAAATCAAGAGATAGATATTTTGCTTGCATTCGAGAGTAAACTGGCATTGTGAATCGGCTGCCAATTATAGATATTTCAATAAGCTGGGGTGGCTTGTTGAATATCCACACCTGTATTTCATCATGCAGTTCTTGCGCATGTAACTTTACATCGATAAGAGCTGGCTTTGGGTACATCTGTTATTTTTAAGAACCAGAGAAAACGTATAACTTTTATTTATGATTGTGTCGCCTAAACAGGTTAATAATAAAGACTAGCTGTCATTGATTAACGCTGAGTAAATTTACACTATTTAAAAGATAAAGTAACTTGCATAAATTTGGTGGCAAGTACTGCTTTGGACTTGGCACATATGAATTTATAAAGTTAAAAGCATTATTGTGTTTTAACAATGGTCTCATTCTTTTTGCAACTGGATTGTGTTATGAACACTGGGGTTCTATTACTGTGTACTAGCATTATCACTGAATATACTGTGAATGCATACATTTATTTCAAGGCACTGATTTAATAATACCCAATAGCTTTACGTCATCTTTTTATAGGCACACTGCTGTGCTATTTGGCCATGACAGAAACTATCAAAGAGTAAGGCAGAAGGCAAAAGAGGCACAGACACATTTTATGGAATTGTCTTCCCAAAGTGACAGGCTTGTGGACCAAATATCCATTATTATCCGAGATAAGAGTACCAATTATCCAATACTGCACATTGGGATCCTTTCAGAGTCAAAATTTTTTACAAGTTCCTCACCATAGTTGGGTCCTTCTCAGGACAATCCAAGACTTCCCTTTCTATCTTTGTCATGCTCAGAGTTTTGGATTATGCAAAAATTAGAACTGATTTCATAGTCATTTAATTTACAATGTGACCTTTACAGTGGCTCTTATTAATCACTCACTACCGTGCCTACTGCTTGCTATACCTTGAACATAATGCTTGCAAGCCTGACATTACTTATATAAACTTCATTCCTTGACCTAACTTTGAAACGAGTATCAAATAATTAAGTAATTGTGATCTTCTACATGAGGTTCAAATCCCCAAATGTCAAGCCGAAGCTGTGCAATGACCTTGTCAGGCCATAACTGAGAACAAAGCAGCTGGTCTCGCCGGTGAGTTCAGCTCCCCACAGCAGAAAACATTTCAAATGAGGGCTAGACCATCGATAAACACCCCAAGGCCCAAAAGAATGACAATATGTGGGTGAATCCAGGTCTGGATCTCACCCAAAAAGCCGGCAGGAAACATCCCACCAAACTGGTCCAAACTTTTTGGGAGAATCTCACTCATTATTTAATTGAAGGCGATTCAGAGAAGGATCACTCGGATGATCCCCGGTATGGAGGGATTGTCTAATGAACAACAGTTAAATGGGTTGGAACTCTACTCATTAGCATTTAGAAGAAGGAACTTTGGGCCAAAATTCTCCGGCTGTTGCAATTCACTTTTCCTGCCGGCAGCGCATCCCCGCTCACTTACTTCCCAGCGGCCTGGGGTCTCTTCAATGGGAAGTCCCATAGGCAAGTGATGGGAATAACGAATCCCACCGCCAGCGAATGGCCAGCCACCAAGAAACACGTGGCTGGGGGGACCAGGGAATCCAGCCCGTGATCCTGCATTCCATGATGTTTGAGAGCACAAGTAGCGAGTCCCACTAGATGCCTTCAACATCCGGCACCACCCTATGTTTTAAGGAGGACGAGGGTAACTAGGGACTGTTAGGCTTCACGGCTGACAAGACATTGGTCCAGCCTCTGTAAAAACACACACGTCACATTATCTCTTCCCACGTGACCCCAACCAGTGTAAAAAAAGCAGCTCCAAGCGACCAGATTTGAGGCACAGATGAAAGAAATGTGAAGACAAAGCTAGAATTGAGTGGAGATAAAAGAAAATAAGGTTACTGCCACTGCTTCAGCTATTTTTAAAGGAACTGACTGACCAGAACCAGTCATACAGTAATGGGGTTGTACTGAGGTTTCAGATAATGGTGAATCCGCACTGTCAAGGCTATCATGAACAAAGAAGAGGAGGATCTGCAAAGTGCGCCATTTTGGTGAAGTGTCTCTCCATGGGACTCGGGTTGATTGAGAGCTGCTGTCAGAGAATAGTTGATGGCTAAATGTTTGAATAAAAGGAGTTGGAATTCGACTCTAGGAGATTCAGATCTTCAAAGGACATTGTGACTGAAATTAGTGCCATGTATGCAGAGTGGGCCAAGAACCATCTTTGTTGTGTTTCCTATTTAATGTGTGGAATATATAATATATATTGGCCATCATGTGTTTGTTAACTCACGTTCAGTTCATATTGATTTTGGTTTGATTGTTAGATACAAAATCTTAGATCTTGTCTATTGGTTTTTAAGATGGGGTCCATTGGGAAATTCAGTACTTTTGGTATGTTGATCTCTATGGGATAATAAGATCCCCGTGGAGAGAGAAAGTAGGCTGATCACAGAAAACAGGTTTAGAGGAATATAAGCTATTGAAAAGATTGTTCGGAGGGAATGAAAAAGATACTCAACAAGATCAAGAAACTGAAAGCATTGGAATTACTTCAGAATTAACTCAATGTCATGGGAAGACAGTATGGCTGGTGTTCCAGGATAAGATCAAATCAACTGAAGGACAATCTTAATCTGAAGTCTAAAAAATGCACTTTTTGTCTGGAGGTTGTTAAGTAATGGGTTAAGAGACATTGCAATTAGTTGTCTCATTTATGTTAAGTATCCATTAATTGACACTGATATGTAAAGGGGCTTCAGGTGGCCTCTGTCAGGTGATGTATAGTGAGAGTTTTGTGTAAAGGCTGTTGGAAGGAAATAAATGTGTGTTTGTGAAAAAGGAACAGAACTTTAGACTCTTCATATCACAGCAACTAAAACGTCTAACAGAGGTATGGGTCACATTAATTTGACTCTGGTCTTCTGTTCTGCATCTTCCATCATCTTGATTCTCTTTTAACAAAGTTCAATAAGATTTATTTTTAATTGCACTAAAGAACTATTAAGCTGAAATGCTCCCCAAAGTTTAATGTGATCAAACTTTTTTTAAAAATGGGCCCCTACTATTTCCCTCTAAACTGAAAACTTTAGGTTTCCTTAAATCTTCAACGATATTCATTCTTACCTGGAGTTTCTTTCTCGGTTTCTGCCTCAAGTTCTTTCAGTTCTTCAACTTTAGCGAGGGTCGAGTGTTGAGGCATTGTTACACCTGGGATCTGAGGAAGATAGGATGGAGGTGTCCGGGCAAGTGGTGAATTTCTGCAATCCAGCAAGAATTTGCGTCCATAGACAATCCGTGTACCTGGGCGACAAAGTGATAGTATTTTGATCTTTTTTCTCTTCAAATTTTGATCCCTTATTGGGAAATTCCTGGTGATGCAGACTCAGAAACACTTGCCTCCACGGCCTTCCCTTACAACCTCACCCAATGACCAAAGAGTTATTTCTTATCTGTAAACCTGGACTGTGAGAAAGAATTCCTATAGATTCTTTCATTCCTACCTCACTCAGACAATGAGGTCAATAGTAAATAAACAACTTCCAGTTATACAACATCTTTTACAACCTCAGGTTGGCCTAATGCCAATAATGTTTTGAAATAGAGATGAGTGATAAAGGACTATATAATCTGTTTCTGGTGTTGGTTAAGGGATGAATGTTCACCAAATAGGAGGACTCTGTTTGCCTTCAGAAAATGCCATGGATCTGGGGCCTGAGTTTAAGTAACTCTTCCAAAAGGCAGCATATCCAAGAATACGGCAGTCCTTCTGTGCTGAAATATCATTTGATTACTTGCCTAAATCACAGGGCAGGACTTGGATCTGCAGTTTTCTGACTCAGAGGTCAGCACTAAACCACATAGGCACAGCAGTAAGCCATTCAGCCCTTTAAACCTGTAGAACTATTCAATAAAATAATGGCTGATCTGGTTCCAAATCCTGAAACGTAGAAAAATAAATCTTGATCTTGAAACTTTCCAAAACTGTACATTCAAATCAGAAATATTTAATTAGGAAAGGAACCAGGATTACAAATGCTGCAGAGAAGAAAAAGTACAGTATATATAGCTACTATATAAAATTTAATGGGTTAATATTCAGAGTCACAGAGGAAGGTCTGATGATGTAGAAAGTCCTTAGCTGGCATGCTGAAAGATGGTCCTTTTCCTCATTACATGCAGTCTGTATTAATTAGAGCTGATAAAACAGAATGCACTGTGATTAAATCATTTGATCCAATAAAAGCATGAACTGCTCCCCTTGATTCCAAAAGCAATTATCAGCAATTATGCAGAATTGAAATATGTAAACAGGATTGGCAATCAGGAAGGTTATCTGTCAAACTGCAATGCTCTTTCAACTGCCTATTAACTAAAGGTTTTGGATATGGGTTTCAGTACAATCAGAAATTCCAGATCAGCTAAATACAGATTGCTACAACACAAAAGGGGGTCATTTGGCCAGCTCGCTCCAAGGACAACTTAGTTGGTCCCACTCCCAGGAGCTCTGCAATTTCTCTCTTCAGGTGCTTATCCAATTCCTTTTGCAAGTTTTCTAGATTGAATCTATCTTCACAGTCTTTTCAAATGCAGTGCATTCCAGATTGTAACCACGTTCTGCATAAAAAGCTTTTCATACATAGAAAATAGAAGCAGGAGACAGCCATTCAGTCCTTCGAGCCTGCTCTGCCATTCATGAAGAACATGGCTTAACTTCAGTACCCTGACCCCACCTTTCCCCATATACCTTTAACCCCAAGAGCTACATCTAATTCCTTCTGGAAATCATACAACATTTTGGCCTCAACTATTTTCTGTGGTAGTAAATTCCATAGATTCACCACTCTCTGGGTGAAGACATTTCTCCTCACCTCAGGTTTACCCATTACCATCAAACTATGACCCCTAGTTCTGGACGACCCCACCATCAGGAACATTTTTTCTGAATCAATCGTGTCTAATCCCGTTATAATTTTATACGGTTCTGTGAGATCCTCTCTCACTCTTCTAAACTCCAATGAATATAATCTTAACCGACTTAATCTCTCCTCATAAGACAGTCCCGCCATCCCAGGAATCAGCCTGGTAAATCTTCACTGTACTCCCTCCACAAGCACATCCTTCTAAACTGCACATGGTACTCCAGATGTGGCCTCACCAATGCCCTATTCAATTGCAGTAAAATACCCCTATTCCTATACAAATCTCTTGCTATGAAGGCCAACGCACCATATGCCTTCTTTCCTGCCTGCTGTACCTGCGCTTACTTTCAGCAACTGATGCACGAGGACACCAAGTTCTCGTTGAGTATCCATCCCCTGCTATTTACATCCATTCAAATAATAATCTGCCTTTCTATTTTTGCTACTGAAGTGGATAACCCACATTAGACTGCTTCTGCCAAGCATATAACCACTCCCTCAGCCTGTCCAAATTACGCTGAAGCATCTCTGCATCCTCCTCACAGCTCCCACTCTCCCACCCAACTTTGTATCATCTGCAAATTTGGAGATAATACATTTAGCTCCCTAGTCCAAATCATTAATATATGTGAATAGTTGGGACCCTAGCACAGATCTGCGCTACCCCAATAGTCACTGCCTGCTAATCGAAAAAAGAACTATTTATTCCGACTCTTAGCTTCTTGTCTGCTATCCAGCTTTCTAGCCGTCTCAGGACACTACTCGCAATCGCATGTGCTTTATCTTTACATTGCAATCTGCTATACAAAACCTTGTCAAAAAAATGCTATCTTTGGTTCTTTTGCAAATCAGCTTAATCCTGTGCTTTTTGGCTATCGACCCTTTTAACAATTGAAACAATTTCTCTCTTTCTACTCTGTCCAGGCCACTTGTGATTTTAAAAACCTCTGTCAAATCATCTCTCAATCCTTTCTCATTTGAAGAAAACATCCCCAGCTTATCCAACCTACTCATGTAATTTATTAAAAACTTATTAAACAATCAAAAGATGTTAAAAAAAAATGTTTGTTGTAAACCTAAAGCTCTGCATCCTGTTTTCACTTTTAACAGCTACAATTAATGAAAACTGTATGTAATGAGAAAATGGGAGCAGTGGACTGGAATACCAACGTGGCACTATAGAAGTGAGGCAAGTTCAGCACACTGCCCAATGCTATAATTTTGAACTGAGACACTGGCTCAATGTGGGCCAACAACTTCAAGAGGTGCAATGGAAGATCAGAAGGTTATCACTGCACTGACACTTTTACAACCCTGTCGGTGATTTTGAGCTACACTTTCATTAAGCACCATGTCTCTGCAAAAAATAATTCAGCAAAGTTTTTTTCTCCATTTGAAGAGGCAGAAGCACCAGAGGAACTGTGCACAGTTTGTGCTAGTCAAGTGACAACATTTATATTTTGATGAAGTTCTCAACACTGGACCCTATGCTTACCTGAAATTCATGGCCTTTCATTTTCAGAGAAACTTAATAGTTCTGGTAAAGATCACACAATGTGTGTTCTAAAATGCAATCGAGAGCCAGCATTTGAATGACTAACCTGCCAACTGGCATGAAAACATCCATTCTTCAGCTATATTCCTTATCACATGACATGCTTTTAAAAAAAAAAAAACGACTTTAGGTTACTGACTATTAAGCGTTGAAAAATGGAAACATTATAGCCCCTTAACTAAATCTTTTTAAATGTCCAATTTGTGATCGACCTCAAATTAAATAAGAACAAATTATATTAAGGTACAAAAACAGGTTTCATATGCTTTCCTTATCCATGGCCCTACATGAACTATCTTGCTGTAGCTTCAGTCAGAGCAGGTTATGCAATCTATTTTCATTACATTCAATAGGAGGGGGGGAAAACAAGAACAAAAAGTGCTTGTGTCATCAGTGCAGCTAATGAGATATACCTTATCAGCATACATCCATGATTTCCAAGCCATGCGTGTTGAATAGGGTGCTCCTGCAGCCACATATTACAATTTGTGATACATAATTCACATTTAATCTATATCCTGAACAAAAGAATGAACTATACAAACAGGCGGTTTAGGGTGGGTCAGAATAAACTGATAACCCAGGAACTGAACATTGCTCAGAATTGTCTAGCATTGCAACTTTAGAACCTTTACTCAAGAGAAGTGAACTCTCAAAAATTAAATACCTATCTGCCTATGCATATACTTTTTTGGGGGGAAAGAGTAATTATGGAATGCAAGTGAGGTAACAGTTTAAAGGAGAAGGTTCTATTTTCACAGACATTTTGATCTCATGATAGTGATGGTACAGCAGAGTAGTCTCTACCACAAGCTTATAATTCCTGATAGTTGGTGAATCAATTGTTGCACATAAACAGTTAATCCTGAGCTAATGAGTGAAAGGTGGGGAACACTAAATGCCAAGAGTTCCAGAGCTGTAATACTTTGGCAGATCATTTTCCTTACATCAGAACAGAATAACTTATCCTGACTTACCACCATCAGTCATTCCCGGACAAGAAAAATAGAAAACCAGTTAATGGTAAATAATGTCACAATTATCCTCAAGTTTCCACCAGCAAGTGTTATTCATTCAATAATTTTAAATGGGTGCACAATTAATTTTTATAGAAGTGGTTCACTGCAATCTTTGAATTACCAGTGACTGAACATTTTTCTGAAAGATACACGAGTATCTTTTTTCATTTTTGTGTTTCAAGTTTGTGTCTTGCGGGTTATTGATTCAACCACTCTGGAAAAATGTTAACCCAGCCACTGTAATAGGTCCTATATGGACCAGTTTTTAAAAACAAAAATAAAACTTTTTATGTTGTAAGTTGGAGCAGTAGTTGGAGTAGTGCTCAACTGAGGCTTGATCGATATTCATGTCAATGTAACTACAAATTGCAATTTTCTGAGATTATAACTTCATTCTCAAATTATATGGCTTCACTCTTTTCTGTGCTAGTTTCTTTTTTGTTTTAGATTCGGGAATCTTAATCTTGCATATTAATTATACTTAATAAAATTCTGGGTAAATTATTTTCCTCCTGGTTTGGGCATCTAATAGTCAAATCTACCCAAACCAGATTAACTTGTAAGGGTATATCTTATTTCTCTATTTACAACAGTGACTACAGTTCCACAGCTTTAGGCGATCCTGGGGATATGAAAGATGCTTTATAAATACAACTCTTCCTTTTTTTTTTTTTTAGCTCTCTCCCACATGAAATGGCTGAAAAAAAATAACAAAAATTGCAAAAAGCTAAAATTGTGGTAACATATATACACACACAAAATATATATAGCAACAGGTGGAAGTTACAACGTAGAATACGGTCATTTGACCAAACCAGATTTATCCTCCAAAGTGTATTGCATTTAGTGCCCGTACTCCCACTTTCTCTCATCCACATTCCAGTTTAATCTGTAATGCTGACATCATTACTGCCTCAATCATTAAACCTAGTTGTTAATTCCAGAGCCTATAACTCTTGTATAAATGAGGTTTTTCAATCTCTTTTCTAAATTTCATGTTTGTGTTTATACTTCTTCATTCTCGACCCTTAATGGTCGTGGCTACATTAACTTACAAAGGTTCCTTAGACAGCACCAATGAAACCCACAACCACTACCATCAAGAAGGACAAGAGCAGCAGATACCTGGGGGCCCCACCACCTGGAGGTTCCCCTCCAAGTCCCTCATCACCCTGACTTGAAAATATATTGCCGTTCCTTCACTGTCGCTGGGGCAACATCCTGGAACATTCTCCCCAAAAGCGCAGTGGGCATACATACACCTCAGGGACTGCAGTGGTTCAAGAAGGCTACTCACCACCACCTTTTGAAGGGTATCTAGGGATGGGCAATAAATGCTGGCCTAACCAGCGACGCCCACATCCTGTAAATTAATTTTTCAAAAGCCGTAGAAGTAGGCCATTCAGCCCATCAAGTCTGCCCCCGCCATTCAATGTCATGATTGATCCGATAATCTTCAACACCACTTTCTTGTCTTTTCCCAATAACGCATGATTCCTTTACTGATTAAAATTCTTTCTATCTCAGCCTTGAGCATACTTAGCAACCCAGTCTCTGCAGTAAAGAATTCTACATATTCACTACCGTCAGAAGAAATTCCTCCTCATCTCAGTCTTGGCTCTCTGGGCCTAGACTATCCCACAAGGGGAGACATTCTCTCAGCATCTAACCTGTCAAGCCCCCAGATAATTTATATGTTTCAATAAGGTCACCGTTCATTCTTCTAAACAACAATGAGTACAGGCCCAACCTACTCAATCTCCCCTCATAAAAAAATCTCTCCATATCCAGGAGCAATCGAGTGAACCTTCTCTGGACTGCCTCCAATGCCAGTACATCATTCCTTAGACCAAACATGTTCACAGTATTCCAGGTGTGGTCTAGCTAGTGCCTTGAATAGTTTTAGAAAGACTTCCTATTTTTATGCTCCATTGTCTTTTAAATAAAAGCCAACATTCTATTTGCCTTCCCTAATTACCTGCTGAACTTGCACACTAGCTTTGTGATTTATGTACGAGAAACCCAAATCGCTCTGTGCTGTGGCTTTCTCTATTTAAATAATATTCAGCTCCTCTATTCCTACCAAAGTGCATAACTTCACATTTTCCTACATTATATTCCATCTGGCATGTTTTTGTCCACTCACTTAACCTATGTCCCCCTGTAGACTCTTTGTATCATTCTCACCACTTGCCTTCCCAGTTATTTCTGTATCATCCACAAATTTATCAATAGTACATTCACTTCCCTTGTCCAAGTCATCATCTAATGATTGGAAGCTCTATCTGTTCTGTCATAATGTAAACATATGTATTACTTCAGCCCATAATCTGCCTTGATCTAATGAAAAAGCTCCAATATTTCAAGTCTTTCTTTGTACTTCATCCTTGTGAATCTGCATCGCACCCTCTTCCATTAGTGTGAATGCAACATATAGTTTGCCCATACTCCCATCAATTTTGCAACATTAAATTCAATTAACAGGAGCACATCAGTACTGTAGTTACACTATGTCTCTTGGGACATCTTCTATGCAAGTGGATTATGCACAGGTAAATTTTGGAGACCTCATAATCTGAAGCTAATAAAAGTCAGAAACGCATGTTTGAAAATGTTCAATGAGCCACGTCTCTGACTAAATACTGGAGTGAAATTCAGCACTGCAATCTTATTTTCATAAGTCTTCATGGAGCCGTCATGCCAATGCAAGCCTCTAACCATTGGCAAAATTTGCACATTGCAAAAGATTATTACAAGGCAATTGAACATTGCAGACTGAATCCACCCATGACAATGCAATCAAACTGGAAATAGCATTGTAGTGGCATCACATACAGTACTTCAATCGATCGTACCTATGAGGTCTCCATTAATTTAAATATTTTGGATATGTCCCACCAGTTGCTTTAAATTAAATTGTAGAGTACTTCGAACTCATTCAGTATGAAGCCTGTATATCAAAATTCAATCCGATCTATCTAAACTTAACTTCCCTCTGACACTGAATAAATTGGTTACTGCTCGATATTATTTACATGTTTATACATGAGCACCAGATTTCGCTTCTACCAGTGTAGCTCCAAAACTAGCTGATTGGAAGTGTATAAAAAGTTAAACTGACTTTCCTTTCAATGTTCAGCAATTCCTTCCAGGATTTTTCCGGAATAAGAACTTGGGTCCAGCGGGCGAGCCAGGAGCACTAAAAAAACACGTTTAAGCAAGCAAACGGTTCTTGGTGCGTCTCCATGTAGCGAGGAAGGACGTGGTTCTCTTCTGTTTGAGCTGCAGCCCTGATCTCCCAAATAAACAAAGTTCGCATCCTGCTTCAAAATATTTACCTCCGCTCACTGATTCGGCATGTGATGCAAAGCGACGTTTGGCACTGGGGCGATGAGAGCTCGAACCAGCGCAAACAACCAGCCTAGTGTCAAATCAACAGAATAACATTGCTGAAATTACAGAAATCTTGGAATTTAAACCTTAATTGGATAGATTGAGCTGCACCAAAACCGGAGGTGGTGGACTGCAAGCAGCCCGCGGATCCCGCCCCCCACCCCACTCCGCCGTACGGTGATATATTAAGTAAGGAAGAATTAAAACTCCCGTCACAAACCCTTCCGCGAACATTTCCTGAACTGCCCGTCTAGCGGGACACAAGGGCAGCCTGTCTGGACATTTGTTACATTACCTCCAGGAGTGGTAGAGAACAAGGTGCCGCCCGGCGTACTGCTGTACAAGTCAGGCAGCTGGGACAAATCCTTCAGCAGAACTTTGGTTGGGATCGGGCAGCTTTTGTTTTGATGGCAGTTTGCAGACATGGCAATCTTTTGGGTTATTTTCCCCCACCCTCCCCACCCCTCTAGAAAACGCAACAAGAGTAAAACAAAACAAAAAAAGCACAACTTTGCCAGAAGTGCGAGAGAGAGGCAGCTGCAGAGGTTTCGCGGTGAAGACAAGAAGGCACAACAAACAGCAGCAGGCTGCCTAACTCCGGGTTCCGACTGCTGCCCGGACACACAGCAAACCACGTGCGGCTCGATTTACAGATAAAGAGCGGACATGACGCCGATTGACAGGCGGCAGCTTCAGCTTACACTCTGCAAAAACAGTTCCGAGAAGTGCCTTCAGCTGCTCACGTGGTGCTCAGATTCTCTCCCAAATTAAATGCAAAAATATTTAGCAAAACACTTGCATGCGAACTTGCACTTCGAACAGAATGACATCTTAAAGCCGAGGTCTCCTTTTAAACCACCCCATATGGACGTGGTTACTCAATTCATCCAGGTTTTTTAATAACTCCACATGTATTTTGTATATATATTTTAAAAATCCAATACAGACAGAGGTAACTGGGGTGAGAGGGACGAGACCGCAGGGGGTGCTCGCCCCTGTCCGTTTGCGATTCGCTGCACCAGGTAAAGGTGCTGTGCTCAGGGCGAGGAGCCGTGACCCACAGCAGAACCACCGAATTTTCAGTGGTGGCGGCCAAAGGGCTAGAACCTTGAGAGACCACGCTGTCCACAGGTTCTTTCGGGGGCAGAACCTATATTTTCCTTTAAGCATGAAAGGAATGCAATAGGAAACCACCTCACGTAGTATGTAATAGTCATATTACTCATTCCTCATTGAAGTTGAAAAAGGGGAGGGGGTTATTGTAAAAATATTCTTCATTCGTTAAATATCTGAAACAACATTGCAAACATTTAAAAATGGCCATTACACAAAGTGCAATAATATTCAGGTTCTCTACAGACATCATATTGCCCTTGAGGTGCTTCAATACACTCAAAGAAACATTACAAAATGGCCGGTACAAATGGTACAAAGGTATTTAAGTTGTCGACAGATCAAGTTGGACTCTGAGGTGCTTCAATACAATTGTGATACATTTAATATTCACCGTATACATCTGAGCGGGTTCTACACATTTCCCAGCCTCTTAGTTCACTATGGCTTAACAGTCTTAGACAGTGATCTTCCCCCATTACGCCTCTGCTGCGCTGCCCCAAGCATTAGTGCATCCCTCAGCATGTAGTCCTGGGCTTTGGAATGTGCCAATCCGCAATATTTGGTTAGGGACAACCCAATGCACTGAAAGACCAACAAGTTTCAGGCAGACCAAAGGTTGTCTTTCACCAAGTTGATGATCCTCCAGCAACAACGGTTTGTCTCGTTGTCAGTCCCTGGGAACAGCCTGTAAAGTACAGGATGCCAGGTCACGGAGCTGTTCAGGGCGAACCTCGACAACAAACACCTCATCTCCAAACCTTCTTTGCAAAGGCACATTCCACAAGGAGGTGGACAAGGGTTTCTTCCCCACCACAGTCACTTTGAGTGCAAAGTGTGGATGAGGTGAGACTCGGAGTGTTTAGGAAGAACCTGAATCTACAGGGAAGGCCTTTCTCATGACTAGGTCTTGGCGCTTGCTTGAAAGTTCTAGTGATTCTGCCAAATTACCTCGACAGTCTGCTCAGGGAACCATCTGGCAGGATCCCCCATTTCTTTTTCCCCCGAAGGGCCTCAAGGCCGTTACATGCAGGCCACTGCCTGATGGACTTGTGGTCAGAAGGTTTCTTCGCATGAATATTTCCACGGATGACAGGTGGTACGGCATGGTCTAACTATTTGGAGCGTTCCACAGCAGCGTGGCCAGACCCATCCTTTGCAGTGCTGGGAACATATAGAACCTCAAAACGAGTGGCAGTTGGTGTTTGCGTACCGAGGATTTATGCACAGCTTGATGCAGTCACACATAAAGGTGGCCATCAGGATTAGGACAATGTTGGGCATGTAATTTCCCCCCTTACCAGCATCCCTTCGAATGTGGTCCATTTGTGACCCCCAGATGAAGAGGAAAATGGCTTGGTTAATCGCCACAGCACAGGAGTGAGGAATGCGCCAGACCTGCGGCACATGCAGCAACACGGAGAGTGCCTTGCACCTGATGACCAGGTTCTTACCTGCACTGGAGAGGAAGCGTCACTCCCACATATACAGTTGTTTGCTCATTATATCTACTTTCCCCTCCAATTTTTACCATGCCCTGGTCCCTCCGAACCATATCCCAGCATTTCCATGCAGGCGGTGACGCGGACAAAAGATCGGTTTGCCCAGTTCCCAAAGAGCATGGCCTTGCTCTTGCCATGATTTACCTTGGCAGCCAAGGCCAGTTTGAACTGATCACAGATGTTGATCAGTCTGTGCACCAACAGCGGATCCTGGCCGAAGATTGTGGCGTCCATGTACAAAGGAGGCTTTGATTGTCTTCACTGCCTGGGATCGTCATTCCTCATATGCCCGCATCCTTCCTGATGAACTTGGCAGAGTTCTACACAACACACAAACAGGACAGGAGAGAGAGCGCAGCCTTGCCTGACTCCAGATTTAAATGGAAAGCGTGCAGATTCCCATCCGTTAACTGAAACTGGTTTGTGTAGAGCAGCTGGGTGCAATTGCGGATTCCCTCCCCAAATCCCATTTTAGAGAGCCCATTCATCATGTAGGTGTGCAATACTCTGTCAAAGGCCTTCTGGTCCAGGCTGATGAGGCAGGTATCCACACCCATGTACCTCACATAGGAAATTGCCTGTCAGACAGGGGCTGGTTTAGCACAGGGCTAAATAGCTGGTTTTTAAAGCAGACCCAGGCAGGCCAGCAGCGCGGGTTCAATTCCCGTACCAGCCTCCCCGAACAGGCGCCGGAATGTGGCGACTAGGGGCTTTTCACAGTAACTTCATTTGAAGCCTACTTGTGACAATAATAAGCGATTTTCATTTCATTTCCTGCTGGCACAGAGCAGGTCTGGTCAAGATGGATCACCAACTCCAGAACAGGGCTGACCTGATCGCCAATGATCTTGGACAGAATTTTATAGTCCACATTCAACAGTGAAATGGGTCGCCAATTTCTAGCTTTCTTCTCTTTTCCCCTTCCCCTAGTAGATGAAGGTAATGATGCCTTTCCTCGTGGATTCTGACATGCTCCCGGCCAGAAGCATATTCTTCGATACCTCCAGCAGATCAGGATCAATCAAGGCCCACAGAGCCGAACATAACTTGGCAGGTAAGCCATCGCTTCAGGGAGCTTTACTCTTCTCGAAGGCCTCAAGGGCCTTAGTCATCTCACCCAGAGTTAGCAGTATATCCAGGCTCTCCTGGAGTTCGCGGTCCTCGAAGACCTCGGTAAGAGGACAGGATGGACTGGGAGGCCATGCTGTCTGCGTACTTTACATCATACACTCCGGCATAAAAGTATTTGCTGATTCTCAGAGCGTCAGACTGCAATAACTTTACTGAGCGATCTTCTTCCAACAGACAACCGATCACAGAGCTTTCTTTTGGAAGAAACACAAGCACGTCTCATCCTGCTCCACAGAGCAGACTATGGATCGGAAGATGATCTTGGAAGTCTCCATGGTGAAGGACGAAGCTTGCTGACCCTTCACCTCTTGGAGATGCTCCTTGATATCAAACTCCATCGATTGCAGCCAGAGCAGATTCTGCTTGCCTTTCTGGATTTGGGACATTGCCACCTGTCCCTCACCTTTTGAACACCTTTGAGGATTGAAAACCTCTTGTTGATGTTCTCAGTTGTTGCCTCCCACCTGTATGTCTGGGACTCAAAGAGGGTTCTCACGATGCATGCTCAAGTTCCTCAATGTTCTCTGGGGTCAACAGTTTCACATTCAGTTTCCATCTTCCCCTGCAAAACTTCTGGTCCTACTGACAGTCAGCCAGTAGGTGGTAGTGGCCAGAGAAGAACACCGGCTTGAAGTTGGTGGATCTGACCGTGAAAGCTTGGGACACAAACAGGAAGTCTATACTGGAGTGGGTAGACCTGTCTGGCTGTGACCAGGTTATCGACGCTGCGCTCCAACTGCACGATTGCTGAAGATGTTGTGCAGCTTGGCATCTTTCACTGTTTCTATCAGGAGTCTGGATGAGACATCCAGTCTGCTGTCAGTGCTGCTGGATCATCCAACCTCATTGAGGACACCATGGAAGTAGCCACCCAGAATGACCAGCCTGGAAGTCGCCAGTCGTGGAAGCTGAAGACCAGCCAGCTGCTTGCTGTATTGAGATTGGGCATACATATTAATTAATTGGAGTGGAGCATTCTTGTACAGTACGTGTCAAACGAGGAGGCTCCCGCCCACCACATTAACTTCAAAGATGGTAACGTTGTCCACTTCGCCACCTCTTCCCCACCCCCCCCGGAATAACCAGGCCAGAGGAACACAAATCATTTCCACCTGGACACATCGATGGCCCCCATGACCAATGCGACAATTGCCTGTGGAGCAGTGGTGTGGCATCGCACACTCCTGCAGGAATAGCACATTGGTTTTGACCTTGGCAAGTAATCCACGGTGGCAACTCATTGCATACTGAATTTAACACTGCGCACATTTATGGAAGCAACCTTTATCCACATTTCAACATGTTTTGTCTATCAGATCTGTTGTGTTTGACAGTTCCAGTCCATTTGTCAGCTCCTGCATGCACATAGTGTCTGTAAATTGTCTTGCTTTGGCTGGGCTGAGGAAAGCTTCCTGAATCCCCTAATTGGAATTGTTCCATCCGAGTGGCATCACTTCATCTGTTGGAACAGTCTCCCCCTCCAGGGACATTGCTGCTTCCAACTTCCCAGAACTGGAATGTGCTGGTCTCCTCACTTAGGGATTGGAGTTGGGTGCGCTAATCACATCATTGTTTCGGATTCCCTGAGGTTCAGGTGCCTCCTCCTCCAACTCCCTAGGCTTTTGTTTTTGTTTTGTACATGCCCATTTTTAGCCTCACCCAGAGTGCAGCTGGCCTTGTCGTCTGTGTCAGCTGGAATTGGTCTCTTACTGCTCACTTGGGGGAAGTGGCTATATCCTTTTTTCCCTTCCTGTTCCTTCACACCAGCTGCCAAGCCCCCGCCGACCAGCCCACTGATGGTTTCACCCCCTTCATGGTTTCAGCCCGCTGAGAAGTGGTGGAGAGAATGAGTTGCGGGGAGCAGTAAAGTTCTTTGGCCATCTGCTGCCTCCCTCTTTCTTTTCCCCTATACTTTCACTTTGTCCTCCTTTGTCCCCTTCTGCTGGCTGGAGTTTAGCATGTCATCTTGGCACTAAGTAGGTTGGACTTTCCGTCTACTTGTCTCTTCTCAGCTTTCGCCGCCTGGACGCAAGGCGGCGTTTGGAGGTATTGTAGAGATGTCCACCTCAGATTGCAGTACGCAAGTCTGCTTGCAGTCCTTTTTCTGCAAGCAAACTTGCGTACTGCAATCTGAGGTGGACATCTCTACAATACCTCCAAAGCCCGCCTTGCGTATAGGCAGCGAAAGCTGAGAAGAATCAAGTAGACGGAAAGGCCAACCTACCTAGTGCCAAGATGACATGCTAAACTCCAGTCCTTCCTGCTTGCAATTCTTGGCTGCCACATGGCTGGATTTTCCACAGGAGCGACAAACTTTGGGCTGCCCGGCATAAGATGAGATAGCCACGGCATCAAATTGGGATACACAAGATAATAAAAGGTATGGATAAAGTAGACGTGGAACGGATGCTTCCTCTAGTGCAGCATTCTAGAACGAGAGGCCAAAGTCTTAGGATAAGAGGTCGCAAATTTAAAACAAACTAGAGGAGAAACTACTTCTCTGAAAGGGCTGTGAATCTGTGGAATTTGCTACCCCAGAGTGCGGCGGATGCTAGAACAGCGAGTTAATTTGAGTTGGACAGATTTTTAACTGGTAATAGGTTGAAGGGTTATGCATAATGGGCAGGACGGTGGAGTTAAGGCCAGGTTGAGATCAGCCATGATCGAAAGACGGAGCAGAAACGATGAGCCAAATGGCCTAATTCTGCTCCTATACCTTATGAACTTACCACTGGTCTTAAGTGTCACCTTGACTTGGCATCCTTGATCTCAGAGCAGTTACCAACCTTGTTGATGTACCAGGCCAGGCGGGCGAGCAGATCTACAGCTGGTACATGGGGGTTGTAGAGGTGTACTGTCACCACACTGTTGAGACGGCAGAGTAAAGAGGGGCTCTGCTTTGAAGATTCCGAGGTGTGACAGATCTCTTCACTCTTCGAATACTTTCAGGAACTTGATGCAGCCAGCAGCATTCGTGAAGGTCACATCAAAGTATCCAGGGCTGGGGAAGTCCTGCAGACAGAATACATAGCAGCTTGAAATCCACAAGAATTGAGGAGGATTAGTTTAAGGAAGAGACACGGTCAATGGATGTACCTCCTTCGCAGTCTTTCACCCTCGACTGGTTGCAGCCATCACCTCTAAGTCCCGATGTTAGTTACGGAGGTCCCTTCAAAGAGAACTAACCAGCGAAGTGCTTCCAATACCAAAGGGCAAGAGGCTAAAAAACCTCTGCTGAAACTAGCCCCCCCCCCCCCAGATAAATGAAATCCACAGAAATCAACACTCTCAAATGCAGAAGGAAGCATGATCGAAATCCCTTCTTGATCATGGTTTCATTCCTACCAGGTAGGGGTTGTGGAGGGGCTTCTTACAAGCAACTGAACAGGAAAGCACAGGACAATGAGACCTGGATAAATGGGCAGAAACCCCCACTACAACCCCACGCTCTTGTAACGCAAGCCATAGGTTTTTCTTCACTCGCTACCAATCACTATTTATTCTCTTTGTTTTTTAATCAATTTAAAGTACGCAATTCATTTATTTTCCAATTAAGGGGCAATTTAGCATGGCGAATACACCTACCCTGCACATCTTTCGGTTGTGCAGACACGGGTAGAATGTGCAAACTCCACAAGGACAGTGACCCGGAGCCGGGATCGAACCCGGGTCCTTGGCGCCGTAAGGCAACAGTGCTAACCTCACCAATTATAGCATTTGCAGCAAGCAGCTTCAGCTTCTTATCAAAGCTAAACTTGTCCAATGCAAATTATGTGTCCAGGTGTAAACCTAGACAGTTAAGATATAGTACTTGGGGTGAAGGAGATCAAAGGATATGGGAGGTGGGGAGGGCGGGGAAGAGCCAGGATCAGGTTGAGTTGGATGGTCAGCCATGATTGTTATGAATGGCAGAGCAGTCTTGAAGAGCTGAATGGCCTCCTCCTACTCCTATTTTCTATGTTTCTAAGTGAATAAGACTACCTCCTCCAAGGTCGGACTTGGCCTCCAGATTCAGGCTACCGTCACAATCATTGTAGAGACCAATTACTTAAAAAGTGAGAATTCCCTTTTTTATTATTAGGGATGTTACCCATCCCCAATTTCCCTTGAGAAGCTATTTGTGCTGACAACTGTCTACCCACACTGCTGTTAGGAAGAGAGTTGTAGAATTTTGACCCAGCAATGGTGAAAGAATAGGGATATAGTTAGTTCCAAATCAGAATGGAATGTGCCTTGGAGAGGAACTTGTAGCTGGTGGTGGTGTTCCCATGCATCTGCTGCCCTTGTCCTCCCAAGTGCTAGAGATTACAGGTTTGGAAGGTACTGAAAAAGCTTTGATGAGTTGCTGTAGTACATCTGGAATATGTACACACTACTGCCACTCTGTCAATGGTGGAGGAAGTGATTGTTTAATGGTGGAGGATGGGATGGCAATGAAGCAGGATGCTGTGTCCAGGATGGCGTTGAGCTTTAAGTGTTGTTGAAGCTGTCCTTATCCTGGCAAATGGAGAGTATTCCATCACACTCCTGATTTGTGCCTTGTTTATTTCCTGTAAAGGCATGTCATATCATTAACTTTCAATCAACACCTATTAAAATTGGATACAAACAAGCTGCCGCAGATCATGTGATTTCTAGCATTTGGACAATAAACAGCATCAAGTCTCCAGCAAATATCTAATTAAATATGGGCATAGGTGAGAATATCTGACAGCTATTTGTGGAATCCACATGTCATTTAAGGATGGGCCAACATCTAAAGACGATGGGAGTTGTCAGACTCCTGCATCTATGTTTAATATTGGACAAAAGGGAAGATTGAAATTCAATGGCCAATTATACCATTGTATTATGATGGTTCCTCCATCCAAACTAGACTGGATGGGCCACAAATGTTAACCCAGCAGTCATGCGGTCAAAGCTGGTTTCAGGGACTGTACCCTTATCACCCCAAGACCCAGCAAATCATCTGAACATTCAGTCATTAGCCAGGCTGGGAACCACTCTGAAATTACCTGAGTCATCAAGTAGCCAGAGTACTTAACCTAGGTTAAGTGTTCATCAAAGAACAAACCTCTCAGATAATAGACTACAAAAAAAAAAAAAAAAAAAAACTTCAGCCTGCTCTGAACCCTTCACCACAATGCCCTCACTGCCAAGTGAGTGACCAGAAATCATAAATCAGAGACCGAGGTAACCGTAACCTGTAAAATTGCACAATCTACACATTCCCCCATGTCTGCGTGGGTCTCACCCCCACAAACCCAAAGATGTACAGGGTAGGTGGTTTGGCCCTGCTAAATTGCCTCTTAATTGGAAAAAAAGAATTGGGTACTCTACATTTTAAAAATAATTTGCACAATCTTAATCTGCATCCAATCTTTCTGTTCGTGCTTGCATGCTAGTGTGAAAATAAATATTTTTGGTATTTTAAACTCATGAAAGCTACTGCTGAATTATATAATTGGAATACACACTCGGAGGTCAAGTAAAAACACGCCTCTTGCTGTAGAAAACGTATGGATTATGGCCACGTACATTCGGTCTGAGACTTACAGATGGTGGACTGGCTTTGTGAAGCCAGGAAGTGAGTTACTCTCTGCAGAATTGCAAGCCTTTGACCTGCTCTTGTTGCCACAGTATTTATATGGCGAGTCCAATTCAATTTCTGGTCAATGATAATCTGCAGGATAATGAGGGACTCCGTGATGGTAATGCCTTTATTGTCGAGGGGAAATAATTAGAACCTCTCTTGTGGGATATGGTCATTGCCTGGCACTTGTATGGCATCACCCCAAACTTGAATATTGTCCTGGTCTTGCTGTATATGGACATGGACTGCTTCAGCATCTGAGTCATCACAAATGATATTGAACATGCTGCAATCATCAGCGAACATACCCACTTGACCATACTGGAGGGAAGGTAATTCGTGAAGCAACTAAAGATTGTTGGGCCTCAGATACTATCCTGAGGAACTCCGACAGCAATGTCGTGGAGTTGAGATGATTGCTCTCCAACAACCATAATCATCTTCATTTGTGCTAGGTATGACTTCAACCAGTAGAGCTTACCATCTTCCCATGACTCCCATTGATTTCAGTTTTACTGGGGCTCCTTGTTGCTGCCTTATGTTATGGTCTTATGTCAAAGACAGTCATTCACATCTCATCTCTGAAATTCAGCTCTTTTGTCCATGTTTGATCCAAGGCTTTAATAAGGTCAGAAGCTGAGCAGGTCTGCAGAACTCAAACTGAGCGTCAGCAAACAGTTTATTGCTGGTAGCACCGTCAACGAGACCTTCCACCATTTTGCTGCTGATGAGGTGGTAACTATCTGGGTTGGATTTGTTCTGCACAGCTGTGCTGCAATTCTCTACATTGTAGAACCGATGACGGTGTTGTAATTGGGTATGCCTGGTGCTGCTCCTTCTCCCAATGACCAATTTAAAACTGGTGTGATTCCTCAAGACTTTTACTGTAACAAACTCAAAGCAACATCGACTTAACAATACCGTAGGTAACTAATACTCCATAAACAACAGAAAAGATAACCCTGATTATTGTTTTAATCTGACCAATAACCCCATGCTGCATACATATACATTACAACACGCTCTCCACAGGATTCAGCTTTATAGGGAGCAGACTAGTCACTCCCAGCTTCCAATGGGTATACATCTCCCAGTTTTGTAGAGTCATAATCTCAAATTACTGTTGAACGTCATTTTCTTCAGTTTTCGCAATCACTACCAGCAATAAGAGCCACTTGACGACTTCTCCTCCCAGATTCATCAGGATAAATCTTCCCGTCTTTATTAATAATAATAATAATAATAATAATAATAATAATAATAATCGCTTGTCACAAGTAGGCTTCAATGAAGTTACTGTGAAAAGCCCCTCGTCGCCACATTCCGGCGCCTGTTTGGGGAGGCTGATACGGGAATCGAACCCGCGCAGCTGGCATTGTTATGCATTACAAGCCAGCTGTTTAGCCCTCTGTGCTTTAGATTACCACACAAATGTGTCTCTTCAACCAAAGATCCTTCTCCTTCGAGTATGCTGCCTGGTGACTCACTGAGATTTTTCTGCTCTGACCACCACCACTTTTATCTCTACAAAATATTTCTTTATCTAAAAACTTGGGAGACAGAAGGTCGGTCCAGTTACTGCAGTTGTTCCTGCCTTTGATTCCAGGTGTGAATATTTTGCACCTCGCTAAGTAAGTCTCTATCATGGCCACCCCTGCCCCTATGGTAACCAAGTCACCCAAGCTTTTGTCAGGTAGAAGCAGATTGCATACCTTCTTCATTCCTCCATTTTAACTTGAATTAGGGACAGTCCCAATCATTTTATAGAACACTGTATTTGTTACATTACTTTTTTCACTCTGCTACAGCAGTCAGCCTTATTTCAGTGGACAGGGATTCAAGCCCTGTTTTAGAGATTTCTGCACATATTTCACCGCTGAGGCAGTGCTGCATTAACAAAGGTGCCATGGGATGTTAAACAACTAAGCACTTAGGTAGAACCAAAAGATCCCAAAGCACTATTAGAAGAACAGAAGAATTCTTTGGTGTCCTGGCCTACAATTATCCTTCAAATGATATCTAAAAATAGTTAATTACAGTACTTATTTCATCATTCTTTACCTTTCTGTGTGCAAATTGACTGCCTTATTTCCTAAAAGTGACCAGGTTTTAGAAGCATACATCATTGGTTAAGAAGTGCTTTGTGACATCATAAAATCTTCAAGAGGTGGCTAGATATGACACGAGGCAAATGGGATCAAGGGTTATGGGGAGAAATCAGGATTAGGCTATTGAGTTGGACGATCAGCCATGATCGTGGCGAAGCAGGCTCGAAGGGCCTAATGGTCTCCTCCTGCTCCTATTTTCCATGTTTTTATGACTTGAAAGGCATTCTATAAATACAAGTTCTTTTCTTTTACAGCATGAAGTATAAACGCAGTCTGATTCTGGAGTCAGAGTTTGGTCTGATAATACAGTGGAGTGAGATTCCCTAGAGGAGTCTCATCTCGATAAACGAAAAGCATCAATTAGACCCGATACTCAATTCACTGTACCAATACAGCGCTGGTGCAAAGCTCAAACCATTTACACTGATAGTAAATTTCTAAAGAAACTAAAGCTACATTCTGCAAATTTTAGAGCTTCAAATGACAAAAGAATATGAGAACAGTCCGAACAAATTCATTTGACTTACCTCCCAAGACTGTATTGGAAGGCCCGCCAACTCTTATGGAGTAGACATATCATGCTGTTCCTTCTACTAGAGGATCCATGAAACTAAAGTGAAAAATATAAATCATGCTCTGCTTCAGTTGCAATCAATATCATTTACATTGATTTGTTGATCTCAATGTCTGCCAACGCCGATGTGATTTTCAGGGTTCGGATTTCACCCTCCCATTGTGTTCACTCCAGTCATCCAAGAATGAGGATATTAGGTGTGTTCAAATTGGAAATATGTGAATATTTCCCTCACATTTTGGTTCAGTGTATTGAAAATGTCCATAAAAATTACCCAGTGTAATACTTCTCATTCTCAAAGGCTAGAAAAGAAAAAAAAAAAAGACCCTCGCCCCCCCCCCCCCCCACCCCCCCAAAAAAAACAATTCTCCCACTTTATACTTGAATCTAATGTGCACATTTAGCCAAAATTTATTCTGGTGCCAATTCAGATTTTGAACTGTTGCACGTCGCTTAATTTTTTCCTTGATGCAAATGACGAACAGTAACAATTCCTCTTGCAAGTTCACAGAAGACTAAATCTGCTATTCTAGCCTTGCAATTGAATACAGAATATCTTATTGTTTTCTTATAACATTTGATGGAGCTTGCAGGTCACAAAATAGGTGACATGGTTCTGACCATCTACGAAAGAAAAGGAATTCTTAAAGAAGATTTAAATTGCTTAACCAGGATTTTGTACAAAGCCATATATAAATTTTTTTTAAATGTACCCACTGAAATGTGTCAATAAAATTGAAACCTACTGGATGAAAAACTGGCTTGGCATCAACAGAATACAAGTTAGAATTGCTTGAAACCGGCTGCTTCCAGGTGCAAGTGGATGAAACATTGTAGCACAGTTCCAGAATATAGCTTTTTCAAAAATAAAAAAGGCAAATCTTAAGATTTCCCAGTGATTAGTTTACCTCGCTCATGATACTGTATCATGACGTATAATCCAGCTCGATAATCTTTCTTCCATGTAAAACGTGAATGGGAAATTAGCTGATCTGTCTGCTCTAATGATTAATGCTAGTCTTGCCATCACAGAAACTGCCATTTCCCCCCCAAAATAATCATATTCTGATATATTATGAAAAAGTAAAAGAAGCCAAAACAAAATCTTAAGTCCGCAGGCCATACGCTAAAATAGTTGGATAAAATCTTCTGAATTGCCAAAGTGTGACACAGACCTAACAGCAAATACCATGCACACACACGGAATTAAACCAAAGTACTACACAGCTAAACAAAATAATCAACCAGAGAATGTTTTGAACGTCACTCCTTTTGTAAAAATGCAGAAACATATGATTTTAAAAAATCAAGCTGTATTTAGAACTTGCATCCTGAAATACAGGTTATAATTTGATGAACACAAATAATTAACCACCAGGAATAAAGACGCTAAAAATGAGGTACTGTTCATTTTTATTGAATATTAAGGTAAATATTTCACATTAATACAGGCTACATAAAGTAGAGCCACTATACGACATGAAATTTACTCTTGTTTTAACCCTTTTTAGTATGTAAACAATTATACATGTATTTACCACTCTAAAACATCTGGATTAATTCACATAATTATCTAGTCCTCGGCTGCATACAAGCAGTTTACAGTACTGTTTAGCCAGCAGCACAAGAATAGTTTGTCCCAAGTCTTAAGTCAAAATGGCTAAACTAACCAGAGAACCAAACCTGCTATGCAGGTGATCACTTTGTTCATAGACAGTGGTAAATCAATTAAGTTCATGCGTAACAGCCCACACAGAATTTCAGTTAGGCACATCAGAAAAGTTTTGTCCTGTTAATTTCTTCCCAGATCAATCTAGTTTCAATCTCAGAAAGACATGTCAGGAATTTGTGGGCATGCTTGCGGCCTCTAGTTGACATGGTTCAGATGCACGTTTCCAATATGTGGCGCCCAGGTTCCAGGCCACACCTGAAAAATTTCATTAAAACTGAATGTTTAATTATGACATATGCAATCCTGTTAGAGAAACTTTCAAGTAAACATCATAGAACGCCAAAACAAAAGCAAATGACTGCGGTTACTGTAAATCTAAAATCAAAACAGAAAATGCAGGTCTGACATCATCTGTGGAGGGAGAAACAAAGTTACATTTCAGGTTGATGACCTTTCATCAAACTAGAAAAATTTAGAGATGTAACAGGTTTAAAGCAAAATCAATGACAGGAAAACAGGGCGGGGAAGAAAACAAAAGGAAAGGTTGGTAATTTGGTGGAAAACAGGTGAGATTAAGGGAGGAGGCACAAGGCAAAAGGGGGTTGGAATTGGACAAGAAAACATACAAAAGATGCATCCAGAGGATGTGTAAGTGGGAAATCATTACCAACAGCTGCCATTCAAAACAAAAAAACCCTAGAAATGGGGGCAGAGAGTTTGATCTGAAATTATTGAACTCAAATGTTGAGTTAAGGCTATGAAAGATGAGGTGTGTTCCTTGAGCTACAATGGAATAGTGTGGAAGCAGAGAACAGAAAGGTCAGCGGGAGCGAGATGGAGAATTAAAATGACAGATTACTGGAAGCACAGGGTCATGACTGCAAACTGAACGGAGTTCTTCCAAAGCAGTAACCCAACCAACATTTAGTATCCCTGATGTAGAGGTCATCTACTTGAAACATTAACTCAGTTTCTCGCTCATAGATGTTGCCAGACATGAATATTTCCAGCATTTTCTATATCACAGAACTGTTATGGCACAGGAGGCGGCCATTTGGCCCAACCTGTCTGCACCGGCTCTCCAAATGAGCGCGGTGACTTAGTGTCATTCCCCTGTCTTTCCCTATAGCCCTGCACGTTGATTCTATCATCTAATGTTCTCTTGAATACCTCAATTGAATCTGCCTCCACCACACTTCCCAGCAGTGCATTACAACCCTAACCTCGTGTGAAATTTCTTTTTCCTCACATCACATTTGTTTCTTTTGCAAATCACTTTAAACCTGTGTTTTTAAATCTTTAAATATGATGAAACACGATCCACCTAACCACATTCCAACATTAAGATTTGAAAACTCCTGGAAGAGAAAATACATAAGTAATTCCAGCAATAGAAAGGATGTTTGTGTGCTTAATCGGAAGCTTTTATTGAGTCGTTTTGTTGCCTTTCCTGCCACAGATCAAAATTACTTGTGTTTTTTAAAAAACTTTCATTTGCTTTGTTCTTACCTACACCATTTAAACAACCCAATATTACTATTCAATTAATGTTCATGCCGCACGTGTTGTCATGATACAGTTATAAAGGCAAAATAAAACTTATTCTGGTCCACGATCAATAAAATGGCACATATATTGTGAGAATGGATACCCAATTGATGATCCCAATGGATACATCATCACTGCAGATGGTGCAAATAAGATTTTTGAGTAAAAGTATAAATCTTCAGTCACAAGGCAAATTTCAACTTGCCGAAGTCTACACATTTTCCAGGCAAGTCAACAACTTTTGAATATTGGGCGAAGTGCAAAGAGATATAATAGAATAGTGTACATGTGGACGTTGGCTCCGCACTTGCAACTGTTGAGGGATAGTGTCAGGAAAAGAGATGTATTTTTAAGTGATCTTAATTTGCATTGTGAAATATTAGAAATAAGGTTTAATTTAGTGTTGTTGTGCAATAAAAGGGTAAACCTATAATTAAATACATGCTAGACAAAGATGTTTTGTATGTCTGGGGGTTTGGTTAGCTCAATCTAAGCTTCTATTGTGCTGAGAGGGTTTACCTCATGAAAAGTAAACATGCTGAAAAAAGCATAAAATCATTGCTTAGTAACAAGAGGCACCTTTAGGGGAGGAAGGCTTTTGGTATGTAGTTTTGGCTGAATTCATGGCAGTTGGTTATATAAGGCTAGAGCGGTCATCTCTCTCAGCTTTGCTGGAAGAAAATGGTTAAGAAACAAATGCAGGAGACTTAAAGAACAGTTAGTTAAGGAAACTGGAGAAATTAAGATATGTTTCGAAGAAGTCTGAGGCTAAAGGAACAGGGGAAACAGATACTAGAACAGAGTACTGTTCAGTAAAGACAGATGGAACTGAGAAGAAGTTAGCTAGTGAGAAGGCAGAAAGATATCTGAAGTGATTTTACGGTGCGTGAGATTTTATTACAGACTGTGGAATGAGTGTTGAAATAATTGTGGAGATTGGTGACTGGTTTCAGAGTTTGTGTAAAAGCATTTTAGATAAAGGAAAGGTGGAAAACATGGTGCTGGATTCCTTGTCAAAAGTGGAGCCAAAGCTTTGTTTGACAGGATAGTTGGAAAACATGGAATGAATTCTTAATGAAAGCAGCTGATCATATGGAAATTATTGTTTAAAATAAGATTTTAAAGCATGTCTTGTTGCGAGTGGAGTTTGGAAACACATGTGACAATCATCTAGGGAGTATTTGAGAAGAAATCCACAGAAGATCGGTTCAGTGGCATTTTGTTTCAGAATGGGGTGTTATCTTTGAAAACTGTATACATGTGCGAAGCTACGGGTGAAGTAAAGGTGTTGCATTATAACCCAAATTTTCACGTTTAATAAATGTTTTTTTGCTTGTTAAAATTAATTAGTGGGCGTCCTGACTGAGTTCGAAAATTGGCTGCCATGTTTTAGTAATCTGGGCTTGGAGGCTCGGTGCGTTAGATTCAATGGAACACTACAAATCTGTCCTTTGAGGCAAAGGGTCACCAATTGTTGGCTCTGTATCATCCAATTCTCGTTTTGAGTTTGAGGGGTTGGAGCTGGTCAAGATGTCCCCCTCACTGCCGGGGCTAGGGCGGTGGACCACCTGATGGAAGTGATGTTGCCTCATGCTTCGATCAGTCGAATCTTTGAGAGATCCTGAAGAGTGCTCACTGATCCAGGCTTATCCTTCATCTTCTTGTGTAATATACATGGTATCTTAATCCTGAAATTCTTCTATAATCATGGATGCTACTCCTTTGTGATTATGTTGCTCGATTATTTAATATTTACTGCTGTCTTTTCTCCTGAAAGGGAGTGCAAGATGTGAGCGTGAGGGCGTGTGTTGTCGATTATCCTGTTTTAGCAAAATCATGTTGAGTCGATTATGTGAAATGTGATCTGTGCAGTTTTACTCCTTTTTTGTTATTATGTCTTTATAATCCTGGTGGCTGTGGTAAGGCAATGTTCTGCTTTTATCACCCCCCCCCCCCCCCCAATCTTATTTATAAGAAGGATGAGCAGAGCTGGAGTGGGATGAAGGGTGGTTGGTTTGGGTTGATAGGGTTAGTTCCGTCCTCACCCGAGACTGAGGATACCCCCCCAGTTACAGCCACTTCACGTCGGTTTTTTAAAATTCATATATTTTTCCCTTAATTTTGGAATATTTGAATTTAATAATCCCTGCCTTTATCCTTTCGTGGCCTGAGCAGATTTTGTATCCTGTGGAGGACTGGGTCCCTTCTGAAAGCTTTCCTTGAGTGCTCTCTGTGGGCCTCTTTTGGTGATTTAACACTGGTGCATGCTGAGGCGAGACTGGTTAATTGTGACCAGGTTGCTGAGGAGGGAGATGGCTTTTGGTATCCTTTCTGCGATGGCAATTGTTCGGAGTCATTTTGGGGGAATATGCCATGGGGGGCTTCTTTCTTTCTCTCTTCATCCGAATCAGCAGGGTGCTGTTTCTAATCCTGGTCTGATCTGTTGGTCTGGGGGGGGCGGTTTCCCTGGTTGTACCAGGCAGGTGAAATCAGCACTCCCCAGCATGCCCAATTGTTGGGTGTTGACGGTTCTTCTTCTTGGGTCATGGTTCTACATTCCCAGCTGGGGCTGGAGTGATCATCCTTTTAGACTCTGCATTGTTATGGGTGGGGTTGGAGATTTATGGGTTCGGCTGGTGGGACAGGTTTTGGGGTGCATAGGAGGCTGTCGGGTATAGTTTCCTGGGTCTCAGGATGTGCTGGGCAAGGCAAGGTCCAGCGCCATGTCTAGTATCCTGTTGCCTTTGGGGGCTAAGGGTGTCCCTTTTTGAGGGTATTTGTTGGGGGAATCCTGGGCGGTTAGGTTTTACTTCTTTGGTGCATGGGGGCCTGGGGATAAACCAAACTCTGTGCTTGGTAAGATATCCGAACATGTTTCTGCTGGCCCTCTCTATATAATATGGAATGATGTTGGCTCTGCACTGGGCCTTAGTTTGATTATAGGTTGAGTTGCGTGGTACGTATGTAAATCCACTGGGATTTCCGTCTTTTTATTTGCTTTTGTAAGGGTGGGTATTAAGAATCCGTGCTTTGATCCTCTGTGGGTACAGATGTGTCTGGTATCAGAGAAGAGGAGGCTTTGATGGGTCATTGGTGCCTTTCGCGGTGCTGGAAGATGTATGTTGGTGCGCACCTGAACACGCGTGGAAAGTTTACTCTGATTTCTCGTAGTAATTATGGGCTGACACGGCGTGCGATGGTGTTCATCATCTTACCATGGCCTTCGTGGCCTTAACCCGTTTCTCCCTCGGTTTCTGGTGAGGCTGTCTGGGAACCTACTTATGTTTGTTGATTGTATTGAGCCAGCTATGTTTTTTCCTATCTCTCTCTGTACTCATATGCTGAGCCTTTTTTTTTCTTGATCCTTGCTTATGGCAATATATTATTTTGTTGCATTATTCTTTAAAATGTAAAACCTTAATAAATATCATTTAAAAAACTAATTAGTGGTCCTGTGTCTCTGTTCCTCCATGTTTTCAAAAAGAAAATGTAAACATTCCAACCTTTTGAGCCAGGGTTCCATTCTGGAATCTTCCTGTCCAGTGGTAACACCAAGGATCGTAACAAAAGCATGTAGTTATAAAGGTGAGATTCAAGGATGTAACTCATACAACAGAGGGGACTGTGTGACACAAGAGGAAAAACATTTGGGATGTAGGATCTGATTGGAATCACAAATGTGCAGTGAACTCATGGATGATAAGGAAAATTGAATGGTCAGTGACAAGGCAACAGAGTGGGCAAGAACAAGGCGAAGGGACAGCAAACTCCAGATTCCACCATGTAGGATACCATTCATAATTTTGTCTTGGTGCTGTTAATTGGGAAAAGTCAGATTGGAGGATGTGGATGGCAAGCATACAGCTGCACAGCAGTGACAACTAAAGTACCTCAAGAGCAGAAAGCCAAGATACAATGTTGGTAAAACACTTTTAAAGCAATTTTACTTGTGTAATCCAGTTATGAACATGAAAGAGGTCTATATCCCCGTGTTAAGACAGTTCAAAGTTCATTTTTATTCTCACCTGTTGGGGATCAGCATTGTCAGAGGAGTTTGCAACAACCTTTATCATAGGATTCCAGGCAGGGTCTGTAGCATGAAGTCCGTTAAAAAGAGGAGCCCCTGGACCATCGGCCATCTGTGGATGTGGAGGAATCATTGCATTTCCATACATGGAAAGTGGCAAGCCCTGCTAAAATGGAAATAAAATAATTTCAGGTTTCAAGAAACAGCAAGTTGATTTTCTGATTTTACGACAGACATTAAGATTAATTATTTCAAGGGCAGCATTCCAATGATAGTTTTCACATTTAGGCAACAGTTTACTGATTTGTACACAGAAATTGGATATGTCGAGATGGAGCTTTTATTTTACCGATACATCATAACCAAACCATTGCTCAGATAATCACCTGATACTTAGCAGTTACTAATTGTAGACAAATCAAATTCTTAACAGCCCAAGTAAATTTATTGCATTTTTTTCTCTACAGAATGTCAGTATTGAATATCAAGAAACTGATCTTGTGTGCTGCATACTTTGTCAATTAAATACATGGATTACGGGGCGGCACGGTGGGGCAGTGGTTAGTATAGCTGCCTCAAGGTGCCAAAGATCTAGGTTCGATCACAGACCCAGGTCACTGTCTGTGAGGAGTTTCCACACTGTGTGTGGGTCTCACTCCCACAACCTAAAGATGTGCAGGGTAGGTGGATTGGCCATGCTAAAATTGCCCCTTAATTGGAATTTTAAAAAAAATTAAATAAAAAATGAAATACATAGATTGGAATCATAGCAAAATGAACGAGCCTATTTTAAGCAAAATATTGAACTGTGGTGCCCGACTAAACCATTGGATTAGAGGAAGCAGGAAGCTAATAATTCAAGTTAAAATGTTCAGGGATTCCAAGCACAAATGAGGGCGAGCTTTCAAAATAAGGGAGAAAAAAATCTTACTGATGACTTATTAATTTCTTTTGAAAAAATAGGGTCAACCATGCTGTTCAGAGTTGAAGCTTATGGATGAATCAAAAGACAGGCTGCATCTACTGCATTAGATCCAGCCACCCCATCTAATATAGGTAATAGACATAATCGGCACTGAACATTTGTCTTTGCATGTTCCGTGTCAAGACCAGAAGACATAGGAACAGAATTAGGCCACTCGGCTCATCGAGTCTGCTCCGCCATTCAATCATGGCTGATATTTTTCTCATCCCCATTCTCTTGCCTTATCCCCATAACCCCTGATCCCCTTATTAATCAAGAACCTATCTATCTCTGTCTAAAAGACACCTAGTGATTTGGCCTCCACAGGCCTTCTGCAGCAAAGAGCTCCACAGATTCACCACCCTCTGGCTAAAGAAATTCCACATCATCTCTGTTTTAAAGATCGTCCCTTCAGTCTGAGGTTGTGCCCTCTAGTTCCAGTTTTTCCTACTAGTGGAAACATCCTCTCCACATCCACTCTATCCAGACCTCCTGACTATGAAGTGATCAAATAATATCCAAACATGTTTGGAGCCAAAATGGAAGGAAGGCAAGTTCTGCAACAATTACTCTAGAATCCCAGGTGCCTTGGGATGCTTAGATTGGACTACTGTCATTCTTGCAGAGTTATCAGATGGTAATCTATTGCTTTAAGCACAAACTTGAATGTTACAGTTCAAATATTAAAATATTAAAACATGCCGGTGTGCTAGTGCATGAGTCGCAAAAAGTTGGTTTACAGGTGCAACAGGTGATTAAGAAGGCAAATGGAGTTTTGTCCTTCATTGCTAGAGGGATGGAGTTTAAGACTAGGGAGGTTATGCTGAAATTGTATAAGGTGTCAGTGAGGCCGCACCTGGAGTATTGTGTCAGTTTTGGTCTCCTTACCTGAGAAAGGACGTCATGGCGCTGGAGGGGGTGCAGGGGATTCACTAGGTTAATCCCAGAACTGAAGGGGTTGGATTACGAGGAGAGGTTGAGTAGACTGGGACTGTACTCATTGGAATTTAGAAGGATGCGGGGGGGGGGGATCTTATAGAAACGTATAAAATTATGAAGGGAATAGATAGGATAGAAGCGGGCAGGTTGTTTCCACTGGTCGGTGAAAGCAGAACTACGGGGCATAGCCTCAAAATAAGGGGAAGTAGATTTAGGACTGAGCTTAGGAGGAACATCTTCACCCAAAGGGTTGTGAATCAATGAAATTCCTTGCCCAGTGAAGTAGTTGAGGCTCCTTCATTAAATGTTTTTAAGATAAAGATAGATAGTTTTTTGAAGAATAAAGGGATTAAGGGTTATGGTGTTCGGGCTGGAAAGTGGAGCTGAGTCCAAAAAAGAGCCATGATCTCATTGAAAGGTGGAGCAGGCTCGAGGGACCAGATGGCCTACTCCTGCTCTTAGTGCTTATGTTCTTAAATAAAGTAAAAGTAAAGTCACTAGATGACCATAGGCTGCTTTCCCCTTTGAGGGGGAGAGCTGACTCGTGGCGTTTTAACCCGAGGATCACTATACCTCGGCCAGTAGGGTAATTGAACCCGTGCTGTTGGCCTTGAATGCATCACAAACCAGCTGTCCAGCCAACTGAACTAACCGACCTAACTGAGCTCAGACTGAGAATCTTTCCGAAATTTCAATATTTGCATTTTTGCAATGGAAACTTACACTGAACTACATGACAGCAATTCAAAACTTTAAAATTCTGCAGTTGGGGGGTGGGGGAGAGAGAAATCAGATTTTTTGAAACACGTACGTCAGTCAGCATCTGTGAACAAGGAGCTCTGATGGAAGGCAGTTTGCCAAAAACATTTATTTCTTTTTATTCACTTCTGAGGCATGGGTATGCTGGCAGGCCCTAATTATCCATAGAAGGCAAGGCATAGGCTTTCTTCCTCAACACTGACTGTCTACCAGTAACACAACTGGCACAACCATATTAAATAGAATTCTGATCCAACAATGACAAAGGAGTGCCAATCTCTGCGCACATGAGGATGATGAGCGACTTAGAAGGGATCCTAAAAGGTGATGGTGTTCCCATGTTCCTGCTGTTCTTTGACGTGGTAGACGTTGCTTTTGGGAGATGCTGCCCAAGAATAGCTGTCAAGTTGTTGCAGGTGGTACACACTGCAGCCACAGGCCATTGGTGGAGGAGGTGGACGTTTATTCTACTGGATCAAGTGCCAATCAAATGGGCTACTTTGATTTGGATGTTATTCAGTTTAAAGGTGATTTTGCAGGTACACCCATCCAAGTAATTGACAAGCATTCAAACACATTCTGACTTCAGCTTTACAGGTGATGAATTGGAATTGGGAGGTGAGATATGCCAAATTCCCAGTCCCTGTTCAGTCGTAGTTGCCATAGAATGCATATGGCAGATCCAGTTCAGTTTCCAGTCAACACCGACTCCCAGTATACTGATGATGGGTTACTCAGCAAAGAAATGCATTGAATGTCAAGGCGAGTTGGTTAAGACTCTCCTCCTGGAGATAGCCATTGCTTGACACTGTGGCCTAAATGTTACTTTGTCACTTAGTACATTATGCTTGGATGCTGTCCAGGTATAACTATATGTCTCACTGATTCACTCAGAACATATTGAATTCACAAAAGAATGCAGGCAAGCGTGGATGACATTACCAACATAAAAGGGCGGAGAAATATTGGGCAGGATACAAGAATTCCCTCCTCTTTGACTAGTACAGTGGGCTCTTTAACATCCACTTAAACTAATGGAATAAGGCAGATGGAGCCACAACTTAATATTGCACCCCAATGGTAGCACAGGCACTTCAGCACTTCTTCTGTAGCATACAATTACTATTATCCTCGGTTGTCTGCTCAAAGGCAGGTCCTACAGCACTTTTTCTGCAGCATACGATTCTTCTTCTTCTTGGTTCTCTGCCCAAAGGCAGGTTGTTAGCGATTATTTGCCATACCACGGCAAAGTGCCGTGATTATTTTACTACAAATACAGTGAAGAGGCAGGTCTCGAGTCTCCTTCTGCCAGAATGGGGATCTAATCCCATGCTGTTGGCATGAATCTGATCCACACACCAGCTATCGAGACAATTGAGCTATCGGGCCCCCCAGCACACTTCAAAATTTTGTCATAAGCTTGAAATCTTATATAGGATTCAAGTGCTTCTGATCAAGAAACTGTCCTATTATAAAGGATTAACCTAAAGTAGCTAGCTTTTTCAGATCTATAAAAGACACACTAAGCTCTCATGCAAATGGCTTGATGAACTTCATATGAGAATAGGTGAAGCAAAAAGTTATATTAAAACATCACAAGTTGGGAACAATATACAGAGCACAAAAAAATAGACAAATTCTGGCTTCCCATAACAGTTCAATGCAATTCCACACTTCCTGTTAAATGTGACAAAAAAGGATGGTGCAGCTTCTTGGAGCACTGGGATTGGTTTAAGGGACATGGGTACTGTACAAACCAGATGGGTTGCACTTCAACATGTCCAGGACCAATATCTTAGGGTTTCGGTTTTAGAAAGAATTTCAACTAGCATGGTACGGGAATAGGGACTCAAGTGCCGATTCAGGTGAAGCAAAGCCAAAAACAGAAGACAGAAAATTAGTAAACCAGAAACAAAGGCTGGAAAATAAGCAACAAAAGAGTTGTTCAGTGATTAGCAGTCATTATTCAATGTAAGGAGTCTAATGAATAAGAGAGATGAACTGAGGGTACAGATAGCTACGCTATCATATTTCAAAATGTCTATTACTAAACATGGCTCAAAGGAGGGCAGGAAAGACGCCTCAAAATTCCTGGTTACATGGTTTTCAGAGGGGGATTACAAAAAAAAGATGGGAGTGACAAAACTGGCCCAAAAACAAACGCAGCTGTGTGAGGGATGATATGCTCGATGCATCAAATAGGATCATATGGGTGAACTAGGGAACAAAAAAAGAAAGAGGCAATCACATTGCTGGGAATGTACTATTGACCCCACAACAGTCCAAGGGAGATAGAAGAGCAACTTTGCGGGAAGATTGTTGAGAAGTGCAGAAACAAAACACCAGAAAAATGAGGAATTAAATTATCCTAATATTAAATCGGATAAATTAGTTGTAAAATGTTAAAGAGGGGACAGAATTTTTAATGCATTCAGGAAAACATTATTTTAGTCAGCTCATAGCAAACACAACAAAAGAGGGGACAATTGGCAAATAGGGTTAAGGAAAACCCCAAGGCTTTTTCCATGTACAAAAAAAGCAAGAGGGTAGCCAGGGAAAGGGTTGGTCCACTGAAGAGCAGGCGGGGGAATCTATGTGTGGAGCCAGAGGAAATGGGCGAGGTACTAAATGAATATTTTGCAGCGGTATTCACCAAAGAGAAGGAATTGGTGGATGTTGAATCTGGAGAAGGGTGTGTAGATAGCCTGGGTCACATTGAGATCCAAAAAGACGCAGTGTTGGGCGTCTTGAAAAATATTACGGTACATAAGTCCCCAGGGCCTGATGGGTTCGACCTCAGAATACTGAGGGAGGCAAGAGAGGAAATTGCTGAGGCCTTGACAGAAATCTTTGGATCCTCACTGTCTTCAGGTGATGTCGCGGAGGACTGGAGAATAGTCAATGTTGTTCCTTTGTTTAAGAAGGGTAGCAAGGATAATCCAGGGAACTACAGGCCGGTGAGCCTTACGTCAGTGGTAGGGAAATTACTGGAGAGAATTCTTCGAGACCGGATCTACTCCCATTTGGAAGCAAGTGATAGTATTAGTGAGAGGCAGCACGGTTTTGTGAAGAGGAGATTGTGCCTCACTAACTTGATAAGTGTTTTTCGAGGAGGACACAAAGATGATTGATGCAGGTAGGGCAGTGGATGTTGTCTATATGGACTTCAGTAAGGCCTTTGACAAGGTCCCTCATGGCAGACTGGTACAAAAGGTGAAGTCACACGGGATCAGAGGTGAGCTGGCAAGATGGATACAGAACTGGCTAGGTCATAGAAGGCAGAGAGTAGCAACGGAAGGGTGCTTTTCTGATTGGAAGGCTATGACTAGTGGTGTTCCGCCGGGATCAGTGCTAGGATCTTTGCTGTTCGTAGTATACATAAATGATTTGGAGGAAAATGTAACTGGTCTGATTAGTAAGTTTGCAGACGACACAAAGGTTGGTGGAATTGCAGATAGCGATGAGGACAGTCAGAGGATGTAGCAGGATTTAGATTGTTTGGAGGCTTGGGCGCGAGATGGCATATGGAGTTTAATCCGGACAAATGTGAGGTAATGCATTTTGGAAGGTCTAATTCGGGTAGGGAATATACAGTGAATGGTAGAACCCTCAAGAGTATTTTTCTTTTAAAAAATAAATATATTTTATTGAAAATTTTTTCTAAACAACATTTTTCCCTCTTACAAAGCAAACAAAACGAAAATAAATCAGAAAATTTTAACAATACACAAGTAACAAAACCCCATTATCTATTGGCCTAAACTAAACTAAACTAACCCCCCCCCCCCCCCCCTGGGCTGCTGCTGCTGGTCATCTATCTCCCCTCTAACGTTCCCTTAGGTAGTCGAGAAATGGCTGCCACCGCCTGGTGAATCCTTGAGCCGATCCTCTCAGGGCAAACTTTATCTGCTCCAGTTTAATAAACCCCGCCATATCATTTACCCAGGCCTCCAGTCCGGGGGGTTTCGCCTCCTTCCACATGAGTAGGATCCTGCGCCAGGCTACTAGGGACGCAAAGGCCACGACATCGGCCTCTTTCGCCTCCTGCACTCCCGGCTATTCCGCAACTCCAAATAGGGCTAACCCCCAGCTTGGTTTGACCCGGGCCTTCACCACCTGCGAGATCACTCCCGTCACTCCCTTCCCATATCCTTCCAGTGCCGGGCACGCCCAAAACATATGTGCGTGGTTTGCCGGGCTCCCGCCACATCTCCCACATTTGTTCTCCACTCCAAAGAACCTGCTCAATCTTGCCCCCGTTATGTGTGCTCTATGTAGCACCTTAAATTGAATCAGGCTAAGTCTGGCGCATAAGGAAGAGGAGTTTACCCTGCTCAGGGCATCAGCCCAGATACCCTCTTCTATCTCCTCCCCTAATTCTTCTTCCCACTTTCCCTTTAGTTCTCCCACCGACTCCTCCCCCTCTTCCCTCATCTCTCTGTAAATCTCTGACACCTTGCCCTCTCCGACCCACACCCCTGAAAGCACCCTGTCCTGTATCCCCTGTGTCGGGAGCAACGGAAATTCCCTCACCTGTTGTCTAGTAAACGCCCTCACCTGCATATATCTCAAGAAATTTCCCCGGGGTAACTTATACTTTTCCTCCAATGCTCCCAAGCTCGCAAAAGTCCCATCTATGAATAAATCTCCCACCTTCCTAATCCCCAACTGGTACCAGCTCTGAAATCCTCCATCCATTCTTCCTGGGGCGAACCGATGGTTGTTCTTGATAGGGGACCCCACCAGGGCTCCCCGCACCCCTTTCTGTCGCCTCCACTGTCCCCATATGTTCAGTGTTGCCGCCACCACTGGATTCGTGGTATACTTTTTAGGTGAGAACGGTAGCGGTGCCGTCACCAGCGCCTCTAAACTCGTCCCTTTACAGGACTTTCTCTCCAGTCTTTTCCACGCCGCTCCCTCACCCTCCATCATCCATCTACGTATCATTGCCACATTGGCGGCCCAATAGTAATCTCCCAAGTTCGGTAGTGCCAGTCCTCCTCTGTCCCTACTGCGCTGAAGGAACCCCCTCCTTACTCTCGGAACTTTCCCTGCCCACACAAAGCTCGTGATGCTCCTATCTATTTTATTAAAAAAGGTCCTGGTGATTTATATAGGGAGACATTGAAATACAAATAAGAACCTCGGGAGGACCATCATCTTAATTGCTTGCACCCTGCCCGCCAGCGATAAAGGCTGCATGTCCCACCTCTTGAAGTCCTCCTCCATTTGTCCTACCAGCCGTGTCAGATTAAGTCTGTGCAAGGTTCCCCAGCTCCTAGCGATCTGAATCCCCAGGTATCGGAAGTTTCTTTCCACTTTCCTTAGCGGTAAGCCTTCTATCTCTCTACTCTGGTCCCCTGGATGTATCACAAATAATTCACTCTTCCCCATGTTTAGCCTATACCCCGGGAATTCCCCGAACCTCCTCAAAATTCGCATAACCTCTATCATCACCCCCGCTGGGTCCGACACGTATAACAATAGGTCATCCGCGTATAACGAGACTCGGTGTTCTTCTCCCCCTCTAATCACCCCTCTCCATTTCCTGGAGTCTCTCAACGCCATGGCCAGAGGTTCAATTGCCAACGCAAACAACAATGGAGACAGCGGGCATCCCTGTCTTGTTCCCCTATATAATCGGAAATACTCCGATCTGTGTCGACCTGTAACTACGCTTGCCGTTGGTGCCCCATAAAGAAGTCTAACCCAGCTAATAAACTCGTTCCCAAACCCAAACCTCCTTAACACTTCCCATAAATACTCCCACTCCACCCTATCAAATGCCTTCTCTGTGGCCATTGCCGCCACTATCTCTGCCTCCCACTCCACTGGGGGCATCATTATTACCCCTAATAGTCGTCGCACGTTAATATTCAGTTGTCTCCCTTTTACGAACCCTGTCTGGTCTTCGTGCACCACCCCCGGGACACAGTCCTCTATCCTCGATGCCAGTACCTTTGCCAGCAATTTGGCGTCCACGTTCAATAGTGAAATAGGTCTATAGGACCCGCACTGCAACGGATCTTTGTCCCTCTTCAAAATTAGCGATATCGTCGCCTCCGACATCGTCGGGGGTAGAGTCCCCCCTTCCCTGGCCTCATTGAACGTCCTCGCCATCAACGGGGCCAACAAGTCCACATATTTTCTGTAGTATTCCACCGGGAACCAGTCTGGCCCCGGGGCCTTCCCTGCTTGCATGCTTCCCAGTCCCTTAATAACCTCGTCCACCTCAATCGGCGCCCCCAGGCCTGCCACCTCCTGCTCCTCCACTTTCGGGAACCTCAATTGGTCCAGGAACTGCCGCATCCCCTCCTCTCCCTCTGGGGGTTGAGACCTATACAGTTCCTCATAGAAGGTCTTAAACACCTCATTTATCTTTCCTGCCCTTCGCACAGTGTCTCCCCCTTCATCCCTAATTCCTTCTATCTCCCTCGCTGCTGCCCTCTTTCGCAGTTGGTGCGCCAACAAGCGACGAGCCTTTTCCCCGTATTCATACCTCCTCCCCTGTGCCTTCCTCCACAGTACCTCCGCCTTTCTGGTGGTCAGAAGGTCAAACTCGGTCTGGAGTCGTCTCCTCTCCCTGTACAGCTCCTCCTCCGGGGTCTCTGCAAATTCCCTGCCCACCCTTAAAAACCCTCAAGAGTATTGACAGTCAGAGAGATCTTGGTGTACAGGTCCACAGGTCACTGAAAGGGGCAACACAGGTGGAGAAGGTAATCAAGAAGGCATATGGCATGCTTGCCTTCATTGGCCGGGGCATTGAATATAAAAATTGGCAAGTCATGTTGCAGCTGTATAGAACCTTAGTTAGGCCACACTTGGGAGTATAGTTCAATTCTACCAGAAGCATGTGGAGGTTTTAGAGAGGGTGCAGAAGAGATTTACCAGGATGTTGCCTGATATGGAGGGCATTAGCTGAGGAGAGGTTGAATAAACTCGGTTCGTTCTCACTGGAACGAAGGAGGTTGAGGGGCGACCTGATAGAGGTCCACAAAATTATGAGGGGGCATAGACAGAGTGGATAGTCAGAGACTTTTCCCCAGCGTAGAGGGGTCAATTACTAGGGGGCACAGCGTTAATATGTTAGGGGCAAGGTTTAGAGAAGATATACGAGGTAAGTGTTTTACACAGAGGGTACTGGGTGCCTGGAACTCGTTGCCGGAGGAGGTGGTGGAAGCAGGGACGATAGTGACATTTAAGGGGCACCTTGACAAATACATGAATAGGATGAGAATAGAGATATACGGACCCCGGAAGTGTAGAAGATTTTAGTTTAGACGGGCTGCATGGTCAGCACAGGCTTGGAGGGCCGAAGGGCCTGTTCCTGTACTGTACTTGTCTTTGTTCTTTGTAACTTTGTGGTTGTATGATTTACCTGATCTGCCCAGGGCCTGGTTGGGATTGGGTTGCATTGTGTGGTACAAGTGTAATATAGTACCGGCTCAGTGTTCGAGTGCTCATGAATTTTCTTTTGGTTTTTAAAAAAAAATAAACTGATGGGTATTGCGTTGATGATTCTTTGTATTTTTTTCTTTTGTTCTGTAGTGATATTTGTAAAATAGTATATATTTTTTTAAAAACACATTTTTACTATGTTGAAAAGTTAAACCACAGAAATGTATTGTTTTTGTACAATAGATGTTCTTTGTTCCAATTCTGGACTTGGGGATGAAGCAGGGCAGGTGGAAGGGCAATTCAGAGTATTTTCCAGTGGTAGTGATCATAATTTAGTTAGATTTAGCTTGAGATCAAGTTCTAAACTAGGGGAAGGCCGATTTAATAAGATCAGATATGATTTGGCCAGAGTGGACTGGGAGCGGACACTTTTAGGAAACTCTGTGACAGAACAGTGGGATGCATTCAAGAATTGGGAGAGTGCAGGCCCAACATGTTCCAATCAAGAAAAATGGTGGGACCAATAAATCCAGTGATCCCTGGATATCAAGGGATATGCAGGGGCTGGTTGAGCACACTAGGCTAAATTGCTGGCTTTACAGCAGACCAAGGCAGGCCAGCAGCACGGTTCAATTCCCGTACCAGCCTCCCCGAACAGGCGCCGGAATGTGGCGACTCGGGGCTTTTCACAGTAACTTCATTTGAAGCCTACTTGTGACAATAAGCAATTTTCATTTCATTCATTTCATTTCATATACAGCACTGGATAAGGCGAAAAAGGGAGGCTTATGGCAGATAGCAAGGGCTCCAAACTGCAGAAGCTCTAGAGGCAAATAGAATGTGCAAGAGGGAACTTAAAAAAGGAAATTAGGAGAGCGAAAAGGGGACATGAAAGGATACTAGCAGGCAAAATAAAGGAAAGTCCTAAGTTGTTTTACAAGTACATTAAGGGTAAAAGGATAATTAGGGAAAGAGTAGGGTCCATTAAAGTTCACAGTGGGAATTTGCGTGTGGAGCCGGAGGATGTAGGTACGGTTCTAAATGAATACTTTTTGTCAGCGTTCACTTGTGAAAGGGTCAGTGTGGATATAGAAATCAGGGAGAAGGACTGTAATAAAATTAAAGGGATTAACTTAGGCAGAGAGGAGGTTCTGAGTGTCTGGCAGACTTAAAGATTGACAAATCTCCAGGGTCAGATAAAATGTACCCCAGGCTGCCGAGTGAGTCAAGGGAGGAAATATCAGGGGCGCAGGCAAAAATTTTCAATTCCTCTTTGGTCACAGGAGAGCCGGAGGACAACCAATGTGGTACCATTAGTCAAAAAGGGATAAACCAGGAAACTACAGACCAGTCAATCTAACCTCTGTGGTGGGAAACAATTGGAAGTAATTCTGAGAATCAGAATCTGCATTTGGAGAGGCAGAGATTAATCAAGAACAGGCAGTATGGTTTTGTTAAGGGGTAGTCATATTTGACCAACTTGATTTGAGTTTTTTGAAGAGGTGAATAAGTGTGTGGATGAGGGAAATGCATTTGACGTAGTCTACTTGGACTTCAGCAAGGCTTTTGATAAGGTCCCACATGGGAGACTGAAAGCGAAGGTAAGAGCCCATGGGATCCAAGGAAATTTGGAAAATTGGATCCAAAATTGACCGAGTGGCATGAAGCAGAGGGTGATGGTCGATGGTTGTTTTTCTGACTGGAAGTCGGTGTCCATGGGGTCCTGTAGGGATCAATGCTGGGACACTTACTGTTTGTGGTTTTGAAATGGGAAATGGTTCAGAAGGGCACTTGGCACAGAAGATGGCTGCCTGACACACAAGATGGAGACACAGAGAATAAAGCAGACATAACTGATGCTTGAAGCCCAGCGGGGTGCCAGTGGGACAGATAGGAACAGATCCAGGACAAAGGGAACCAGACAGGAAGATTAAGAAATACATAAATGCGGGGCACCACTTGAATAAAGCAGACTTCAGCCAAGGTGTACACAATGATATGTTAATACGATTGTCTTGGGCCATATCCTAAAACAAAGGGACAATCGATATTGCTTTCCTGCTGCTACCTGTAACCTGTAAAACCTCTTTAACTATAACCATGTGTAAATGGCAAATCGCTTACAAATAGCGATGTACAATCTATAAAATGTTTAAAGATAACAAGGTGATAATTGTTTTGTATCTGGGCCCATTGTGAACCCAAAGTATAAAATGAATGACTGCCATTCAAACCACGAGAAAGGCTGGCTACCGTACCGCGGGGTACGTACGCTTTCTCCCGAAGCTTTGTGTAACAATAAACTGCACTAATTGGACACAGCAAGTCTGACTCTTGAAGTGGTTGATTTTCCCACAACATATTGGCGTAGTCGGCAGGATCTTACTTCTGGTGAGTTCCGATCAAAAGCCGGGGTAAAGATCGTTTCGCATCTGCAGGAGTCAGACAGGTCAAAAGGTGCAGTTTAAAATAAGGTACCTATAGTGATAAGCATAGTGATATAAGTCTTGACTGTATCGTGACATGATAATAGATAAAGTTTGGTACTAACTGCTGATAGTATTAAGGATTTGTGGCTTGTGCTGATCAACAAACGGACAAGGTAATGCTGCCCAAACACCCAGCCTTAGACTGGCTGTCAAGAGGAGGAATCTCCCACTCGAAGGTCAGGATTTGAAGTGGGTATTGAGGAACCAAAGGCACTAAGGATTGTGAAGCACAAGTGGCAGAATTGGCTAACCTCCAACTCTGTAGTGGCGAACAAACGCAGAGTTCTTGTATGAAAGGAGAGCATAAGTTGGGTACTGGGCTGTCAAATGTCTTATTAGCGGTGCAGAAAAGGAGCTGATCAACTCTGACCTAGAGCCGAACTCCGGTGGAGAAGCACGTTGCCGAGGCGGCAATAGTGGACACCGTGAGTATAAGTCAAACCCTGAGAGACGGTAGCGATAGCGCGGCGCTGGAATAGTAATAGTGTCTGGGGGGTAGTGAAGTCCCTTCAGTAGAGAGCACACTTTGCTAGGAGGCAGCTGCGGCCATACAGACGGTGCTAGGGTAGTAACAGTGACTGGGGGGGTAGTGAAGTCCCTCCAGTAGAGAGCACACTTTACTCATAGTAACCGGGGGTATTGAAGTCTGCGAGATGGCAGGGAATTATATAAAAAGGGGATCTGTAGGTTCTCTTATCGAGACATATATGACAGACAAGCATTGATAAAAAGGATGAAGAAGGACGGCTGGGACACTTCCCAGACCTTAGAACAACAGAGGGATTGGATAGACAAAAAGAGAAACAAGACTAAAAAGATAGGGAAAATGTTAGTACATCAGTTAGTACGACTAATTGAACAAGTAGGCACCTCTACTGAAAAGTGGAAGGAAGACAAAGAGAAGATCAGGGAATTAGAATCTAGAGTAAAGGAACTGGAGAAACACAACCACGTGTTGAGAGAACAAGGGAGGGGGGAAACCGATCCTCTACCCCCTTACGAACCCACACAGCAGGGGCCAACCGCCCCTCCGGCAGGGTGGGGTGCATTAGAATACAATTTAGCGGCAGTAACCCAAGGGGGAACAGATGCGCAGCAAAAAGCGAATTATAAACCCTTTACCCCAGGTGAGAGACAGCAGATAATGGCTTCCCTGGGCAAATGACAACCTACAAGCGCAAACACCAAATTCTGGGAAGAATTAGACACAATCTGGGTAGGACACCAGTTACACCTAAGAGACGTACACCAGCTGGTCAGGGCAGCCTGTCCAGCAGATAAGTGGAGGCAGGTAGCTGGCGGACCCGTCACTCCTGCAGCCCAGGATCATAACAGGGGACGGTGGACACATGCCGTCGCTTTAACAGCAGAGATAGATGCACAGCATGACCCCTTCGCCCAATTTAAAACGGAAATCCAGAGTGTGTGAGGGAACGCTCCCACTAACTGGAGCAAGATCACTACCACAAGACAGCAGAAAGGGGAAGGAGCTTCTGAATATGGGGAACGATTGTTCCATGTGTACCAAGAGTGCTCAGGGCAAGGGAACACATGCCGTGGGGATCGGGCGTTCATCCAAGCTTTTAAAGATGGACTCTCTAGTGCCCACCAGACTATCCTAAAAATAGGAGTGATTATGTCCCAGGATTACGACGAGTTGGTCGAGTGGGCTAGCGATGTACAGGTAGAGGAGACATCCCAGGTCAGAGCAAGACCAGAAAGAGTAGCAACCCCAGTAACGGGAACTGGGCCAAGCCGAAACTTACCTGCCACAATTGTGGCCGGCAAGGGCACTATGCGAGGGATTGCGGGGCCCCACAGAAAGGAGACAGACCAGGAGTCAGTGGGAAGCATTGCAGCCACTGTAATAAGTATGGACACTCAGAGGCAGTGTGTTGGGAGAAGCATGGGAGACCCCTGACCCGATCCAGGACCACCACAGAACCGGAGGTATCACGGAACCTCCGAGGTCAGCAGGACTGACTGTCTGCAGCCCCCACTCACAAGGGTAAAAAGGAGGGAAGAATTTGTATCTGCACTAGTAGGGGGCAGACAATGTGAGATGCTAGTGGACATAGGAGCGTCCATATCTGTTACCAACCTACCCTTACCCCATACAAACAAAATGTTTGCCAAACCGGGATAGGAGGGAACAAAACACCTGCCTACCTGAGCGAAGTCACGTTAGTAGAAATAAATAATTTGTATATACCCATGAGATTCTATGTATGCCAAAATAACGAGGCTACAATAATGGGAAATGATTTAATGAAGGAATATAACGTTTTAATAGATTGTGGAAAGGGAGAATTGATTTGGCCAGACAGGGCGGTCAGAAAACTAAAATAGGGAAACTTACAAATCACTTGGAAACCATTAAGGTGGCCACAGTCACCGCCAGAAATTGGGAATTAGAGTGTGGGCGGAGACAAAATTAGATACTGGACTGACTAAAACGGACCCAATAAAGGTACCAGGACCAGAGCATAAGCCCAACCAACAGTATCCAATTAAGCCAGAATATTGGCAGAGGAAGTAATCCCTAGATGGGGAGTGCCCCTACAAATTGATTCGGACCAGGAGACACACTTCACTGGGAAAGTGATGAAAACATATGCAAGCTGATGGGGATAAAACAAAAATTCCATATCCCCATCAGCCACAGAGTTCTTGGATGGTGGAACGTATGAATAGAACACTTAAGAATACATTAGCTAAAGCCATGCAAACAGGGAAAAATGTGGACAGAGGAATTGCCCACTATACTAATGAGGCTAAGAGCTACCACAAACCGGACAACCGGCTTCACCCCTTATGAGCTAATGACAGGACGGGCGATGCAATTACCAGAAAGCATCATAACAGGTGGGACCGATGTTGGTCTGCTAAAAGACAGAATAAGGAGATATGTTTCGGAACTGAGGATGCGCAAATTCGTAAAAGACAATCAGGAACAAAAAGACGCACAAAGGGGGCTTGAAATATTCCCTGATGTCCCAGCAGCGGGGAGTCGCGTCCTAATAAAAACACTACCTGTTAAGCCAGGATTTGCCCCAAAATGGAATGGGCCATATGAAGTCATAATTAGTGGAAACACCTGTGCCTGTATTGACATAAGAGGGAAGGGAACCTGGAAACACGGGACCCAGCTCAAATTGTATAAACCTTAACATGAATGAACTAATCCGATTGCTTTCCCCAAACACAGGAGGAGACCGTGAGCGAAGGACCAGTGTACTCGGAAAGTGTAGAACAGTTCTGCAACCAAGCATACAGACAGATTATAAACGATAGTGTTAGAATTGATACTTGCTCGTTGTAAAAATGTGTGTAACCACGGGTGTGATTATGATACTTTGCGTTGTCGCGACTGTAAATTTGACTGGGCTAGAGGATAATCTATTTTACAAAGCCCACATAAACTTACACAGGAATCGAACTGTATGCTACCTATTAGCGCAGTCGGTAGAAGCCCTATTTGTAGCCACCCCTGGGTGGATCCCGAGCAATTTATATACAGTTGATACATCAGGTGCACCCTGTAAGGGAGAAATCGGAAAGTATAAAAAGGGGATACAGGGGAGATGTGTGAAATTTGTAACTCCCACCGACTCTGGGGGCGGGGAGCTCCAAAAGGAGGGAGGGAAAGCTGGTCCAGATACAGCAAGCTATCCGCTTTGTTTCACAGGGCAGGGATGGGGATGTGCCTATGCCCTGGTCCCCACAAATAATTCCTGCATACAGACGCAGTGCATCCGCCAGCATTGTCGGGTTAATAAAGGACAGTTTACTTGCACCTGCAATGAACTAAAATGCATGAACATAACCGCAGGAAGACAGCTCATGCGTGGGCAGTGCAATGGGACTCACGTAAGCTCAGTCACATGGACATACCCATTTGATACTTACCAGGTGGTGGAATCAAACGGGGAGTCAGGGGAACCGAAAAATTGGGAATACAGGCAGACTCTTAATCAGGACACTACATGCTACCGGGCAAAGAAGGGATACGTCTTCCTCCTCAATGGAACATACGTGACAGAAACACTACATCTCCCAGGCCTTTTTGCAGTGGGAACCATAGGACCACTCACCGTACCATGCTCTCAGAAGGGACATATTCAGAGAAGAATAGTGACCCGGGCTATCAGAAAGGAATTCTGCGCTGATTGGGAAACCCCGGGCACATTAGGATCATCCCTGGGGTACGGGTTCCTCGGGACTCTAGCTCTGGGGGGAGCAGCAGGAGTGATTAGTGCTAAGAACAGAAATGTAATTGTTTGTGGATTAACAATCTTGGGAAACAGTACCTCAAAAGCGCTAGAGGCTGTCAACCAAGAAATGGCTGAACTCAGATTATATGCACAACAGACACGGTATGCAGTAGACTACCAGTTAGACCAACAAGGGGGAAGTGTGTACAATCATAGGAGATAAATGAATATCCCATGTCATAGACGAATCCTATAATATTACAGAGACCATTCACAATATCAGGGAACACCTGGATAACTTCAGACAGGGACTCACAAAAGGAAGTAGCTGGCTAGAGTGGCTAGTGGGAAATACCTGGGGACCCTATTTAATACACGGACTGGTCATGTTCATATCGGTCACACTGGTGTGCTGCCTTAGCTTTGGGTGTCTAAAAATCTGCTGTAGCACCGTAACAAAGGTTGTGTCAGGATCCAGTGTCACCCTTAACGAAACCACGATATTCCCCGAAGACTCCAGGAGATGCGGAGAAAGTCGGGAAGTTGCGGACCTGTACCTATGACAGGTACCGTGGTGTTGGTCTATGGGGCTGTTGGGGCGACAACAGCCCGGACCAAAAGGAGGGGTTGAAGTGGGAAATGGTTCAGAAGGGCACTTGGCACAGAAGATGGCTGCCTGACACACAAGATTGAGACACAGAGAATAAAGCAGACATAACTGATGCCTGGAGCCCAGCGGGGTGCCAGTGGGACAGATAGGAACAGATCCAGGACAAAAGGAGCCAGACAGGAAGATTAAGAAATACATAAATGCGGGACACCACTTGAATAAAGGAGACTTCAGCCAAGGTGTACACAATGATATGCTAATACGAATGTCTTGGGCCATTACCTAAAACAAAGGGACAATCGATACTGCTTTCCTGCTGCTACCTGTAACCTGTAAAACCTCTTTAACTGTAACCATGTGTACATGGCAAACCGCTTACAAATAGCGATGTACAATCTATAAAATGTTTAAAGACAACAAGGTGATAATTGTTTTGTATCTGGGCTCATTGTGAACCCAAAGTATAAAATGAATGACTGCCATTCAAACCACGAGAAAGGCTGGCTACCGTACCGCGGGGTACGTACGCTTTCTCCCGAAGATTCGTGTAACAATGAACTGCACTAATTGGACACAGCAAGTCTGACTCTTGAAGTGGTTGCTTTTCCCACAACAGTTTATACAAATGATTTAGCGATGAATGCAAGAGGTGTGATCAGTGAGGTGAGATCAGTAAGTTTGTGGATGATATGAAAATTGGTGGGGTGGTAAATAGTGAAGAGGATAGCCTTCGATTACAGGAGGATATAGATGGGCTGATCAGTGGCAAATGGAATTCGATCCAGATAAGTGTGAGGGTGGTGCACTTTGGCAGGACAAACAAGGCAAGGAAATACATGATAAACGGCAAGACCCTGGGAAGCACTGAGGATCAGAAGGATGTTGTGTGCATGCACACCAGTCGCTTAAGGTTAGATACAGTGGTTAAAGCGGCATATGGTGGACTTGCGTCTATTAGCCGAGGCATAGAGTTTAAGAGCCGGGAGGTAATGCTGGGTTTCTCGTTCATGAGTCACAGAAAACTAGCTTGCTGGATCGGCAGATAATAAAGAAAGTGAATGGAATGTTGGCATTTATATGGGGTGGGGGGGGGGGGGGGGTGTTGTTGTTGTTTGCTAGTGTTGTTGGGGAGGGTTTAAACTAATGTGGCAGGGGGATGGGAACCAATGCAGGAAGTCAGCGGGTCGTAAAGTGGGGATAGAAACAAAAGCCAGTCAGGAGAAAAGTGGATGGCAGAGAAACAGATTGAACTGAATTTCTTTCAATGCAAGAGGCCTAACGGGTAATGCAGATGAACTCAAGGCATTGATAGGTACATGGGACTGGGATATTATAGCTGTTACTGAAACATGGCTAAAGGAGGGGCAGGACTGGCAGCTTCAATGTTCCGGGGTACAGATGCTACAGGAATAGACCAGGAGATAGGAGGGGAGGGGGGAGTTGTATTTTTGATTAGGGACAACATCACGGCAGTAGAGAGAGAGGATATATCCAAGGGTTTGCCCACTGAATCTATATGGGTAGAACTGAAAAATAAGGAGGGCGAGATCACCTTGATAGGACTGTACTGTAGGGCCCCCAAATAGTCAGCGGGAAATCGAGAAGTATGTAAGGAGATTGATTACAGATAGCTGCTGGAAAAATGTGGCAATAGTAGGGAATTTGAACTTTCCCAACATTAACTGGGACAGCCATAGCACTAGGGGTTTGGATGGAGAGAAATTTGTTGAGCGTATTCAGGAAGAATTCCTCATTCAATATGTGGATGGCCTGTCTAGAGGGGGCAACACATGACCCCCCTCTTGGGGAATAAGGAAGGGAAGGTCCAAATGCGGGCAAGTGGGGCTAGCTTAGTGATAGAAACTCTGCAGCATGGACAAGCTGGGTCGAAGGGCTGTTTCTGTGCTATAAACATCTATGACTCTGTGGCGAAAGGTATAGAGTATAAAGGTAAGGAAGTGTTGTTTCAACTATAGAAGGCATTGGTGAGACCACACCTGGAGTATTGTGCACAGTTTTGGTCCCCTTTGAGGAACACTCAAATAAATGGCATTGGAAGCAGTTCAGATGAGGTTCACTACGTTGATTCCAGAGAGGGGGGGCTTGTTGTATGAAGAGATTGAACAGTTTATGCTTATACACTCGATTTTAGAAGAATGAGGAGGGATCAAAAGTACAAGATGATAAAAGATATGGGCAAAGTAACGTGGAGCGGATGCTTCCTCTTGTGGGGCATTCTAGAACGAGAAGTCATAGTCTTAGGATAAAAGGTAACAAATTTAAAATGGAGTGGAGGAGAAACATCTTCACCCAAAGGGGTGTGAATCTGTGGAATTTGCTTCCCCAGAGTGCGGTGGATGCTTGAACAGTGAGTAAAGTTAAGGAGGAGTTCAAAATATTTTTACTTGGTAATGGATTGAAGGGTTATGGAGAACGGACAGGACGGTGAAGTTAAGGCCTGGATGAGATCAGCCATGATCGAATGGCGGAGCAGACACGATGGGCCAGATGTCCTAATGCATGGCATTAAGGGTAAAGTAGTAGTATGGATAGAGGATTGGTTAATTAATAGAAAGCAAAGAGTGGGGATTAATGGGTGTTTCTCTGGTTGGCAATCAGTAGCTAGTGGTGTCCCTCAGGGATCAGTGTTGGGCCCACAATTGTTCACAATTTACATAGATGATTTGGAGTTGGGGACCAAGGGCAATGTGTCCAAGTTTGCAGACGACACATAAGATGAGTGGTAAAGCAAAAAGTGCAGAGGATACTGGAAGTCTGCAGAGGGATTTGGATAGGCTAAGTGAATGGGCTAGGGTCTGGCAGATGGAATACAATGTTGACATATGTGAAGTTATCCATTTTGGTAGGAATAACAGCAAAAGGGATTATTTAAATGATAAAATATTAAAACATGCGGCTGTGCAGAGAGACCAGGGTGTGCTAGTGCATGAGTCGCTAAAAGTTGGTTTACAGGTGCAACAGGTGTTTAAAAAGGCAAATGGAATTTTGTCCTTCATTGCTAGAGGGATGGAGTTCAAGACTAGGGAAGTTATGCTGCAATTGTACAAGGTGTTAGTGAGGCCACACCTGGAGTATTGTGTTCAGTTTTGGTCTCCTTACTTGAGAAAGGATGTACTGGCACTGGAGGGTGTGCAGAGGAGATTCACTAGGTTAATCCCAGAGCTGAAGGGGTTGGATTACGAGAGGTTGAGTAGACTGGGACTGTACTCATTGGAATTTAGAAGGATGAGGGGGCATCTTATAGAAACATATAAAATTATGAAGGGAATAGATAGGATAGATGTGGGCAGGTTGTTTCCACTGGCGGGTGAAAGCAGAACTAGGGGGCATAGCCTCAAAATAAGGGGAAGTAGATTTAGGAAGAACTTCTTCACCCAAAGGGTTGTGAATCTATGGAATTCCTTGCCCAGTGAAGCAGTAGAGTCTCCTTCATTAAATGTTTTTAAGATAAAGATAGATAGTTTTTTGAAGAATAAAGGGATTAAGGGTTATGGTGTTCGGGCCGGAAAGTGGAGCTGAGTCCAAAAAAGATCAGCCATGATCTCATTGAAAGGTGGAGCAGGCTCGAGGGACCAGATGGCCTACTCCTGCTCTTAGTGCTTATGTTCTTAAATAAAGTAAAAGTAGTCACTAGATGACCATAGGCTGCTTTCCCCTTTGAGGGGGAGAGCTGACTCGTGGTGTTTTAACCCGAGGATCACTATACCTCGGCCAGTAGGGTAATTGAACCCGTGCTGTTGGCCTTGAATGCATCACAAACCAGCTGTCCAGCCAACTGAACTAACCGAGCTCAGACTGAGAATCTTTCCGAAATTTCAATATTTGCATTTTTGCAATGGAAACTTACACTGAACTACATGACAGCAATTCAAAACTTTAAAATTCTGCAGTTGGGGGGGGGATCAGATTTTTTGAAACACGTACGTCAGTCAGCATCTGTGAACAAGGAGCTCTGATGAAAGGCAGTATGCCAAAAACATTTATTTCTTTTTATTCACTTCTGAGGCATGGGTATGCTGGCAGGCCCTAATTATCCATAGAAGGCAAGGCATAGGCTTTCTTCCTCAACACTGACTGTCTACCAGTAACACAACTGGCACAACCATATTAAATAGAATTCTGATCCAACAATGACAAAGGAGTGCCAATCTCTGCGCACATGAGGATGATGAGCGACTTAGAAGGGATCCTAAAAGGTGATGGTGTTCCCATGTTCCTGCTGTTCTTTGACGTGGTAGACGTTGCTTTTGGGAGATGCTGCCCAAGAATCGCTGTCAAGTTGTTGCAGGTGGTACACACTGCAGCCACAGGCCATTGGTGGAGGAGGTGGACGTTTATTCTACTGGATCAAGTGCCAATCAAATGGGCTACTTTGATTTGGATGTTATTCAGTTTAAAGGTGATTTTGCAGGTACACCCATCCAAGTAATTTTTTACCCAGAGGGTGGTGGGAGTTTGAAATTCTCTGTGAAGCGCTGTGAAGCAACAGTGCTAACCACCATGCTACAATGCCGCCATGTTAGTGGTTAAGTGGATGTTTTGACCGGCGCAGATGCGATGGCCTGAAGGGCCCTTTCTGTACTCTATGATTCTATGACTCTATTTAGCACAATACTGGAAAAGAACAAAGACAGATCAAAACTTAGTGTTAAATTGGGGTATGGTCAATTCTGCCAAGCTAATAAGCGACTTGGATAAAAATGGACAGCAAGAAAGGAAGCCCAGGACGGCAGAACATAATCCAATGAACTGATTAAGTGGGCAGAAAAGTGGCAAATGGGATTCAATCTGGAGATGAAGTAGTGCACTTGGGGAAAGCAAACAAGGTCAAAGAATTCAGCATAAATGGTAGGATTCTGAGAAGTGTAGACCTGAAGATGCATTAGACCAGTGTTTCCTATTAAGAGGTTCCGTGATAGGACTGGCCATTCTACATTTGAGAAAAGCTGTCCTACTAGCTTGCCCAAAGGCGATCTTCATATCGCATTGGTTAATGATAGGCACACAAACCAGCCTATCAGCAGCCAATGCACTGAAAAGCCAGCCTCTGATTAGACGAGCTGGAAATAGAGGCAAAATCAAGTCAGCGGAAAAGTCAGGGCGACAGCAAAGGTAACCGGAAGGCAAAGTAGGCAGTGGAGCAAGCGAGCGAGCATGAGCGAATAGGCTGGTGTGAGTGAGAGTATGAAGAGGGGGGTATGGAAAGAGAGGGGGGGGGGGTGTGGAGAGAGAGGGGGAGTGGAGAGAGAGGGGGAGTGGAGAGAGAGGGGGGTGTGGAGAGAGAGGGGGGTGTGGAGAGAGAGGGGGGTGTGGAGAGAGAGGGGGGTGTGGAGAGAGAGGGGGGGTGTGGAGAGAGAGGGGGGTGTGGAGAGAGAGGGGGGTGTGGAGAGAGAGGGGGGTGTGGAGACAGAGGGGGGTGTGGAGACAGAGGGGGGTGTGGAGACAGAGGGGGGTGTGGAGACAGAGGGGGTGTGGAGACAGAGGGGGTGTGGAGACAGAGGGGGTGTGGAGACAGAGGGGGTGTGGAGACAGAGGGGGTGTGGAGACAGAGGGGGTGTGGAGACAGAGGGGGTGTGGAGACAGAGGGGGTGTGGAGACAGAGGGGGTGTGGAGACAGAGGGGGTGTGGAGACAGAGGGGGTGTGGAGACAGAGGGGGTGTGGAGACAGAGGGGGTGTGGAGACAGAGGGGGTGTGGAGACAGAGGGGGTGTGGAGACAGAGGGGGTGTGGAGACAGAGGGGGTGTGGAGACAGAGGGGGTGTGGAGACAGAGGGGGTGTGGAGACAGAGGGGGTGTGGAGACAGAGGGGGTGTGGAGACAGAGGGGGTGTGGAGACAGAGGGGGTGTGGAGACAGAGGGGGTGTGGAGACAGAGGGGGTGTGGAGACAGAGGGGGTGTGGAGACAGAGGGGTGTGGAGACAGAGGGGTGTGGAGACAGAGGGGTGTGGAGACAGAGGGGTGTGGAGACAGAGGGGTGCGGAGACAGAGGGGGTGTGGAGAGAGAGAGAGAGAGAGAGAGAGAGAGAGAGAGAGAGAGAGAGAGAGAGAGAGGGTGGAGAGAGAGAGAGGGTGGAGAGAGAGAGAGAGAGAGAGAGAGGGTGGAGAGAGAGAGAGAGAGAGAGAGGGTGGAGAGAGAGAGAGAGAGAGAGAGAGAGAGAGAGGGGGTGGAGAGAGATAGAGGGGGGGTGGAGAGAGAGAGAGGGGTGGGGGTGGAGAGAGGGTGGAGAGAGAGAGAGAGAGAGAGAGAGAGAGAGGGAGAGAAATTATGAGCCAACGCAGAAGCATCACTCTTTCCATTAAAAAGTACAAAAAATCTTAAGTTTTTGTTGAATTTTTAATCATAATAAATGATATGTGCAAGAAATATAAAACTACATTCATTAATTTGCTTTTGTATGGTTGTATCTATTGTACAAAAACAATACGGGCGCTATTCTCCCGCCCCCACGCCGGGTGGGAGAATTGTCGGGGCGGCGCGCAAATCGAGCCACGGTGCCCCGACCCCGCACGCGATTCTCCCACCACCCCGGAAACCAGCGGCGCACAAAATCGCACCGGGTCGCTCGGAGAACCGGCGAGCGGCGATTGTCCAGCCGGATGGGCTGAGTGGCCGCTACGACACAAAGGATTCCCGCCGGCGCCGTTCACCCCTGGTTGCTGCCGGCGTGAACTCTGCGGGAACGCTGAGGGAGCGGCCTTGGGGGGGGGGGGGGGGGGGGCTCCTTCACCGGGGTGGCCTCCGATGGGGTCTGGCCCACGATCGGGCCCCACCCCCCGGCAGGCCCCCCCCCCCCCCCCGCCCCACATCCTGCCGCGCGCGGCCCCAGAACACCAGCTCCATGTTGGTGAGGGGCCGGCGTGCGTAAGACGTCCCCGCGCATGTGCAGGATGGCGCGGCCCAACTGCACATGCGCAGGATTGGGCTGGCCCAACTGCGCATGCGTGGGTTGGCGCGGTGCCCATTTGTTGCCACCTAAGGACGCTGGAGCGGCGTGAATAGCTCCAGCGCCGTGCTGGCCCCCCGTTAGGGCCAGAATTGGCCGTGTCCGGGCCCGGTTTGCGCCGTCGTAAAATGCGACGGCGTTCACGACGGCGCGAACTTGGCCTCAATATCGGAGAATCGCCCCCAATACATTTTTGTGGTTTAACTTTTCAACATAGTAAAAATGTTTTTAAAAATAAATATATATGCTCTTTTACAAATATCACAACAGAACAAAAAAAACAAAGAATCATCAACCCAGTACCCATCAGTAAAAAAAAACAATAGAAAATTCATGAGCACTCGAGCACTACGCAGATACTATATTACACTTGTACCGCACAATGCAATCCAATACCAACCAGGCCCTGGGCAGATCAGGCAAATCATATAGAACATAGAACAGTACAGTACAGGCCCTTCGGCCCACGATGTTGTGCCGAACTAGTCTGAAACTAAGATCAAATCAACCTACTCCCAATCATTCTAGTGCACTCCATATGCCTATCCAATAACTGCTTGAAAGTTCCTAAAGTGTCCGACTCCACTACCATAGCTGGGAGTGCGTTCCACGCCCCAACCACTCTCTGAATAAAGAACCTACCTCTGACATCCCTCCTATATCTTCCACCATGAATCTTATAGTTATGCCCCCTTGTAACAGCTACATCCACCAGAAGAAAAAGTTTCTGAACATCCACTCTATCTATCCCTCTCATCATCTTATACACCTCAATTAAGTCACCTCTCATCCTCCTTCGCTCCAATTAGAAAAGCCCTAGCTCCCTCAACCTTTCCTCATAAGACCTACCCTTCAATCCAGGCAGCATCCTGGTAAATCTCCTTTGCACCCTTTCCAATGTTTCCACATCCTTCCTATAATCAGGTGACCAGAACTGCACACAATACTCCAAATGTGGTCTAACCAAGGTCTTGTACAGTTGTAGCATAACCTCACGGCTCTTAAACTCAATCCCCCTGTTAATAAATGCTAACACACAATAGGCTTTCTTCACGGCTCTATCCACTTGGGTGGGAACTTTCACAGATCTATGGACATGTACTCCGAGATCTCTCTGCTCCTCCACATTCTTCAGAACCCTGCCGTTAACCCTGTAATCCACATTCAAATTTGTCCTACCAAAATGAATCACCTCACACTTATCAGGGGTAAACTCCATCTGTGACTTTTCAGCCCAGCTCTGCATCCTATCAATGTCTCTCTGCAGCCTACAACAGCCCTCCACATTATCCACTATTCCACCAATCTTGGTGTCACCAGCAAATTTACTAACCCAACCTTCAGCTCCATCATCCAAGTCATTGATAAAAATCACAAATAGCTGAGGACCCAGCACTGATCCGTGGTACACCGCTGGTGACTGGGCTCCAGGATGAAAATTTACCATCTACCACCACCCTCTGTCTTCTATGTGATAGCCAGTTACTAATCCAATCGGCCAAATTTCCCTCTATCCCACACCTCCTTACTTTCTGCATGAGCCGACCATGGGGCACCTTATCAAACGCCTTACTAAAATCCATGTATACGACATAAACTGCTCTACCTTCATCTATGTACTTAGTTACCTCCTCAAAGAATACAATCAAACTTGTGAGGCAAGATTTACCCCTCACAAATCCGTGCTGACTATCCTGGATTAAGCTGTATCTTTCCAAATGATCATCAATCCTATCCCTCAGGACCCTTTCCAATAATTTACCTATGGCCATGAAGTTAACATACAACCACAAAGTTATAAAGAACAAAGAACAAAGAAAAGTACAGCACAGGGACAGGCCCTTCGGCCCTCCAAGCCTGCGCCGAACATGCTGCCCGTCTGCACTAAAATCTTCTACACTTCCGGGGACCGTATCCCTCTATTCCCATCCGATTTATGTATTTGTCAAGATGCCCCTCAAACGTCACTGTCATCCCTGCTTCCACCGCCTCCTCCGGCAGCGAGTTCCAGGGACCCACTACCCTCGGTGTAAAAAAACTTACCTCGTACATCTCCTCTAACCCTTTCCCCTAACACCTTAAAGCTGTGCCCCCTAGTAATTGACCCCTCTACCCTGGGAAAAAGTCTCTGACTATCCACTCGGTCTATGCCCCTCATAATTTTGTAGACCTCTATCCGGTTGCCCCTCAACATCCTTCGTTCCAGTGAGAACAAACCAAGTTTATTCAACCTCTCCTCATAGCTAAGGCCCTCCCATACCAGGCAACATCCTTGTAAATCTCTTCTGCACCCTCTCTAAAGCCTCCACATCCTTCTGGTTGTGTGGCGACCAGAATTGAACACTATACTCCAAGTGTGGCCTAACTAAGGTTCTATACAGCTGCAACATGACTTGCCAATTTTTATACTCAATGCCCCGGCCAATGAAGGCAAGCATGCCGTATGCCTTCTTGACTACCTTCTCCACCTGTGTTGCCCCTTTCGGTGACCTATGGACCTGTACACCAAGATCTCTCTGACTTTCAATACTCTTGAGGGTTCTACCATTCACTGTACATTCCCTACCCAAATTAGACCTTCCAAAATGCATTACCTCACATTTGTTCGGATTAAACTCCATCTGCCATCTCGCTCCCAAGTCTCCAAGCAATCTAAATCCTGCTGTATTCTCCAACAGTCCTCATCGCTATCTGCAATTCCACCAACCTTTCGTCATCCGCAAACTTACTGATCAGACCAGTTACATTTTCCTCCAAATCATTTATATAGACTACGAACAGCAACGGTCCCAGCACTGATCCCTGCGGAACACCACTAGTCATAGCCCTCCAATCAGAAAAGCACCCTTCCATTGCTACTCTCTGCCTTCTATGACCTAGCCAGTTCTGTATCCATCTTGCCAGCTCACCTCTGATCCCATGTGATTTCACCTTTTGTACCAGTCTGCCATGAGGTAACTTGTCAAAGGCCTTACTGAAGTCCACATAGACAACATCCACTGCCCTACCTGCATCGATCATCTTTGTGACCTCCTTGAAAAACTCTATCAAGTTAGAGAGACACGACCTCCCCTTCACAAAATCGTGCTGCCTCTCGCAAATACGACCACTAGCTTCCAAATGGGAGTAGATCCTGTCTCGAAGAAGTCTCTCCAGTAATTTCCCTACCACTGACGTAAGGCTCACCGGCCTGTAGTTCCCTGGATTATCCTTGCTACCTTCTTAAACAAAGGAGCAACATTGGCTATTCTCCTGTACTCCAGGACATCACCTGAAGACAGCGAGGATCCAAAGATTTCTGTCAAGGCCTCAGCAATTTCCTCTCTTGCCTCCTTCAGTATTCTAGGGTAGATCCCATCAGGCCCTGGGGACGTAACACCATAATATTTTTCAAGACGCCCAACATCTTTTTGAATCTCAATGTGACCCAGGCTATCTACACACCCTTCTCCAGACTCAACATCTACCAATTCCTTCTCTTTGGTGAATACTGATGCAAAGTATTCATTTAGTACCTTGCCCATTTCCTCTGGCTCCACACATAGATTCCCTCCCCTGCTCTTCAGTGGGCCAACCTTTTCCCTTGCTTTTTATGTACGTGTAAAAAGCCTTGGAATTTTCCTTAACCCTATTTGCCAATGACTTTTCGTGACGCTTTTTAGCTCTCCTGACTCCTTGCTCAAGTTCCTTCCTACTTTCCTTATATTCCACACAGGCTTCATCTGTTCCCTGTCTTCTAGCCCTGACAAATGCCTCCTTTTTCTTTTTGACGAGGCCTACAATATCACTCGTTATCCAAGGATCCCGAAATTTGCCATATTTATCCTTCTTCCTCACAGGAACATGCCGGTCCTGAATTCCTTTCAACTGACATTTGAAAGCCTCCCACATGTCAGATGTTGATTTACCTCAAACATCCGCCCCCAATCTATGTTCTTCAGTTCTCGCCTAATATTGTTATAATTAGCCTTGCTCCAATTTAGCACATTCACCCTAGAATTGCTCTTATCTTTGTCCACCAGCACTTTAAAACTTACTGAATTATGGTCACTGTTCCCGAAATGCTCCCCTACTGAAACTTCTACTACCTGGCCGGGTTCATTCCCCAATACCAGGTCCAGTACAGCCCCTTCCCTAGTTGGACTATCTACATATTGTTTTAAGAAGCCTTCCTGGATGCTCCTCACAAACTCTGCCCCATCTAAGCCCCTAGCACTGAGTGAGTCCCAGTCAATATTGGGGAAGTTAAAGTCTCCCATCACAACAACCCTGTTGTTTTTACTCCTTTCCAAATTCTGTCTACATATCTGCTCCTCTATCTCCCGCTGGCTGTTGGGAGGCCTGTAGTAAACCCCCATCATTGTGACTGCATCCTTCTTATTCCTGATCTCTACCCATACAGCCTCGCTGCCCTCTGAGGTGTCCTCCCGCAGTACAGCGGTGATATTCTCCCTAACCAGTGGCGCAACTCCTCCACCCCTTTTACATCCCCCTCTATCCTGCCTGAAAATTCTAAATCCTGGACTGTTTAGCTGCCAATCCTGTCCTTCCAGGTCTCCGTCATGGCAACAACATCATAGTTCCAAGTACTAATCCAAGCTCTAAGTTCATCTGCTTTACCCGTTATACTTCTTGCATTAAAACATATGCACTTCAGGCCACCAGTCCCGCTGTTTTCAGCAACATCTCCCTGTCTGCTCTTCCTCAGAGCCATAGTAGCCCTATTTCCTAGTTCTCTCTCAATTTTTTCGCCTTCCCAGGCAGCATGGTGGCGCAGTGGGTCAGCCCTGTTGCCTCACGGCGCCGAGGTCCCAGGTTCGATCCTGGCTCTGGGACACTGTCGGTGTGGAGTTTGCGCATTCTCCCCGTGTTTGCGTGGATTTTGCCCCCACAACCCAAAGATGTGCAGGCTAGGTGGATTGGCCACGCTAAATTGCCCCTTACTTGGACGAAATGAATTTCAATTTAAACATTAAAAATAAAAAATTTCACCTTCTGACCTATTGCTCTGGTACGCACCCCCTGCCATACTAGTTTAAACCCTCCCGTGTGACACTAGCAAACCTCGCGGCCAGGATATTTATGCCTCTCCAGTTTAGATGCAACCCGCCCTTCTTATACAGGTCACACCTGCCCCGGAAGAGCTCCCAGTGGTCCAGATAACTGAAACCCTCCCTCCTCCACCAGCTGTTTAGCCACGTGTTTCGCTGCACTGTCTTCCTATTTCTAGCCTCACTGGCACGTGGCACAGGGAGTAATCCCGAGATTACAGCCCTTGAGGTCCTGTCTTTTAACTTTCTGCCTAGCTCCCTGAACTCCTGCTGCAGGACCTCATTCCCCCTTCCTGCCAATGTCGTTAGTACCAATATGTACCACGATCTCTACTTGTTTGCACTCCCCCTTCAGGATGCCCGCTACCCGTTCTCAGACATCCTGGACCCTGACACCAGGGAGGCAACATACCATCCTGGAGTCTCTTTCATGTCCACAGAAGCATCTATCTGTGCCCCTGACCATAAGAGTCCCCTATGACTATTGCTCTTCTGCGCTTTGACCCTCCCTGCTGAACACCAGAGCCAGCTGTGGTGCCAAGGCTCTGGCTGCTGCTGTTTTCCCCTGATAGGCTATTCTCCCCGACAGTATCCAAAGGGGTATACCTGTTCGAGAGGGGACAACCACAGGGGATTCCTGCACTGACTGCCTGCCCCTTCTGGTGGTCACCAGACGACCAACACTAACAGATCCAAGCTATTCTCAAACCCCCGAGAACAAAATACAAGAGGAAAAAGTCAAGAGCCCAGCAACCAGAGCCAATCCCTCAGATCTCGGGTTCAAGGTACCTAAAAGTGCCCAGCAGTCCAAAAGGAATACGTCGACTGATCAACAAGCAGAAAGCACGCTCCGAATGGGAACGATAGATTAAACACGAGGTCAGGAATTAAAATAAGGATAACCTCAGCCCCAGTTGAAAGGAAGGATCCCATCCCAGGGATACAGGAGCCATCAAAACGCACCCTGAAAGGTTCGTTCTGGGAAGGAGGGCCGACCAGCCTCCCCGTACCATGGGACCCATCCCAGCAACCAGGATCACCCAGGAAAAGAAAAAGACAGCCTGATCATCAACACACGGGGTGGACCTAGTCCCAAATCAGCCAGAACACAGAGACCTAGCCATCCAACACACTCGCAAAGACAAAACCACACCTCAAGTGCTCAGGAGAAAAACAAGCGCGAGCCACAATGAGTCACCTCTGATCCTCAGAAAAGAGCAAGAACTAGAACTATCAGAGCTAATCACACAGATAACCAGAAATCGGCAACCAACCCAAACCCCCAAGTTCTCGAACAACCGCCTGACATGTCACAAAGAGCCAGCCATGCAAAGCCCAAGGAACATCACTCTTACCGCAGAGCAAAAGACAAAGGATATCGACTAGACATAATATGTAGCCTTCCCCAAAATCTCCAACTACCTGGAAACCAAATTCAGCCCATCCGAGCTACCCCAAAGATGCCCTCAGAAGGAGGGCACCCACAATCCACAGGGACACCAGGATGTCAACCTGGCCTCGTCCAGCACCACTGAAAGAGAACCATCTCAGAAGAACATGACCCAAGGATTTTCCATACAACCCACAAAAACCCAGGGCAAGGCACCACACCCACTGACACGAGATAAGAAGGGATAAATACCCCGGCTTTGGCCGAAGGGGGTGGGGGGTCCTAGACCAGAGGAAGAACTGCAAAGATATCCATAAGTGGGCGTCCTGGGAAGGAGGTGCAGTTCTGCCATCCCATCAAAGAATTGCCCTCATCAATTCAAAACAAAACCAGGATCAGCACCACTGAAACATCGAAAGACAGAGACCCATACAAGGATAAAAGTCAAACTCGACCCAAAGGGAGAGTCAAACAAAACCCATTTCTCCCCAGGATAACAATATGCTTGCCCAAGTCAACAAGAATAATAGCCCGGATTCTCAAACTCAAAAGAAATAAAATGAAAGGACAACAGAAAAAAAAGAAAGGCTGAGGCCGATTAGCTCCAACTGGTGGGGATCCTCAATCGCAGCGAGGAAGAACTAACCATACCAACCCCAGCCTTCCACTCCTCACCCTGCTCTGGCTCTGTTCATCTTCCCTCCCAAGAGAGATGTGTGGGGGAGAACAACAAAAATAACCCTCCTCCCCCGTCACAAGGATTATCAGACTTCACTGGACCTCATAAATTTAGGATTGAAATTGTGCACAAATCCCGCATTGAATATTCTTCTCAGCATAATATGAACTTACCAGATCAGGATAGCCAATGGTATAGACCATCACACCCATATTGTACATTTCCCTGAAAGGAAGAAAAAGACAACAAGCCACCTCTAGCCTCTGGCGACTCGCGTCAGGAACAGGACTAAACAGAACCAATGGTCAGCAGGCCCAACCATCCCCAGGTCCTCGAAAACAGGGTATATTGTGCCCCATCGATTTGGTACCATCAAGATCCCAAGACACGGTGGCCACCCCTCAACCTCACTCAGGGAATCTTCCACCACATCACAGCAAGGACCGGGCCTGGCGGTGCACCTCGCACGGCCCTCCCTCCCTCTCTCTCGCTCTCCTGAATTCATCAGGCTGAATTCATAAGCCATGCAGCATGGCCTGGATACTGCAGAGGTGGGCCTTCACCAGGGACAGTGCTCTATTGCCAGAACCGTCTTGTGCACCTCCATTGTTTCTACAAAAGCACATCACAACTCTTGGAATTGAGCACCGACGACCTGTACTGCAGTGTTGAGATTTTCAGCCAGAGCAACATCATCATTAACAGCCATTATCTGTGTAATGAGAAGGGAATTGTTGTCAATCTGGCTGTACGAGACCCCTTGGGGATGAGCGACCATAACATGATAGAATTTTTTTATCAAGATGGAGAGTGAAGTAGTTGATTTGGAGACTTGGGTGCTGAATCTTAATAAAGGGAATTATGAAGATACGAGGCGCGAGTTGGCCTTGATAGATTGGGGAGAGTTACTTAAAGGATGACAGTGGATAGTGAGTGCAGCTTTAAGAAATGGGTGTTTAAGAAAGGTACCTTTAAGAAATGTTTGGCTGCTCATGTTACTGCATTGATGTCAGAGTGTGGGTGGAGCGGAGCTCTGGTTCTGCTTTTTAGTTTCACTTTGAGAACAGCTTGGATGTGTCTGTCTTTTTGGTTTCGTTTTTTCTGTGTGTTGCAGCTGAAGTCAGCCAAAGCAGCTGTACTGTTGATCTCTCTACCATGAAGGACTATCTCTTGATCATTTGGTGAATTCAGAAATTTAAATGTTTTCAGTATTGAATGTAAACCCTGATGTGCTTCTGTTTAAAGGTTGTTAAGTCTTTTGGATGTTAAAAGGACAGCTTAAAGGATTACTTAGTTTGTATTCTTGGAGGTTATCTTCGAATTAATGGTTGCTAAGTTATTCACAGTTTGTTTTAAAAAGGTTAACTTGAGTTCATAGAATAAACATTGTTTTGCTTTAAAAAATACTTTCCCATTTCTGCTGTACCACACCTGTAGAGTGGGCCGTGTGCTCCCCATACCACAATCTATTAAAAGTTGTGGGTCAGGTGAACTCCATGATACACTTTGGGGTTCTCGAAACCCTGACCCATAACAATAGACAATGGCAAACATTCAAGGAACGCATGGGGGAAATTACAGCAACTGTTCATTCCAGTCTGGCAGAAAAGCAAAGGAGGTAAGAGGGCCAATCCATGGCTTAAAGGAAATTAGAAATAGTATCCAATCCAAGGAAAAAGCATACAGATTGGGCAAGAAAAATAATAGGTCTGAGAATTGGGAGCAGTTTAGAATTCATCAAAGGACGAAGGGATTGATTAAGAAGGGGAAAGTACAGTACGAAAGGAAGCTTGCAGGGAACATAAAGACTGACACTAAGAGTTTCTATAGATAGGCGAAGAGAAAGAGATTGGTAAAGAGAAATGTAGGCCCCTTACAGACAGAAACAGGGGAATGCATAATAAGGGACAAAGAAATGATGAGAAATTGAATACATACTTTGGTTCTGTCTTCACAAAAGAGAACACAAATCAGATACCAGAAATGCTGGAAAATGAAAGGTTTAGTGAGGGAAAAGAACTGAGGAAGATCAACATTAGTAGAGAAATGGTGCAGGGAAAATTGATGGGATTGAAAGCAGATAAATCCCCAGGGCCTGAGAATCTGTATCAAATAGTGCTTAAGGAGGTGGCTCTGGAAATAGTGGACGCATTGGTAGTCATCTTCTGGGGTTCTATGGACTCTGGAACTGTCCCTGTAGATTGGGGGGGTAGCTAATGTCACTCCAATATTCAAAAAGGGAGGTAGAGAGAAAGTAGGGAAATATAGACCAGTAAGCCTAACATCGGTAGTGGGGAAAATGCTTGAATCCATGATCAAGGACATTATAGCGGAACATTTAGAAAGCAGTGGCAGGATCAATCAAGGTCAGCATGGATTTCTGAAGGGAAAATCATGCTTGACAGATCTGTTGGAATTCTTTGAAGATGTAACCAGTACAGTTGACAAGGGGGAGCCAGTTGATGTGGTATATTTGGACTTTCAAAAGGCGTTTGACAAAGTCCCGCATAAGAGATTGTGTAAAATTAAAGCGCATGGGATTGGGGGAAATGTATTGAGGTGGATAGAAAACTGGTTGGCAGAGAGGAAACAAAGAGTAGGGATTAATGGGTCCTTTTCAAATTGGCAGGCAGTAACTCGTGGGGTACCACAGGGATCGGTGCTGGAACCCCAGCTAGTCACAATATATATTAATGATTTGGATGAGGGAACAAAATGTAACATCTCAAAGTTTGCAGATGATACCAAGTTAGGTGGGAGGGTGAATTGTGACGAGGATGCAGGGACCCTACAGCATGACCTGGACAGGTTGGGCGAGTGGGAAAATCAATGGCAGATGCAGTAGAATTTGGATAAGTGTGAGGTTATTCACTTTGGAAGCAAAAAATAGGAAGGCAGATTACTACCTGAATGGTTATAAATTGGGAGAGGGGAGTGTGCAACGGGATCTGGGTGCCCTTGTGCGCCAGTCGTTGAAAGTAAGCATGCAGGTGCAGCAGACGGTAAAGAAGGTTAATGGTATGTTGGCCTTCATTGTGAGAGGCTTTGAGTATAGAAGCATCAAGTATAGGATGGATTGCTGCAATTATACAGGGCCTTGGGGGGGGCCACACCTGGAGTATTGTGTGCAGTTTTGGTCTCCTTCTCTGAGGAAGGATGTTCTTGCTCTCGAGGGAGTGCAGCAAAGGTTTACCAGACTGATTCCAGGGGTGGCGGGACTGTCATATGAGGGAGAGATTGACTAGGTTGGGATTGTTCTCGCTGGAGTTCAGAAGAATGAGGGGTGATCTCAGAGACTTATAAAATTCTTACAGGACGAGACAGGGTAGATGCTACCAATGATGTGTGTGACCAGAACCAGGGGTCACAGTCTGAGGATTCAGGGTAAACCATTTCGGAGATAAGGAGACATTTCTTCACACAAAGAGTGGTGAGCCTGTGGAATTCATTACCACAGGAAGTAGTTGATGGTAAAACTTTGAATATATTCAAGAGGCTGCTGGAGAAAGCACTTGGGGAGAATGGGATCAAAGGCTATGGTGGAGAATGGGATCAACGGCTATGGTGAGAAAGCAGGATTAGGCTATGGAGTTGGATGATCAGCCATGATCGTGATGAATGGCGGAGCAGGCTCGAAGGGCCAAAAGGCCTCCTCCTGCTCTTATCTTCTATGTATTTATGTATCTATGATGCACATAGCATTGCCATGGCAGGTGAGGAGTTTGCTCAATAGCAACTGTGTCACTGAAAACAGGGCCCTATCCCAGCCACCACGAACACTTCAGAATTTAAGCATTTAATCTAGACACTTTAAGGTAAAGACATCAACCAAACACCTCTCGGGACATAGCACAAGCCATGTACACCAAGACAAGTACAAAACATGGTAAGTATGTTTCTTAAAGGTTCAGTCAAGGGTTTAGTCAGTACCCTTGGGAAGTCAAAAGGGTTCAGTGCTTAGAAAAGTTTGGGAAGCATTGTTAGACCAAAGGGGCATGCCCACAAATCCTTGAGAAGATCGGACAGAAAAGATGGTCAAGGGATATGAAATAATATCCTTTATTGGCCGAGGCCTAGAATATGAAAGCATGGGCGTTATGCCAGAACTATTTAAGAAACACTAGTTAGACCGTAGCAGAGTACTGCTTGCTGTTCTGGTCACTGCATTATAGGAAGGATGTGATTGCACTAATTTAGGGCAAGAGACTTACAAGCATGTTGTCAGGAATGGAGAACTGCAGCTATGAGGATAACTTGAAAAAGCTTGGTTTGTTTTATTCTGAAATACAGGAGGATAAGAGGAGACCTAATTTATGAGGGGTCGACAGTACGGACCCAATTCCATTCACAGAGACATTAATAACCAGGGGCACAGATTTAAACTAATTGGGAGAAGGATTGGGTGCTGAAAGAAGATTTTCTATCCACTGGTGGGGATCTGGAACTCACTGGTGGCAAAGGCCCTCATCATATTTGACAAAACATGTTGATATGCATTTGAAGTGCCCTAGTCTGTAGGGCTACACAGCAAGAGTTGGAAGGTGAGATTAGGGCGCAAAACTCTTATTCAGTCAGCATCGACAGAATAAACCAATTGGTTATTTTCTGTGTTGCAAATATTCCTAGTTTTTATGTTCCTATTAGAAAACCTAATCTGTTGAACTGGTGAGATCAGCTTCAGAAATTTAACGGTGTGATAGAGTTTTTCGAGGAGGTCACAAAGATGATTGATGCAGGTAGGGCAGTGGATGTTGTCTATATGGACTTCAGTAAGGCCTTTGACAAGGTCCCTCATGGTAGACTAGTACAAATGGTGAAGTCACACGGGATCAGGGGTGAGCTGGCAAGGTGGATACAGAACTGGCTAGGTCATAGAAGGCAGAGAGTAGCAATGGAAGGATGCTTTTCTAATTGGAGGGCTGTGACCAGTGGTGTTCCACAGGGATCAGTGCTGGGACCTTTGCTGTTTTTAGTATATATAAATGATTTGGAGGAAAATGTAACTGGTCTGATTAGTAAGTTTGCAGATGACACAAAGGTTAGTGGAATTGCAGATAGCGATGAGGACTGTCAGAGGATACAGCAGGATTTAGATTGTTTGGAGACTTGGGCGGAGAGATGGCAGATGGAGTTTAATCCAGACAAATGTGAGGTAACTGTGCACTCAGTTTTTTGAAGAATGCCTTGGGGATAAAAATTGGGAGGTTCTGGAAAACAAACAAAACCCTCAGGAGGACCGTCATTTTAACTGTCTGTACCCGCCCCGCCAATGACAACGAAGTCCCCCCTCATCTGTTCTACCAACCGGCCCAAATTCAATTTATATAGCTGCTCCCACTCCCGTGCCACCTGGATACCCAAATATCGAAAGCTCCCTCCCACCACCTTGAACAGCACCACACCCAATCTCGTCTCCTGTCCCCTCGCCTGGATCGCAAAGACCTCATTCTTACCCATATTCAATTTGTATCCCGAAAACCGGCCGAATTCCTCGAATATCCCCATAATCCCTCCAATTCCCCCCCCTCCCTCCAATTCCCCCCCCCCCCCCCAAACGGGTCCGATATGTACAGAAGCAGATCATCCCGCGTAGAGCAAGACCCTGTGTTCCACCACCCCCCCCCACCCCCGTACTATCCCCTGCCAGACCCTCAACGCTCTCAATGTCAATGCTAATGGCTCTATACCCAAGGCAAACAACAGTGGGGAAAGTCAACATCCCTTTCTCGTCCTCCGGTGCAACCTGAAGTAATCTGATGTCACCCGATTTGTCCGCACACTCGCCACCGGTGCCTGGTATAGCAACCGGACCAAGTCCACAAATCCCCACCAGAGGAAACCCTCGCAGACACGGGGAGAACACGCAAATCCACACAGACAGTGACCCAAGCCAGGAATCGGACCTGGGACCCTGGATCTGAAGCATCCTGGGACCCTGGATCGGAGCCCAGGTCCGGAATCTTCCCCAGCACCCGCCTCAAAGTCCACATCGTCCCAGTTCGGGGCATAGATGTTTACCAACACTACCGGCATCCCCTCCAGTTTCCCGCTTACCATAACGTATCTTCCCCCAGAGTCAGCCACTATATTTCCCACCTCGAACGCCACCCACTTATTGACCAAAATCGGCATCCCCATTGTTTTAAAGTCCAATCACGAATTAAATACTTACACAACCTGTCCCTTCCTCAGCCGAACCTGGTCCCCCACCTTCAGGTCCGTCTCTTGTTGCATGGCCAGATCCACCTTCAATTGCTTTAAGTGTGCAAACACACAGGCCCTCTTGACTGGCTTGTTCAATCCTCACACGTTCCACGTGACCAGCCTGGACAGGGGCACCCCCCACCGATCAACCATAGTCCCCCTTGGGCCAGTCTCCGGCCCGTGTCCCATACCTCCCCATGCCCACCCTCGGGCGTCCACCATCATCGATCCTCCTCCCCTTTAAATGCCCTTCCCCTGTCAGCAGTACTCCCTCCCCCTACCCACAAATCCCCCTGCCCCCACTGACCTTCCACTAACCCCCAATTGCGCTTCTGTGAACTAGCTCGTCCAGCTAGCCTGGCACCCAGCATCCTACTGATTCCCCTCCCTCCCCACTCGAACATTAGTGCAAGCAAGCAAAAACAACTCCTCCCCAAGCCCAAACAAAGAGACCAACTCCCCATCCCCTAATAAAGAACAAAAAGGAAACCTGAAGCGAAAAAGAAATGGCCCCAAACATAAGTTAACACCAACATCTTAACAGCATCTCCACCAAAGTTCAAAGTCCACCTTCTCCTGCCAGTCCATTGTCTTTGACAAAACCTACTGCCTCCTCCGCCGAACCAAAGTATAATTCCCAGCCTTCGGAGGTCACCCACAGACGTGCCAGTTACAGTAGCCCAAACTTCACCCCTTCTTGAAGAGGGCTGCCTTGACCTTGTTAAAAGCTCGCTCCCCTTTTGGCCAACTCTGCACCCAGGTCTTGGCACACACGGATTTCAATGCCTCGTCTGTCTGGTCCACCTCAATTTGCTCCTTGTTCAGAAACCGGTGCAACCGCACCACTATCGCCCTCGGCGGCTCGTACCCTGGGGCGTCCTCATTAGCGTCCTGTGTGCTCGATCCACCTCCAAAGGCTATGCAACGCACCCTCTCCGAGCAGCTTCTCCAGCATCCTCCCCACATGCGTGCCAGCGTGGCTCCTTCACTCCCCTCTGGCAGGCCCACGATCCTTATGTTCTGCCTGCGTGACTGGTTCTGTAGGTCTTCAACCTTCTCCTGGAGCCGCTTCTGCTGATCGCGCATCAGCCCCATCTCTGCTGCCATTGAGGCAAACTGCGCCTTGTGTTCCCCCGTCACCTCCTACATCTTACTGGGCCGCCAGCTTCTTTTCCAAGCGGTTGGCCACCACCCTGATCAAATCCACCACACGGGCCAGGTGCTCCAGGCTCTCCTCCGTTGCTGGGTGAACTTCTCGTTCAAGAAGCTCACCAGCTGGTCCGTCGACCACTGAGCCACTGCCTGCCCCCTCCACCATCTCCACGTATGTCGCAGACACCGCATCAGCTCTAACCGACTGATTCCCTCTTTTCCGACCACGTCTGGCCCTCAGCTCCATACAGCAGAGGGTCAGTCTCTTTCACTCACTCTCCTGCACCTTTATTTCACCTCACATCCACCTGTTAACCGGGGAAAAGGTCCCAAAAAAACGTCACGAGTGGGAGCCACCAAATGTGCGACCACTTACTCCATGGCCGCCACCACGATATACATGACGTTATTGATGACCATTTTGATAGGACTTGATGAAAATTTGGCTCTACCTTACCATTTACCGAAAGTATCCGTGCCTGCCTGACTTTCTCTTCCACCAACTGCCCCACTCAAAGTGTCATGTTGACATTGTGGCCCTCATCACTAAATTCCACTATCAGGTACCCGTTTACTTCTGACAACTGCTTTGAGCACTTCATAGTGTTCCACTGCTTTAAATCTCCTATCACCATGATATTTGCTTGCTTTCCTCATTCACTCTACCAAGACATTTGCCATGCTCGGGGATTTCAAACGTCATCTGAACTCATCTTGCCCTCTCTCCTTAACAGTTCACTGCTCTTCCTTAACTTCACCATACATATAAACTTACTTACACATTTTCACATATTTTCATGCTCACACCCTCCACCTTGCTAGCTCACAAAGCCTATGCATTCACAAACAACACTATCTCTAATCACTTCTTTGTATTCCTCATCACTCCCCTGAGTCGCTTTTGGGGGGGGGGAGAATCCCCAAAGTTACTTACAACAACATTTTTCAAACTCCTTGAAGGTAGCCCTTAAAACACCACCTCTGCCCTAGCTTATCTGTCCTAATAGCCTATATTGGCTTAGTATAAATTCTTATCTGATTATGCTCCTGTCAATCACCTCGGGCTGTTTCATCACCACATCAAAAGGGGTTACTGATATCCAACTTCTTGTTGTGTTAAAAAGATACAGTGTCATGTTTTGATGACTGTTGACATATTTATACACCAACAATAAACAACTGAAGGTTAGCTACTTTATAATGATGCTTGTGCAGCAGCCTGCAGCAAGCAACCCAAGAGTTGGAGTCCAAGCCTACATATAAATGTGTATAAATTTGATGTTGAAACAGCGTTATGAACCAGTTATGAAGTTTTCAACAATAGCATTTGCGTGGGTTTTTCCAAACTGTTGCAAGAGCATAGGCTATTATGATATTGGGAAAAAATAATCACTAACTCAATGTTGAAAAGCAGAATATTGCGGATGCTGGAAATCTGAAATAAAAACAAAATACTGGAGGTACTCAGTAGGCCTGGCAATATCTGTGGCGAGAGAAAGAGTTAATGATTCAAGTCAATGACCTTTCATTAAGTCATCAATCTGAAAGTCTCTCCCTTCACAAAAGCTGCCACTTGCTTATTATTTCCAACTTGTTGCTTTTGTTTCACTAATTTTATGTCTTTGTTCCAGCTTTAAAACTATAACCACCACCTTATTGTAAAGGTATCAAGTCATACCAAAATTGGCTGAAAGAAATTCAGCCTGCAAGTAGTTCATGCTAAAGTGATTGCAATGTAATTACAATTCATTCAATGTGCATCTTTGATTATGTACAAATCATTGCTGCCTGATAGTCATGCTCAATTTTTCTTTTTTATTAAAAATCAAGCAATTTTCACTAACCTTGTTGTAATCCATGAAGTTGCTTGGCACTGGCTGATGGAAGGTATTTGAAGGTGCCACTATTCCAGTATCATCTCTTTCCAATGTCTGATGTTGTGAAAATGAAGCTGGGTCTGATATAGATTGGTGCATTAAGTGACCACCCATCACACCTTGAGACCAGCCAGATATGCCATCTGAAAGAGAAACCCATTCTAAGGTATGACAAGGTTTTATAGCTTTAAAACTTAGCCCTGCCAGGCACACTCCTTACATATCTCTCCAACACTATCATTAATAACTTCTCACCTGAATTATTGCTGACACCAAATGACCAGATCCCTCCTTGTCCAACAGGAGTTGTCAGGTTACTACCCACCATAGTGGAAAGCGGAGTCATTGACCCAGTCTGCCTAATGCGAGCTGATCTTTCTGTTCCAATAGGTGGTGGTACCTTCCGATCCTGATTTGCGTTACTTGATTTTGGTTGGCCCAAGGAAGGAGGTGCAGAAGCAGCAGATAAGGGTGAAGAAGCTCCAGAAGACACAGATGGCGGGGACTCACCTGCATAGAAATTATGATCCACAAAGATTATGATCCACAAGTAGTAAATTACATCCAACAATTTGTAAAGACACCATAATCTATAACAGTACAATTATTTTTTAATTGAGATTTGTAGTTATAAATTTTGAACCATACCCAGTTTAAAAAAACCTGAAGTGAAACTTATGCTTGCTTTTCACCAAATAAGAACGAAGGGCAGCATGTTTAAACTGTTCTGTTTTTGATTCCTATTCTTATTTTAAAATCAGAAAAAATTCAGACCTTTACACTATGTAACTGGTTTAGAGAAAACGAAACGTCAAGACTGGAGTGTTGGTTAGAAATGTTTCTGCACTTCATTTAAACAGCAGTCAAAATCTTGTGAAGAAAGCATACTTAGACATGCAAACGTCATTGTTAATAAAAATACATTCCAAAAATGTGTTCATGCAAATCGTGTCCAGTTCCATTTTCTGAGAGTCAATTCTGTGTTAATGCTATATGTATTACACACCTTTAAAAAATGTAATGCAACAGAAAAACTTTGATATGAACAACTCCAACATGCTAGGAGAAACTAAACTAATTATCGGAAGTGGGCTGCAAATCTTTGAACAAATGTGTACATAGGAGAATGAATCTTTAAACTTGTTTAACATTGAAGGAAACCAAGAAGCTGAGGAGCAATCACATCAATTGGAGGTAACCTGGGAAATATTTTATGGATAGTGTTAGTTTGCATTAATGTTCTTTTACATGATATATTTAAAAAATGGAAGCCAGAAAATGTAAGGAAATTCCCAAAATCAAAAACTCTAATTTCAGTTTTGCCATATACATCTCTTCACACAAATGCAAGTTTGAAGCATTGGAGCAGCCCATGTCTGACGAGAAAGGTAAATTGATAGTAAAGGTACCCAAGTATAACTTTTCAAATGTGTTTCAACTCGGTCTTCTTTCAAAAAAATGGAATGACACCCATCAATTTGGCATGCTTTTGCTGATGATGCTCTTGTGAAGCAGCTTAAGGCACTATGTACAAATGCAGGTTGTTGCTTAATTTCTCACTACTTTATTGAGGTCGGCATTCTAATGTTCCTACTGGCTAGACTGAATCTCAGAGCGCTGTTATTGGACAACCCCCATCCTAATTACAGGTAAAAGTCAAAAATGCATTTTACAGTATGTTATTGCCAGAGAATAACTATCACTCCAAGTTTCCTCCAAGTTGGAGATGCACAAATAATTGCCCATGTACACTGCCAAATACATATTGCTAAAACCCATGGCTTTATACACTTGCATGAAAGCGCAACGTAATGTATTCGGAAGGATAAGCATTTGGCACCCTTGAAACAATGAAAGGTAAAGAAATAATTGGCTGAAGTTTGCAAGAGATTTAATTTGCACTATGAACTGGATGTAAATATTATCAAGACCAAGGTTAATTTGCTCGGAGATGTTTAAGTGAAAAATGTAATTCTGTTTTCAGATGTAATTGGGTGATAAATCAAAATTTAACTGGCCTTGCGTGCAAGAAAAACATTTCCACAAGGACCACTGACTGGACCCAAATTTGCAGGGCTAATAAGTACATATTTGATGTCCCTTTTCCAATATTTGTTTTGCAACATTTGAACCATAATTTTCAAGCTATATTTGGAAGATTGGACCTACTAAAAGTTTTTAAAATGGTATTTTAAATGCATATAACGAGTAGTGGATCCTAGATTAAGGAGCATAACCTCCCACCCCCAAAAATGCAACTAAAATATAGAAAGGATTGGCTTGTACATACATGTAGCTGGAGCAGTTGTTGAACTCCAAGGGTGTGGGGAAAAATGTTGTCTGCTGAAGCTAGGAGCAGGCATTCCTACAGGGGCTGGTCCTTGTACATACACCTGAGTTCCCGCCATACTTGGAGCAAAACTCGTCAATGGGGTGGAAGAGGAAGAAATGGCATTGCCTGATGGGTCCATAGCAGACATTCCTTCAAAAACATTTTTAAAAAATCACATGTAATGGAATATTTGAGAAATGCACATTATAAAAAGTGACTTATCTATAACTTGTACATTTCTCTTTAATAAAGGGGTAATAATCCGAACTGTAAGTGAGAGTAGCGCTCTCTGAAGTCTCATTGCCAAAAAAGGGTAGAGCAAAGTATTGTTGCAATGTTTAAAAAAAAAAACTAAAATACAAGCACAGTCAATGCACGTCATTGTAAACTAAAAGGAATTAATTTAAAAATGAATTTTTAAAAAATAATTTAATTTTACCCTAAAACTTTTGAGCTATTATTGGCATGCCTCAAGCATACCATATTAGCAAGCCCCTGCTATCCTCATGTAAGAAAAATGTGTCATGGTCATTACCTAGTAATAAACTGGAGAAGACTATTCGGCCCCTCTAGCCTATTCCAACATTTTATTAGATTGTGGCTGATCTGTACCTGAACTCTATTTGCCTGCATTTTCTCCATACCTTTTGACAACCTTGCCAAACAAAAACAAAATAGAGAAAATTTCAATTGACCCAGCATCCACAGCAATTGGGGGGGGGGGGGGGGGACAAGTTTCAGATTTCCAATACACCATGTGAAAACGTGCTTCCTGATTGCTCTCTCAACTTGTCTTGTTTTAGGATTATGCCCCTTGTTTTAGATTATCCTAGCAGAAGAAATAGAATCATAGATGTTTCTTCAATGTTTAATGTATTTTAAACATCTTGATTAGATCACCCCTGAACCTTCTAAAATCAAGGGACTATAAATCAAGGTTCTGCAACAGGTCCTTATAATTTAGTATTCCCCATGCATGATATCATTTTGTGAAGGTTGCACCCCTTCAAAGGTCGTTTGCATGTCTAAAGTCTAACTTATGAGGTCACAATTTTTCAAAAGTGCATAAATGTATTTGCGTTACTTTAGCTTTCCTAATACTGGATGAATCTGGTCCCCTTTTAAATGTATTTAAATTTATAAGATCACCTACTAATACTTACAGACACACGTTACAATCACAGATAATGATAAAAGCACCCATTTTCAAAGGGAACTTGTGATTAACAAGCAGCAAACAATCTGAAGCGAATTTAAGATCTGGCACAGAGTAAATCGCTGAAGTGATATTAGCACTCAATGTTGGCATACAGCTCCCTTCCTCCCCCAGTGTCTGGTAGAGCGAGGGAAATAAATGAAGTAGATAATATTTCTACAATCTTGAAATTTACAGTCAAATTTTGATACAGCTCAACAACTGGAGGCCTGAAAATAACAGATCATTTGCCAATCGCTGAAAATTGCAACAAGTCACTAGTATTGTCACAGATTAAACTTTTCAATTACAACAATCAATTGGTTCCACAGAAGGACATTTAAGTGGAACAGGCAGCCCATCACATGGGGAGGTTGTTGTTGGGGAAGGGGCGAGGGTGAAGAAAGAGTTGCAGGAAAGAAACAAAATTGTTCTCCAGCCTCAGTCTCAAAACTGCCCTGTCTTGATGGTTGAATCAGTCATGTGAGAAGCCCCTGAAAAGGGGGTAGGGAATCAGAGAAGGTAAGTGGAAAGAAGAATGCGGATAAAAGCAAGAAATATTTAACAATTTGGCTAACATCTGGAATTTTTAGAGAGTTGCTACATAAATGATGTCCAGAAGAATGGTTTAAATCAGAATCTTCAAAGCTAATACATAAATATATTAAAATAATCTACTGTCCATCTCACCTGTGGGGCTCGATGTCACCCTCTGCGAAGGTGGTCTGAAACCAGGAGCCTTGGAGTTATCATGTGGAAGTACTGCATCTAATTGTCCAAGTACAGAACTGCCCATGTAATTAGTATGGCCACTAAACGTTGGATCTTGCGTTGGCCGCGAAGGCAGTGGACAACTTCCCCACACGTGATTTGCAGACACCTGGGTATTGTCGAAAAAACTGTTGAAAGGGCTGAAGAGGGCTGCAGAGCCAAAATTTGGAGGCAAGGATTTGCTTCCTGGGTTTGGGTGGAGCTGCGAAACGTTCAGCATACCAAGTGCAGATGAAAGTTGCATCGGAGAAGGTACGCCATGCTGCTTCATAGGATCTTGGGTAGAAACCATTGGAACTGGGTTTGGGACAAAAACAGACTGTGGCTCTTGCTGTACTAGGGGATAGAAAGAAGCACCAGGCTGTATTCTGTGAGATACTTGAGGAGAGGCTGCAGCTAACTGAGGTAAAGTGTTGTTGGTCTGAACATTAGGACAAGCTGACATGGTAACAGGGCGAGTAGATGCTAGGCTGCTTGGGGCCACTAATCCATGATCTGTATTTGAAATGTAAGGCTTCGGCAAAGAAGGTCGAATATCAGAGGAACTGCGGCACGAAATTTGCGGCAGAATACTGGGCAGTGAGGAGGTCGGTTGTATTCCTATAGCTCCAGGATTACTGCTGACTGAGGAGCTGTTGCAGACATTTGAATGTGCACACTGGCTTCCTGCAGGTTGTTCTGTGGTGGTCACTTCTTCCTTCGCAGTGGAGGTGGTGAATGGTTCATTCTTAGTCAGTGACATGGATTGTTGAGAAGGCTGTACAAGTGGTGGAGGGGGTGGTGGTGTAGGAGGCTGCCCATTGCTCACTGATACGGTTGAATTTGTGGGCAGTGAGCAGGAATTACACGTCACAGCTGAAGTCACTGATATCATGATGTTAGTTTTATTGACCGAGGTGAAGAGCTGCTTTCGAACTGATGATGGAGTTGGGCTGCTTGTGACACACAGAGACGGTGTGGTGAAAGTTGGGGAACTCACAGCCAGAGAAGGAGAATTGATAGGAGCCGAATTGCCAGTGTTGGGATGAATGGTATTACTACCCTGGTTGAGACGAGTTGTATTATGTTTTGGTGAACTGTTGGCGCTTCCAGGACTTACAGGTCGCACTGGGAAAGGACCCCAAGTATTTGGTGATGGAGAAAAGGTTCCTCCAAAGTGTGCCATGGGTAACCGAGGGTGTCGAATCTGCTGGATAGTTTGAGCAGCCAGCAAAGCATGTGCCAACTGCGGATGTGAATAAGCCAAAGGAAGTGAAACTGAAAATGTAGGACGCATATTGTTTGACACAATGTTTTTGCCAGGTTTGTTAATGGATTGTAATGATGTAGATGATGAGGTTGACAGTGAAGCTGTTGCAGAGGAAGACATCATTGAAACGGTTATTCGGTGTCCGGCAGTTGTGGTGCTAGCTGTGGTTGTGGCAGCTGTGGACCCCATTCTTGTGTTGGCTGTGACGCTTTTAATATGATTCCGAGGAATCAAATCCTCCAGTTCCTTTGCAGGATCCTGAATTAGTGCATTGATGAGCTGCACTGCATGTCTTGTTGATTCGGTGCCTCCTCTGAAATTATTATAACGTAAAGTTTCACCATGAGATAAATTTTTATTCAAATTTGTTTATTTATGCTTGCAGTGAAAATCTAGGATTCAGGATATTTATTCAATCCAAAGTGCAACTGACCAGTCATCAAACCACAGTAGATATTCCAGATGCTGTTCCACAAAAAAAGGAACATCAAGTAACCCAATAAACCTCACTAGTAAGCCTGGAGCTGGACTAACAATCCAGCCATACTCCGTATGCTGTTGACAGCATTACTGAGAAAGACACATTGCATGGCAAAATTGCAATATTTTTTGTCATCAACAAATTTTTATTTCATCATATTACATTTTAAATCTGGATTGAATAAATATTCAAGTCAGGGACTGCAACTAATTCAAGGGAACCTTAATAGAGTAATTATAAAAATATTTAACTGATGCAGTGTAAACGTCAGTAAGTCGGCCATTTTAATTCCTGTAAACTAATATCATACCATATGCCTAGCCCGAAAGCCAGCAAGTTCCAGCTCTGGGAGAAGCAAGAATATGAATAGTGTTAGTTTCTAGAACCACTTTCTCTAAGCCTAAGTCAAATCTTTCCATCATGCACTGTTCCCACATGGTTGTTTCCCACCATCTCTTCAGCTCTTCTCATTCAAAATGTCGAAACTAAACTATTTTGTAGCAAACTGGACTCCTCTTGGAAGTCAGAGACCATCATAATCTTTCAAGAACGAAGTGTGACAATTTTAAGATTCTGACTGAAATAAAACGTCAAAAATTTGGTCCATTGGGACTTCCGGTGGCAGCTATGAAGGAGTAAGTCGCACATTTGGTGGCTCCCGCTCTGGTCGGACTTTTGGACCTTTCCCCAGTTTTACTACCGGGTTTGAATTGTTAAACGGATGTCAGTGGCAATTGTTTACTAAATTCCTTCTTCGGTGCATGGAAAGAAGGACTAGAAGTGTTCCTAAGGGCAGAAACAAAAAGATAGAGAAGGCTTGGGCTGTAGCTGCAACAGAAGACAGCATGGCGGAGGTTCGGACCTCTGGCTTGCCGACCCAGCAGTCTATGGAGCAACTGATGCAAGTCATTCAGGAAGGCTTTGCTACGCAGAAACGGGACTGCTTGGACCCGATAAAAGAGTCGATTGAGCGGTTGGAGCATAGATTGGACGCCCAGGATCGGGCGATCAAGAAGGTGGAGGCGGCGCTGGCTGAGCAGGAGGAACATCAGACTGCGATGGAGCTGGAGGTAGGGATGCTGTGGGACCAGCAGAAGAAGCTCCTGGAGAAGGTGGAGGACCTAGAAAATGGGTCCCGCCGGCAGAACCTAAGAATCGTCGGGCTCCGAAGGAATGAACGCTGGGGCATACATCGCAGGCATGTTTGTGAAGCTGCTGGGGGATGGGGCATTCTCCCGGCCCTTGGAGGTGGATAGGACTGAGCACTCGCGAGGAAGCCGCGAATAGGAATGGGGGGGGGGGCAATGAGTCCCCCAACTAGGCTGATCACCTGGAATGTTTGAGGGTTAAATGGGCCGGTCAAAAGGCACGTGTGTTCGCGCATCTGAGGGGATTGAAGGCGGACGTGGTAATGTTGCAGGAGACGCACCTTAGAGTTACGGACCAGGTTAGACTGAGGAAAGGCTGGGTCAGTCAAGTCTTTCACTCGGGATTAGATTCAACGACTAGAGGTGTTGGGATCCAGATCAATAAGGGGGTGGTGTTTGAGGCGGGTAGAATAGTCTCGGATGTGGGAGGTCAGTACATTATGGTCAGTGGGAAGCTAGAGGGGGTGCAGGTGATATTAGTAAATGTGTATGCGCCAAATTGGGATGATGTGGAGTTTATAAAGATGATGCTGGGGACGATACCGGACCTGGACTTGCACAGGTTGGTCATGGGAGGGGACTTCAAAACAGTTATGGACCCTGGCTTGGACCGGACAAGCTCTGTATTCCCGGATTGATTTCTTTATTTTGAGCAGGGCCTTGCTGGCTGGGGTGGTGGACACGGGGTACTCGGCGATTACAATCTCAGACCATGCTCCGCACTGGGTTGGTCTGCAGGTTAGTAAAGACAGTAACCAGCGCCCGCACTGGAGGTTGGATGTGGGACTTTTGGCGGGTGAAGGGGTGTGCGATCGGCTGAGGAAATGTATTCAGAGCTACCTGCAGGTCAATGACATGGGGGAAATTTCAGCAGCGGAGATGTGGGAAGCACTGAAGGCGGTGGTCAGGGGGAGCTGATCTCAATCCGGGCCCATAGGGAGAAGGTGGACAAGGCAGAGACGGACCGACTGGTAAAGGAGTTACTACAGATTGATAGGAGGTATGCGGAGACCCCAGAGGCAGGGCTTTTAAGGGAACGGCGGCGGTTACAGGTGGAGTCTAGCTTGCTGACCACAGGGAGGGCGGTGGAGCAGCTGGGAAAGGCGAGGGGGCGATCTACGAACATGGAGAGAAGGCCAGCAGAATGCTTGCACAGCAGCTTAGGAAGAGGGAGGCAGCTAAGGAGATAGGGAAAGTAATGGACGGAGATGGGAACCTGGTTGGTGATTCAGTAGGGGTGAATAAGGCATTTAAGGATTTCTACAGCAGGCTGTACAGGTCGGAACACCCTACGGGGCCGGAGGGGATGAGGCACTTCTTGGAGGGGCTGAATTTCCCAAAGGTGGACGGGGAGCGGGCAGAAGGGCTGGGGGCCCCAATCGGGCTGAGGAAATAGTGGAGGGCTTGGAAGGCCATGCAGGCGGGTAAGGCCCTGGTCCGGACGGGTGCCCAGTGGTGTTTTATAAAACGTTCTCGGGGATATTGGGGCCGGTATTTTTGAGGATGTTCAATGAGGCAAGGGAAAGAGGGGTGTTGCTCCCGACGATGTCACAGGCAGCGATTTCGCTGATTCTCAAGCGCGACAAGAACCCAGAGCTGTGTGAGTCCTCCAGGCCACTCTCCCTGTTGAATATAGATGCCAAGTTGCTGGCCAAAATCTTGTCCTCCAGGATCGAGGATTGTGTTCCGGATGTTATTGGGGAGGATCAGACGGGGTTTGTTAAGGGCAGGCAGTTGGTGGCCAATGTAAGAAGGCTGTTAAATGTGATCATGATGCCCCCGGAAGGTAGGGAAGTGGAGGTAGTGATCGCAATGGATGCAGAAAAGACTTTTGATCGGGTAGTATGGGACTATCTGTGGGAGATACTGGGACGGTTCGGATTCGGGCGGGGCTTTATTGACTGGGTCAGGTTACTGTATCAGGCTCCTGTGGCAAGTGAATGGACGAATAGGACAACATCAGACTATTTTAGACTGCACCGGGGGATGAGACAGGGCTGCCCCCTCTCCCACTGTTGTTTGCGCTGGCTATAGAGCCGTTGGCAATTGCTCTGAGAGCCTTGGGGGGCTGGAGAGGACTGGTCGGGGGGGAGCACACGGTTTTGCTCTATGCAGATGACCTGCTTCTGTACGTTTCGGACCCAATGGAGGGAATGGAGGACTCAAGGGGATTTTGGCCAGTTTTCAGGGTATAAGCTTAACATGGGAAAGAGTGAGATGTTTGTGGTCCAGGCAAGGGGACAGGAGGGGCGACTGGGAGAGCTGCTGTTTAGGTTAGTAAAGGGAAGCTTTAGGTACCTAGGCATCCAAGTGGCGCGGGAATGGGACCGGCTGCATGAATTGAATCTGGCCCTGCTGGTGGACCAAATGAAGGACGATTTTCAAAGATGGGACGCGCTTCCGTTGTCGCTGGCTGGGAGTGTGCAAACGTTGAAGATGACTGTCCTCCCGAGATTCCTATTTGCATTTCAGTGTTTCCCCATCTTGATCCCGGTCCTTTTTTAAGCGGGTCAATAGAATGATCACGGGCTTCGTCTGGGCGGGCAACACCCCGTGAGTAAGGAAGGTAATGCTTGAGCGGAGTCGGGAGAGGGTGGGCTGGCACTGCCAAATTTTAGCAACTATTACTGGGCGGCTAATATAGCCATAATCAGGAAGTGGGTGGTGGGGGAGGGGTCGACATGGGTGCGTATGGAGGCGGCTTCATGTAAGGGCACCAGTTTGGGGGCGTTGGTAACTGCGCCTCAGCCGTTCCCGCAGGCACGGTACTCCACCAGTCCTGTGGTGGTGGTGGTGGCCCTGAGAGTTTGGGGCCAGTGGAGGTGGCATGTGGGAGCATCGGTCTAGGCCCCAATCTGTGATAATCACCGGTTTGCCCCGGGGAGTATGGACGGTGGGTTCCCGTTATGGCGGAGAGCGGGGATTGAGAGGATGGGGGATATGTTCATAGAGGGGAGCTTTCCGAGTATGACAGCGTTGGAGGAAACGTTTGGGTTGGCAAGGGGAAACAAATTCAGGTATTTGCAGGTGCGGGACTTCCTTCATAAACAAGTGCCAACCTTCCCGCTCCTACTGCTAAGGGGGTTCAGGACAGGATAGTTTCCAGAGGGTGGGTAGGAGAAGGGAGCGTCTCGGACATTTATAAGGAGCTTATGGGGTCGGAGGAGACGCAGACCGAGGAGCTGAAGCACAAGTGGGAGGAGGAGCTGGGAGGTGAGATAAAGGATGGTCTATGGGCAGATGCGTTGAGTAGAGTCAACACATCTGCAACATGTGCCAGGCTCAGCCTGATACAATTTAAGGTTGTTCACCGGGCTCACATGACAGTGGCCCGGATGAGCAGATTCTTTGGGGTGGAGGACAGGTGCGCAAAATGTGTGGGAAGACCGGCGAACCATGTCCACATGTTTTGGACATGTCCAAAGCTTAGGGGATTTTGGCAGGGGTTTGCAGATGTCATGTCCACGGTGTTAAAATCAAGGGTGGCGCTGAGTTCAGAGGTGCCGATTTTCGGGGCGTCAGAAGACCCGGGAATCCAGAAGGAGAAAGAGGCAGACATTCTGGCCTTTGCTTCCCTGGTAGCCCGGAGACGGATACTATTAGCATGGAGGGACTCAAAGGCCCCGAAGTTGGAGACCTGGCTATCGGACATGGCTAGCTTTCTCTGTTTGGAGAAAATCAAGTTCGCCTTGCGAGGGTCACTGTTAGGGTTCACCCGGAGGTGGCAACCATTCGTCTTTGCGGGAAATTAATCGTCAGTAGACCGGGGGGGGGGGGGGAGCGAGTAGTTTAGATTAGAGTAGGGGGTCATTAAGGGTGGGACCTGTACGAGAGGTAAATGGCTTTTTCATTATGTTTATGGTTTCATGTATAATGTTTATTTTGTGGTTGTTACTATCCCAAAAATACATCAATTTTTTTTTTTTTATAAATTTGGTCCATTGATAAGTCCCAAAGAATATTTGTCAAACATAAATTTAGATGAAGCTTTTGTGGGGTTCACAAATAAAATAGAGCATCTCATAGTTAGTTCAACTGCATGTAGAACAATTGTTCAACAAAATTAATATCAATAGATTCTAAACAGCGCTGTCTGCTACATAGGAGACATTAAATAACCATAAAATTTGCATTTAATCAGATGTGTGTCACTGGCAATACATTTATGCATAAGATTAATTATAGCTTTGCATCAAATTTTTGTTTTAATCTACGAGCACTGGAGAAAGAACAGTTACCATGGACACAAACTAGCATTCAGACAATTACTTTTCTAGTATGGGAGAGATGAAGGGAAATCAAATCAGTGCTTGCATATAATCACAATGCACACAATAATAGCAAGAAAATACTTGGAATAAGGTTCAGAATGTTATTCAAGTTAGAATGGCCAAGTCTGAAAAATTGAGAGATTTATTTATTGTATGGAACAGAATGAAAACAATTGTGATTATTTAGGCAATTTATGGTTGGTGAATTGAAGCTATGTATGCAAAACTATGAGCTTTGCCAGCCACACTTTCCTCTACTTTCGTTATGATGATGATGAAACGTTTAGGTTCGGTAGGTAACAGTGTTCAGATCTGATGTCACACAAGAAAATATTAATTCTCTCGCAAAATCTTTTAAAATGCAACCATTGTAAATAATGACTTGGTAGCAGGAACACAGAAAATATCAGTTTGGTGATCAAACTTAAAAGCACTGTTGGTGGGCTCAGAACAGAAAAAGCTGAAAAAAATAAAGAATTGACTCTAAAGTCTCAACAGGAGCAGTCTGAAAACTAGGTTTCTAATTTTTAAGGTCAAATAAAAGTCCTCAAAATTCTGGGGTGAATAAACATTTAATTCTATTTTGAAGTCCATTCTGGTAACTTTACACAAAGATTTTTCCATTTGTTCTCCGGGTGAGAGAACACTAATTAGGCTGTATCTATTGCAAATTGCTAGCTACCACGAGACAGTGGGCAGTAGGATAGTGACTGCTTTTACAACTGGCTTGCTTGGCCACTTGAGAGTATTTTGAGTCAACCATGGAGACTGCAGTCATTTGCAGAGAGGGAATTTAGGGACACAGGTTCCATCCCCTTACTTTCACAACTTCCCATGGTAGAATTTGAACTAATCACATTTGGGTTGTTAATCCAGTACCTAATCAAAAGCATGCTACAGAAGACCTGTTCATCTTTATCGATTTTACAATCAGCTGGAATTGCTTGAATGAAGAACTAGAACAAGGAATATGGCTAATCCATTCAAAAGGAATAAAAATGGTCAAGGATGGATCAGTTGTGGATGGATCATTTGGGCAGCACGGTAGCACAAGTGAATAGCACTGTGGCTTCACAGCGCCAGGGTCCAAGGTTCAATTCCCCGTTGGGTCACTGTCTGTGCGGAGTCTGCACGTTCTCCCCCTGTCTGCGTGGGTTTCCTCCCACAGTCCAAAGACGTGCAGGTTAGGTGGATTGGCCATGATAAATTGCCCTTAGTGTCCAAAAAGGTTAGGAGGGGTTATTGGGTTACGGGGATAGAGTGGAATTGAGGGCTTAAGTGGGTCGGTGCAGACTCGATGGGCTGAATGGCCTCCTTCTGCACTGTATGTTCTATGTCTATGTTGCACCAGGTTGGTCTTTTCATTTGTTTTTTCTCAAGGAGACAACTTAACAGCTGGAACCCAAATAATTTTCCCCTTTAACTTTGTACCTTTTATTTAAAGGTTTAGTTACCTTATTGTGATCATTCTTTCTCCATTCTTGTCTTTTTGTTTGTCAACATCAATATGTGCACCAGTAACATCTTGGATGGCAGTTATATTGCATCCCCCTCTTCCCATTATCCTTGATACAACCGACGCTGGTACAGACAATTTCTTTGACCTGGTTAAAGCAACTCTATATAAAAATCATAAAATTCTCAATATATATTATTTCAATTTTGCATTTTCCACACACAAATCCCACCCCTTCCCCTTTAAAAGGCAGCAACATTTACTGGTATATGGTGCAAAAGGCACCTGCAATGATTTATAATATATTCTTCACATGTAAATCTGAATCATGAACATTTTGCAAGACTGGTTTAGCAACAACTGATTTTCTCGATTTGCTTGAACAACCTTATTACAGCATCTTAAGGTTCAGCCATCTTACATTTGGGGAGGGCATCACTAAAGTTTGTATTTTAACTGAATGAATGCCATTACAAGCTTCTTGCAAGAAAGCAGCATTTTACCTAGTATGAATCTGAGAATTACAACAACTTTTTTGGCAAAAGGCAAGTGCCACATATGATCATAAACTTAGCGTCTGTCCCCACGCACTCCCCAGGACTTCAGAAAAACTTCCAACCCTGCTGGACCCTGGAAAGTGAAACTCCGAGGAAGAATACCGGGAAAATGAAGACCCCAATGTGCTACCTGTACTCTTAAAGAGTTCCTTGATGAAGATGGTGGGAAACAGCGGAGAAGATTGACTTCACACACTTAAGCTAAAAGATGTGGAAATCCCTATGCCATCTGGAAACTGAACCACAAAATGGCAGGCCAAAATCAATGCTAATGCCGTCACTTCATAATTCCTAATAAATTCAAAGATACTGGGTAGCGGGGAATATAAGCAGATGGTAAAAACAGCCTCATTCCTCAAGACTGCCCCAGAGCAACAGACTTCTCAAGCCCTTACACGCAAAAGGCAGCATGATGGCAACTGAGTCTGGCAAAGCTTCAGAAGCCAATGGAATTTGCCTAGAATTCCTGAAGATCACCGGGAAAGAAGAGACAAGCAAAATTGTTTACCAACATCCACACCACAGGTACAATTTCAAACATCAGGCATCAATAAGATAGCTGCAATTGGCAAGCCAGGGAAACAACTTGAAGATGCACACAATTACCACGCCATTACTCTGCTTCAATAATATACAAGGTCCTCGAGTATCTCTTGCTAAACAGATCGAGTCTCACCTGAAAGCAGCAGCACCCCCACACAGGCAAGAACACAAAACCATAGGACTTGGGAGGAGTTGGCCATTTGGTCCTTTGTGTCAGCTCTGTCATTCAATAAGATCATGATCTTGTTGTGGTCGCAGCTTCATCTTCCCGTCTGTCCCACATAACCTTTGGCTCACTTGTCTACCAAAATATATCTAACTCAGCCTTGAATAAATTCAATACACCAGCCTCCACTATTTCTGTGAAAGTGAATTCCACAGATTAACAGCCCTCTGATAGAAACAAATTTTCATCAGCCTTAAAAGTGAAACATCACATTTTCAAATTGTGTTCCCTCATTCTAGTCACTCCCACAAAAGTAAACATCCTCCTAGTATCAAACTGGTCAATTCCCCTCAGGGTCTTGCATGTTTAATTAAGATCACCATTTATTATTCTAAACTCCAATGGTATCGGCCCAACCCATTCAAGTTTTCTTCATAAGGCAACCCCTCATCCCAGGAATGAGTCACCTGAATCTTATAGGAACTGTTTCTAACTCAATTCTATCTTTTTTTCAAATGAGACTAAAACTGTTCACATCATTCCAGATGTGGTTCTTCCTGCCAAAGTGGATAAGTTCACATTTTCTCACATTATACTCAATCTATCAAATATTTGGCCACCATCTATATCCTTTTACAAGATCTCTACCTCCTTTGACAGCTTACTTTCATGTCTATCTTGGTGTCATTGACAAATTTTGCTACCATACATTTGGTCTCTTCATCCAAGGCTTTGATATAGATTGTGAACAGTTGAGTCCCCAATACTGATCCCGAACGCACTCCACTAGTTACAGCTTGCCAACCTGAAAAAGATCCATATATCCCTACTTTCTGTTAACTAACTAATCTTTTATGCATGCTAATATGTTAGCCCCTACGCCATGCACATTTATCTTGTGTTGTAGCCTTTGATGTGGCACCTTATCAAATGCATTTTGAAAATCCAAGTGCACTGCACCTACAGGTTCCCCTTTTCCCCTTGTCAGTTACTTTCTCAAGAAACTCTTTAAAAAATTTTTTTCACAAAGTCACGTTGGTTCTGCCTGATCACATTGATAATGGATTATTAATAATAAATAATGGATTCTAGCAATTTCCCTATGGCAGATATTCAGCTAACTGGCCTATAGCTTTCTGCCCCTCTCCTTTTATGAATTAAGGTGTTAAGTTTGCTATTTTCCAACCTACTGGAACCCTTCCAAAACCCAGCACCCAACAGTGGGGAGTTTTGCATCACATACCACCAAAGGCGTTACAGGTTGACCTTAGCAAATCTGCATAAAATTTACACCTTAAAAGGGTAACAGAAATTCTTACTGTTGACTTTTCAGGTAGCTCGATAGAATTCTAACGATATTCCCTTTGCAAATGTAATTTTTTTTAAATTATAAAATAGTAGGTGATGATATGCATAAAGCAGTTATGTACATAATGTTATCCACAACCTCCAACCACTAGGTGGCAATGTTAACCCACCACGTGACTCTGGTTCTGGGAGTTGAGAGTAGGTTGCACTAGGAGGCAGACGTATTTTGCAGGAGCTCGACAATAGTTAATTAGCAGTTCATTATTTTATTTACTTTACTTATCTTAATCATGCAGTTGTTAAATAATAAATTATTTAAATTAGATGTTCTGTCATTCATCATTTACTTCGGCCAGTCTTCAGAACATGACACTCCATAGTGTATTAAAAGAAAATATTTCTGAAGAGTTTAAAATAAATCCTTCATTGCTTAGCATTTAATACATCACCTTATGTAGACGCTGGTACTAAAATTAAAGAAGCATTGTATGGTGAAATATTGACCTAATGTATGGCTGCTCTCCCAAACAGGGCCATCCTCTGCTCATTCCCAGTTTGCAGGAAGGCCAGGATGATGTCCCACAGCCTCATGAATCATTACCTTTCTGCTCCAATGAAAGCAATGAGGTTGTTTAGCTTCTGAGAATTATGGAGCAAGAAATAAATTCTGGACAGGTTTCAACCCTTCCCTTTAGTTATTAAAACCTCCATTTTGACGAAAGAATTCTATAGATGAAAGTATATATGACAAAAAGGTAGCAAGACAGGAAGAGTTAATTGGCAATAAAACTACATCAATGTAGGTCACAGGCTTGTAAAAAAAGTGGCCCACGAGGTCAGATTCCTGTCCATGTATCCGTAGGGCAGGGCCAACAGATTATTGTAGATTAACCTTCTCCCCGTGGCTTGACTATTTCAATTCTTTTACCTTTGTCTATTTCCTCACAGATTCAATGTTATCTATGGAACTGTTCATGCCAATAATAGTTTTCCTTTGGAAATTAGGACACCAAAATATTTGAAAAGCACTGCGATATATGTCGCATTTTTCACATAATATTGAAAAAATTTGATAATATTTTGTGGTTAAAAATATTCCCTAAATTTGTCACCAAAAACGTACAGGGAGAATTAAGTAGTTTTTGATTCCGGTGTGTGTTTTGTTTTAAAAAGGAGTGTGGAGCATAACTTGCATTATTGCATTACCAACAATAAAAAGGTACAATGATATATATAGCACTAATTCACAAAAATTCTTTAGTTACCTTCGCACAACTTCTTTCCAACCATCTTCCCTCTTTTGACCACGCTTAGGACTTGTGAGATTCATCTTTCCATTTGGGGACGACAACGGCAGTGAAGTAGACTTGTGGGTTGTAGACAGTGAGTTGGAATTTGTTTCATTAGTGACATCGTGCAATCTATATAAGCACATATCACAAATCAGAGAATGCCAATAGAAACAAAATTAGTGCTGAACAATCAGTGGTAGCACACAATATTAATCTTACCTTGGGTGATTCTGAGTCTCTGAGATGGAAGTATTAGATTTTTCATTTCTTGGCGGGTACAATTTCTGGTCACTGAAGTTGTGGAAGTCAGCAATTATATTGAGATCCTGGCTCTTACCACCACTGCTGCACTCGCTATTGCAGTCTGTACTGTCAACATTATCAGAATCGCTGTTCCCTCCTACACCACCGCCTCTCGGTTCCCCATTTATTTTATTTTTATCTGCCTTCTGTTGCGCTATAGACATATGTTGATCTTCTAGAATTATTTGAACACTCTGAGAAGAATCTTTAGTTTTGTTTTTCTTGTTTTTTCTGTTAGTACTTGGTGTGGTTACAACATTGGCTCTCTTTTTCCCATAAGCATTAGTAAAGGTGGCTGAAGTTGCAGAAATCCCAATGGTGGTAGTGGTTGTTGCACTGGGAGGCTCTATCGGCACAACCTCTTCATCTGTGGAGAATAGAAGCGGTTAGCCTGATTGCTTTTTTTTTTATAAATCAATCCATAATCTTATTTACAGTTGACAATAAAAATTACTTACCTTCAAACCTATCCTTTTCTGGAGTTTGCTGCTTTTCCGAATTCTCTTTAACTCTAGCTTCTTCCTCCTCCTGTTTCCGTTTCTGTTCTTCTTTCTTCTTCTTTCTTTTTTCCTTTCTTTTCTCTCTTTTTGCTGCAAGAGCGAGTTTTCGGCTTTCTTCCCTCGACTATAACAAGATAGAAACAATTTATGTAAGCATCAAAATTGGCAATGGAAACATAAGTGCAACAAAAACAGAGTTACAATATTTTGGGATAGCCATATTAAAACCAAGCATTCATGTTGCAATTAGAAAACTAACATTCACCTTTTTCTTAATTATGTGAAAAAGTAATGATGCAAGCAGATCCATTCTTATGTGGAAGATGAAGCTATATTGAAATAATAAAGACCAACCCAAAGATGGGCTCCAAACAGTACATGGTGGTAATTTTCAGATATTCAGAACAAACTCCCACCTTCTCCAAGTCCAGCTCTTTGAGAAGAATGCTTGCATTTTTGTTTGCTTCAGCAGCTTGCTGGTCCTTTGCTTTTACAATTGTTTCCATGCACTGGTGACATTTCTTAAGCAGTTCCTAGGAGAACAAATAGTAATCAGCTTTAAAAACATTTTGTTTCTGACATTGGAATGTAGAAAAATACAGGGGTTGCAAGTGAAGATTTTGGAGAAAGAAACTCCATTCACTACTTCACAAGATGCTGTATAAATTATTTATGTTTTATATCAGGAAAAACAGATGCTCTGATGTAAAAGTATTATTCTTTATATGAACAGCACAACATTTAACAAAGCTTCACTTCGTCAAATCAGACCATCATGTTCAACCTCCACATAAAGGGAATTCAAATCATATATACCCATTCTGAGGACTTCAACAGCAGATGGACTGAGGTAGGAAGTAAAGTTAAGTTTTGTTACTGAGAGGGAGATAGGCCTTTTTTTTGTGAAGACATGAATTCAGAACCTCAGTTGGAGGTCAAATAGCACAGCGAGATTGAAAACACTGTAGTTCACCCTGGCTAAGAGGGATCCTCGGAATGCTCTTATGAGGCACCCAGAGACTTTTCTTACAGAAATTCAAAATAATCTAACGGTCTTCACAACCCAAAAGCCTGTTATTCTTACAGCAACTCACTGGTGTTGATTAAGGCCCTTTGTACCTTTGAATGGGTTCGACTCTAGGTCACCACAGATCCCATTATTGAAAATTACAGTTCAAAACAAGTGTAGGGTAGAAGTAAACACAAGTGTGCACATTGAAGATAAACCCCAAGGGGTAAAAAATGTAATGGAGAACATGCAAAACCTACATAATGTAAGAATACACTCACTTTGTCCGTAATGGTTGCTATGTATCTCATACATTCAATATCAGATGGAAATTGATTCACCTCCTTCACCAAGTACTGCACAACTTTCACATGACCCTGAAAAAAGTACGATTCAACATTATTAGACTTAAAAATGCAAGCTTAACTGACAATGCTTTTTAAAAATTTTGGGGAAGCTGAGTCTTTTGAGCTTCCTAATGTTATGAACTGGTTCATCAAGCCATTTTTATCTCCCATCTTATTAAGTATCATTTCCATATTTACAAAGTTAAATTACCTTAATCATCTTCTCGGATTTTATTTACTCTACACATACTTTAAGGTTAGATTTCGGTATTTCAAGGATGAGGAGGGGAAGAAATGAAAAAAGCAAGTCAAAAGAACCAGAAATCTTGAAAACATTACCCATCAGAGCATTTATTTAATTTTGCCTCAAGCCCCAAGTGATTTCCCTGCATTCCTGTTCGCATGGCATAAGAGCCATATTACACTGGTGATTTTGTTTGAGGTAATCTAGTGTAAACTATCACCACACAGCAAAAATACGGCTGAAAAAAAAAGTAGGCATGCCATCTCATGTTGGACTCATCAGGACAGGCACAAGAATGCTAAATCTCAAAGGAGACAACAATATACACTGCATTGTAAGAGGATACGATTAGTTGGCAAGTGGACTTTTATTGATAGATTCATTGCCATGGAGAAAACAATTAAACTGCCAATCTTCTGTTTAAATTTAAATGAGGCAAATCAACTCTGGTCAAGACATTGCCAAGGAGAATGAACTAAGAAATGGGTGTCCTCCGAGCTTTTTAAGTTGAAAAAGGCGCACTGCTTGGAAATGTTCTTTCTGTTTGAACGGGCAGGGCCCTGTGTAAGATATTTATCTTCTAGCACATATTTGTGATCCACACAGAGTCCAAATGAATTTTAAATTGGTTGTTGGTGCAATTCTTAACAAAATCAGGATTGTTTAGTAACTTTTGTCCAATCGATGAATCACATCCGATGTCAGACATGGTGTTCAGTTTTGCAAGGATAGGTTTGTCAGTATCTTGCCTGTTGTGAACAGCCATGGGACATGCTGCTTCTTTTATGATCCTCCAGTCACTGGGACATATGTCCTACATGTGCCTGGTCTGTCACCGGCAGTAAAATTCATATACCACATTACTCATTTGTATGGTAGGTGGAAGATCTTTTTGGCTTCATGGCCATCATCCTATTAGTGGGGAATACCACGCTCATTGATCCTGCATAATAGCAGTGTTAAACAGCTAGCTTGCGAACAGCAAAGGGGCATGTTTTTTAATATGATTCCCCAGTCGTTGGAGTGTGGGGCCTACATACCTGGCAACATTGGCACTAAAATTCATATACCACAATACCCATTTGTGTGGTAGGCAGGACATCTTATTGGCAACATACTGTTAGCAGTGAATGCTACTTGCAACTCTATAGTAGCAGTTTGAAACCACTAGCTTCACCTTCTGTTCAAATGTTTGAGACATCTTACCCTTCCAGGGTAATCAGAGGTAGGCTCGGTAAGTGGTGGCCTTAGGCTCATTCTTATATATGTTATACAATTTCTATATCACAGAAATTCACGAATGGGCCTACGGCAATCATTTGCGGTCCTGAAAAGTGTCTAGTCTATCTGAGGTTATCCTCAAAGAGTAAGGTGTCTCAGACATTTGAGCAACAGATGAAACTAGCCATTTCACACTACTACAATGGAGTCACAACACAAGTGGTTTTCTCCAGTAACAGGATGCTGTGATCAAGCCAAAAAGATATTCTACCAACCATACAATGAGTATTTTCATTAGAAAGCTCCTTGTTCGTTCATAGCAACAGTCATAAGAACCTTGTTCCACATACAGTAAATCTACACTTGTGTGTTTTTGCCAGGTAGGTGATCGGTTTCTAGGCTCGTCAGGGTTCCTAGCTTTCACCATAATTAGGTAACTATGGGAATCATGATGTACTCCATAGAATCCCTATAGTGCAGACCATTTGGCCGATTGAGTTTACCCCAACCTTCCTTAAAAGCACTCTCTGTAGTCCAAATCCCCCTCCTTATCTCTGCAATCCTGTGCATTGATCATGGTCAATCTACCTAACCTGCACACCTTTGCACTCTGCTGAAGAAAGAAATCTGACCACCCTCTCAATCCCCCTCCCACAACTGTACAAATAGCTGAAATAGATATATTTGTAGAGACATCAGGGGAGCATTTTAAAGTGCAATGCTGGTCTTAATGTGTGATTTTTAAAATTTTACCAAACAATCAAATTATTGAGGGGGGACAGACTGAGAACTTACCTTGCGGAAGGCTGCCATAAGAGGTGTGATTTTCCTGTTGTCTGCCGCATCCACATCAGCTCCAGCCTGCACTAATAACTGGACCACATCAAAATGTCCACCATTTGCTGCTAGCCATAAAGGTGTGTTACCTTTCTTGTTGCGAACGTCAATATGAGCCCCTCTGCAGAATTAAAACAAAAATCATTGATTTTTACTCTACTTTTACAGGACCATAAAATCATATTACAGTAATTAATGTGTATAAAATATATTCAAATTATTAAATACCTGTTTATCAGCAGTTCGCAAAATTTATAGTGACCTTTATCTGCTGCAATAGTTAAAGCTGTATCACGTGATGAAGGCACTGGTGGTGCATTGACATCAGCACCTTTGTCAAGTAGAACCCTCCCCACCTCAGCATATCCTCCAGAGGCAGCTTCCATTAAGGGTGTAAGACCAGTCTGAATAGAAACAGGTTAAAGTGCTTATTTATAAATTGCACCAATTTTACCGGCTGTGTGAAGGGTTTTAGAATAATCCCCAAATATTTAACATGCTCCACTAAATAGAATGCAAGTGATCAATCTGCTACCCTAGAGGCCTGAAAAACATCCACTTGTACAGTTGTTAAAACCACCTTAATGCTTCTAGCATTGGGACACAAGCATTGCAGACATTCTGTAATAGCAACATTCTGCAAACTAAAAGATAAATGGCCAATTTATGTATTTACATAGTATGGTTTCAGAAAGGAATTTTGGCTAAAGCACCAGAAACCCCTAATTGTCTTCTGAGTAGTGCCACATAAACTGGCAGCCAGGACTCTTCATTGCAGGTGAAGAACAGCACTTCAAATGATGCAGTATTTCAATGCAGTGCTTCCTCAGTATTTCATTGGAATTTGTCAACCAAAAATGTTTATCAATATGCAATGTTCAAGCAGGATAATAGATATATATATATATACATATATATAGGGAAACGCTTTCAGCTTTTCCAATTATAGACTAAGTGCACAAGTTTATTCAAAACTGCCTATGTAAACTTCTCACATCTAATGAAAGTTCTTCAACAGTAAATGCTTAAGTCCATATTTTAATAAAAATATGAAGGACAGAATGTATGACTTAGAAATAAAGGTTGAGCCAAGACCGTCCCGAATGATTCAATTAACCACTACTTTCTAACCACATTCCACCAGAAGTTTAGAGGATTACAGAATGTGCGCACTGAACAAAATGTAGGATTCTACAAAATTCAAAACAATCCCACCCAAGTGAAAACTGGACTGAGAACAAAGAGGTTTTGACGGGGGTATTTGGAAAACCGCCTAACAGCCCAGGGTATCTTGTCTTGCATCTTCTCAAGCACTCTCCACGGTTGATACTACAATTCTTCTGTCACATTCTCTTCTTTGGCACAGCATCCATATTGGTGTTTACCTTGTGGTCCCAGTATACTTGGGAGTGAAACATCAAATAAAATTAAAGCTATACTTGAAATCTAAAAGCCAGGAGTGGAATCAGCAACAATTTACACTTATATAGCAGCTTTAATATAATGAAACCTCTGTAGCACTTCACAGCAGTATTATAAAATAAAGTATGTCACTGAGCCACATGAGATATGGGGAGAAGGCAGGAGAATGGGGATGAGAAACATATCAGTCATGATTGAATGGCGGAGCAGATTCGATGGACCGAATGGCCTAATTCTGCTCCTATGTCTTATGGCCTTATGATATTAGGTCAGATGATCAAAAACTTGGTCAAAGAGATAGGCTTTAAGAAGTGTCTTAAAGGAGGAAAATGAGGCAGAGACATGTGGGGAGAAATTTCAAAGCTTGGGGCGTTGGCAATTGAAGGTACAGCCACCATTGGTACATGTACATTACACAAACGACATCCAGCTGTAACTCACCTCTTCTCTCAACACATCCATTGTTGCCAAATTGTCAGATATCTAGTACTGGATGAGCAGAAATTTCCTCCAATTGAAGTATTGGGAAGACAGAAGCTATTGTTTTCAGTCCCTGTTCCAAACTCCATTCGCAACTACTGACTTTATTCCTCTCCCTGGCAACAGTGAGATTAATCCACTCTATTTGCAAACTTGTTACCTTTGATCCCGAGATGATTCCCGACCACGTTTTTGCACCATCACTAAAATCAGCGATTTCCACCTCCGCAACATCGATGAAATCCACTTGTCATAGATGATCTGCTGCTGAAACCTTCATGCCTGCTTTTGTTACCTCCAGGCTCAATTATTCCAATTTGCTCATGACTGGTCACTCACATTCTACTCTCTAAACTTGGGTCACCCTAAACTCTGCTGGCCATGTCTTAACTCACAGTAAGACCGATTTCCCAATCAACTCTGTGCTCACTGACCGACACTTGGCTCCTGGTCAAGCAATATTCTGCTTTCAAAATTCTCATCTTTGTTTTCAAGTCTCTCCATGGCTTTACTCCACCAATCCCACACCTTCCACGATAGCGGTGCTTCTCCAATTTTAACCTCTTGTTCTTTCCAATAATAATTGCTCTGGCACTGGTGGTCGTACCTGGTGTTGTCAAGGCCCCTAGCTCTGAAATTCCCTCCCAACACCTCTCCAACTCACCGTCCTCCTTTAAGACACTTCTTAAACCTGTCACTTTGACCAAGTTTTTGATCACCTGACCTAATGGGTTTCATTACATAAAGGTGTTATATAAATATAAGTTACTTGTTGCTAGCCCCACTCCTGGTTTTATACTTAAGTACAGCTTTATTTATTTTTAATGTTCCAATCTGAGTTTGTGTTCCTTATAGTTCTGGTTTCTTTTTTGTCCCAACTCTGTTGCGGGTTTCATTTGGTCTTGCTCCATTTCTGCTTGGTCTCCCAAGTTTCTAAATCTCCCCTCTTCCCGAGCACCGAGTTGGGAAACAAGATGTGTGTTCTCCCAGCTACTCCAGCTCATGAACCCAGCTTTAAACAAGAAGAGGCATTAGGACTAGTGGAGTATGAGAAAACACAAATTGATAGAGAAGACAGTTAAAAAAACAGGCAGACATGGGAATGGAACTTGAGAAGACGGTAATCCACTCCAGCCACAGGCAAGTACATATCCTACAATTGTTCTGGCAGTATAAGCGAGGAAGCCTGATATACCGCTGCAATAAAGTTAATGGGATATACAAAGGAAATTTGAATGCAGCGAAAGCAGTGACACATAATGGTTGTAGCAAATTGAAGCGTGACAGGGAGTGTCACACAAACAGGGAATTGCATGCACATACAAAATTACTGTGTTTACCTCCAAAAATAAGGAACTATTGTAACCAAATGAATATGTTCAACTGTGCTGCATGTAGTTTAAACAAACTAGTGAGGGGAGTACTGAAGTCAAATGTTTTTGCCAAAACATTGATCTTTTAGTACAAAAGACTTAAAGCACAAGGGGGCTGCCCTTTATACATTTATGTTTTAATAATCAATGAAATGTTATTACCTTTGCTCGGTGTTCAACATTTGCCTTCCTATCCAACAGTAGACTGACAACTTCTGCTCGGCCTTGGAAACAGGCCAGAGTAAGGGCAGTGTTTCTATTGGTCTCAATTTGGGCATTGATGTCAGAGCCCATGTCAAGCAGCAGCTTCACTGATGCCACATGACCGTTCATAGCAGCTAACATCAAAGGAGAAATCCCCAATTTGCTTCCCGTCCTACAACAGAATAAACATTTTATGAATTTTACAAAGTCTTTGTTTAAATTTGTATTGTAACACAGACAATATAACAGAATTAGTCACAGGTATGTCTGAAGGTGGTTTCGAACTAGTGAGAAAAAGTGTCGAGCTTCATTCCTTCTGGTTGAAAATTGATGTTAAGATATTTTTAAAATGTTATGTTTTTTTTAAAGTTTTAAACCATCCCTTTGATCTTTTTCACTCTTCATCCAATCTTTCTTACCCCCTTTATCTTTCTTTGTGCATGATTTGACATTGAATTTAACCACTCTAATTCACACTCTTTAGTTTCTAACTCTGCTTATTTCTCAATCTTTAAATCTCATTGGTTAAGGAGGTACATTTTGGTCCCATCGGTCACCAAGATCTCTTATTGCATGACTGTCATTTCCAGTTCACATTTGCTACAATTTAGAGCAAAATATTTTTGAACTGAAGACGACCAGGAAGAAGTCTAGCTAACAGGTGTGCTTTAGCAAATTCAGGCCATTGTATCTACATACTTCAATGTTAATTTTGTCCACTTTGGAGGAGAACATTTGCAGAGTTGGGAGAGAATAGATGGATTTGAGGCCAATGCTACTGAGATCTCAGCTTTAAATAAGAGATCATCATCTGAACAAGAGACAGGAATGATTCTAGTTGACAGTCAGATATTTTTACCACAAGACGTCAACAATCAGGGTATGCTTCCTATATCTTCATCAAGTAACTTATCAGCTATAATACCTGGAATTAATTTCTGCTCCAGCATTCAGAAGGATCTTTATGATGTTAACATAGCCACCAGAGGCAGCAAGACTGAGTGGTGTGTAGTCTGAAACATTGCGATGCTCTTTGTTTGCACCACGAGCCAACAGCAACTCCACCACCTTAATCAAGAAATATTCAAAAAAGGTTCAGGTATAGATTTGATGTAAAAACAATGAAACCTTATATCAAACACTGCTTATACCATCATTCTGCAATTGTGACTCCATACTTGGTTGAATATTTTGAGAACAAGGCACATAGAAATGCTAAATTTAAATTATTCTATGGTTTTACTTACTCTGAAATTCAGCTTCAACATTTTGTTATCAATGCCATGACACAGATTGAATAATAAGTAACACTGCAATAGCCCATTGTAACTATGCTCTGATGAAACTACACAAAATATAGTTAATTTAGGAACAAAAGGATATTTAGTCCACCAAACCTGTTTGGCCATTAATGAGATCATGGCTGATCAAATTTATTCCATCTATCCCATGATACCTTTGACCAACAAAAATCTATCGCAGATTAAAATTATAATCGCAGATTGTAATTGATCTATTGTCATTTGTGAAAGAGAGCTTCAACTTGCACCTGTGCGTGTAAAAGTGTTTCCTAATTTCACTACTGAAAGGTCTGGCTCCAATTTTCAGATCATGGCGCCCAGTGCTAGACTCCAACCGCCAAAAATAGTTTCCATCTACCCTATTTGTTCCCCTTAATATCTTGGAAACTTCAATCAAATGATCCCCTCACCTTCTAATTTCCAAAAACCTTCCAACACTAGTTTGCATAATTTCTCGTAATAAATTAACCCGTGGATCCCAAGTACCATTCTCATAAATATAGACTAAACTCTGTCAAAAGAAGAAATCTAGCCTCCCTAAGGTGTAGTGCCCAGAACTGCTCTCAGTACTCCAGGTATGGTCTAACTAGGGCTTTGTATAACTAAAGCATGCCTTCTGCCACCTTAGTCTCATCCTCTGGAGATGTAATGGGCAGCATTCTATAAGCATTTTTGATTATTTTCTCTACCCGTTCACGTCATTTTAACAATCTATATAGATGGACGTTTCTAATCATAGAATTCACAGTGCAGGAGGAGGCCATTTGGCCAATCGAGTCTGCACCGGCCCTTGGAAAGAGCACCCTACTTAAGCCCATGCCTCCACCCTATCCCCATAACCCAGTAACACCATCTAGCCTTTTTGGACACTAAGGGCAATTTATCATGGCCAATCCACCTAACCTGCACATCTTTGGACTGTGGGAGGAAACCGGAACACCCGGGGGAAACCCACGCAAACACGGGGTGCAGACTCCGCTCAGACAGTGACCAAAGCCGGGAATCGAACCCAAGACCCTGGAGCTGTGCAGCAACTGTGCTAACCAATGTGCTACCCCCTATATTTACCAAGAACCCTGTTCTTTTCTTTTTACAAGCTTCACATTTGCCTTGGAATCCATTTGTCAGTTTTGCCCACTTAATCCATCAATATCATTTTAGGCTTCCATCTACACTGCTTGCAATGCTGTTTATCTTTGTGCCATTAGCAAATTAGCTCTTTATACCATCATCCAAGTAATAAATATGATGATTAATTGAGCCCACACAGAACCTGCAGCACATCCCTAATCACATCCTGCAAATTACAATACCTACCCACTCTGTCCCTGACTGCTCAACAAATTTCCTAACCCGGATTCCCGGTGGAGTTCTACAGGAAGTACGCAGACCTGTTGGCCCCGCTACTGGTGAGGACCTTTAATGAGGCAAGAGAGGAGGGGACCCTGCCCCCGACAATGTCGGAAGCGACAATTTCTTTGATCCTAAAGCGGGACAAGTACCCACTGCAATGTGAATCGTACAGGCCGATCTCACTCCTCAATGTGGATGCAAAGTTGCTGGCAAAAGTGCTGGCCACGAGGATCGAGGAGTGTGTCCCGGGGGTAATTCACGAGGACCAGACGGGATTTGTAAAGGGCAGGCAACTAAACACCAATGTGCGGCGGCTCTTAAACGTGATAATGATGCCATCGGAGGAGGGAGAGGCGGAGATAGTGGGAGCTATGGACGCGGAGAAGGCCTTTGACCGAGTAGAGTGGGAGTACCTCTGGGAGGTGCTGCGTAGGTTTGGGTTCGGGGTAGGGTTTCTCAATTGGGTTAAGCTCCTTTACAGAGCCCCTATGGCGAGTGTAGTGACGAACTGGCGGAGGTCGGAGTACTTTCGACTGTACCGAGGGACGAGGCAGGGGTGCCCCCTGTCCCCGCTGTTGTTCGCATTGGCGATCGAACCATTGGCCATGTCATTGAGGGAGTCTAATAAATGGAGGGGGGTGGTCCGAGGGGGAGAAGAGCATCGGGTGTCGCTATATGCGGATGACCTGTTGCTGTGCGTGGCGGATCCAATGGAGGGGATGGTGGAGGTCATGCAGACTCTAAGGGAGTTTGGGGAGTTTTCGGGCTATAAGCTCAATGTAGGGACGAGTGAGCTCTTTGTATTACAGGCGGGGGACCAAGAAAGAGGGATAGGGGACCTACCGCTGAGGGCAGCGGAGGGGAGCTTTCGGTATCTGGGGATCCAGATAGCCAGGAGTTGGGGGACCCTACATAAACAGAATCTGACGAGGTTGGTGGAGCAAATGGAGGAGGATTTCAAAAGAATGGACATGTTACCGCTCTCGCTGGCGGGTAGAGTGCAGTCGGTCAAAATGGTGGTCCTTCCGAGGTTTCTGTTTGTGTTTCAGTGCCTTCCCATCGTGATCACCAAGGCCTTTTTTAAGAGAGTAGGCAAGACTATTATGGGGTTTGTGTGGGCGAATAAGACCCCGAGAGTAAGGAGAGGGTTCCTGGAACGCAGTAGGGACCGAGGAGGGTTGGCGCTGCCAAACCTGGGGAGCTACTACTGGGCAGCAAATGTGGCGATGATCCGCAAGTGGGTTATGGAGGGAGAGGGTGCGGCATGGAAGAGGATGGAGATGGCGTCCTGTAAAGGAACGAGCCTGGGGGCGTTGGTGACGGCACCGCTGCCGTTCTCGCCGACAAAGTATACCACTAGCCCGGTGGTGGCGGCAACGCTAAGGATCTGGGGCCAGTGGCGACGGCACCGGGATGCAATGGGAGCATCGGTGTGGTCCCCGATTAGGGGTAACCACCGGCTTTTCCCGGGGAAGATGGATGGGGGGGGGGGGGGGGGGGGGGGGGGGGGGGTTCCAGAGCTGGCATCGGGCAGGGATTGGAAGAATGGGGGACCTGTTCATCGACGGGACGTTTGCGAGCCTATGGGCACTGGAGGAGAGGTTCGAGTTACCCCCGGGGCATTTAGATATATGCAGGTGAGGGCTTTTGTGAGGCGACAGGTGAGGGAATTCCCGGCACAAGAAGTTCAAGATATGGTGATCTCGGGTGTATGGGTCGGGGAGGGCAAGGTGTCGGAAATACACCAGGAGTTGAAAGAGGGGGAAGCGCTGGTAGAAGAGTTGAAGGGTAAATGGGAGGAGGAGCTGGGGGAGATCGAGGAAGATCTGTGGGCTGATGCCCTAGGTAGGGTTAATTCCTCCTCCTCGTGTGCCAGGCTCAGCCTGATACAATTTAAGGTGGTCCACAGAGCGCACTTGACTGGGGCGAGGTTGAGTAGGTTCTTTGGGGTAGAGGACAGATGTGGAAGGTGCTCAGGGAGCCCGGCGAAACATGTCCATATGTTTTGGTCATGCCCGGCACTGGAGGGGTTCTGGAGAGGAGTGGCGGGAGCAATATCTCAGGTGGTGAAAGTCCGGGTCAAGCCAAGCTGGGGGCTAGCAATATTTGGAGTAGTGGACGACCCGGAAGTGCAGGAGGCGAAAGAGGCAGGCATTCTGGCCTTTGCGTCCCTAGTAGCCCGGCGAAGGATCTTGCTAATGTGGAAGCAGGCGAAGCCCCCCAGCCTTGGGGCCTGGATAAATGATATGGCTGGGTTCATAAAGTTGGAGAGGATTAAGTTCGCCTTGAGAGGGTCTGCGCAGGGGTTCTACAGGCGGTGGCAACCGTTCCTAGACTATCTCGCGGAGCGTTAGAGGAAGGTTGGTCAGCAGCAGCAGCAACCTGGGGGGGGGGGGGGGAGGAGGAATGGGGGGACTGCCTGGGAGGGTGGATGAGCAAGAGATAACATGAAGGGTTGGGGAAACTGGCACGTACGGGTGAGGGCCAGTGTACAAAGCTGTGTAAATATATCATTCTGCCATGTATATATCTTGCTCTGCCCGATTTCTCGTTTTTTTTTTGGTTACGAGGTGGGGGGGGGGGGTTATTGTTTGTAAGGGAGAAAAATTGTGTTAAAAATTTTTTTTTATATATATATATATATTTTTTTTTTTTTTTTTTTATAAATTTCCTAACCAGGTCAATAATTTATCATTCCATGAGCTTCAAATTTTGCCAAGTCGATCAGGCACATTATCATATGCCTTCTATAAGACTATATAAATAAAATCCAGAGGCATTTCGCAGCCCCCCACTTTAGTCACCTTTACAAAAAAAATTCAAATTTGTCAGGCATTCCCAATTATTCACAAATCTATGCTGGCTCTCTATTTAACTGCTGTTTTAAAATCTTGGTGGTCACTTCATTAACAAACTAGGGACTGTAGATTAATAAAATGGATCAAGGAATATCCACAACACTGCCATGTTATAGTTCTATTTAACTACCAATACAGAACAGTTAACCATAAAGGTCTTTCACCTCTTGCCTTCCTCCAGAACATGCCAGCGACAATGGTGTATCCTTGGTGCGTTCAGATTGTGCTTCAATATCTGCACCTTTGTCCAATAGAATTTCTACAACCCCAACATGACCAGCTGTAGCAGCCAATATAAGTGGAGTAAAACCTAATGGGAAGAAAGATAGATAAGCATTTTAATAAACTAATTAGATAGACTGCATTTAAATGAATAGAATGGTTAACTGTGATATTAAAGTGGTCGATAAAATTGGATCTTCACTCTGAATTCTTGATTTCAGCATTCCCGTGGTGGGAAACACCAAATCAATGTAAAACAAGAGATTTTTGTTGGGTTGCTATAGGACCATTTTAACATGATCCTCTTTTGACTTTCTCTTGAATGATAAAAGACTTCTCTTTTGTTTGTTTATTGTCACATGTACCAAGGTACAGTGAAAGGCATTTTTCTGCGAGCAGCTCAACAGATCATTAAGTACATGAATAGAAAAGGAAATAAAAGAAAATCCATAATCGGGCAACACAAGGTACACAATGTAACTAGATAACACCGGCATCGGGTGAAGCATACAGGGGTGTAGTGTTAATGAGGTCAGTCCATAAGAGGGTCGTTTAGGAGTCTGGTAACAGTGGGGAAGAAGCTGTTTTTGAGTCTGCTCGTTAGTGTTCTCAAACTTTTGTATCTCCTGCCCGACCCAATGGAAGAAGTTGGAAGAGTGAGTAAGCCGGGTGGGAACGGTCTTTGATTATGCTGCCCGCTTTCCCCAGGCAGCGGGAGATGTAGATGGAGTCAATGGATGGGAGGCAGGTTCGTGTGATGGACTGGGCTGTGTTCACGACTCAGAAGTTTCTTGCGGTCTTGGGCCGAGCAGTTGCCATACCAGGCTGTGATGCAGCCAGATAGGATGCTTTCTATGTTGCATCTGTAAAAATTGGTAAGAGTTAATGTGGACATGCCGAATTTCCTTAGTTTCCTGAGAAAGTATAGGCGCCATTGTGCTTTCTTGGTGGCAGCGTCGACGTGGGTGGACCAGGACAGATTTTTGTAGATGTGCACCCCATGGAATTTGAAACTGCTATCCATCTCCACCTCGGCCCCGTTGATGCTGACATGGGTGTGTACAGCACTTTGCTCCCTGAAGGCAATGACCAGCTCTTTAGTTTTGCTGGCATTGAGGGAGAGATTGTTGTCGCTGCACCACTCCACTAGGTTCTCTATCTCCCTCCTGTATTCTGACTCGTCGTTATTCGAGACCCGGCCCACTATGGTCATATCGGCAGCAAACTTGTAGATGGAGTTGGAACGCAGTCGTGTGTGCACAGGGAGTATAGTAGGGGGCTAAGTACGCAGCCTTGCGGGGCCCCGTTATTGAGGACTATTGTGGATGGTGTTGTTGTTGTTTATTCTTACTGATTGTGGTCGGTGGGTTAGAAAGTAGAGGATCCAGTTGCAGAGTGAGGAGCCAAGTCCTGGGTTTTGGAGCTTTGTTATGAGCTTGACTAGGATTATGGTATTAAAGGCGGATCTGTAGTCAATAAATACGATGTCATTCTGGATGTCATTCGTTAACTTCTGAGTAAATGCACTGCAAGCTTCAATACCAAGGCAGGCAAATAACATAATCTAAGGCCATCTCATCAGGGTAGCAGTTTTTTGCTGACCATTACCTTAATTAAGGGCAGGTGAACCAACAATAATGACCCCCTAAAAATATCTGAATAATATTCAAATTTGTTTGAATAAAAATGCTGAAATCTTACAGGTGTTTTAAATTCACATTTGAACATTGCCTATAAATGTCCATTTAATATCTAGAATATTCCAGCATCCACATCAGTTAATCAGTAATGAAGTTTACACTCACCCATTTTATTCGCCTCCACACAAAGGGGTGCTTGAATACTAATTTTATCAACGAGTTAGTTCTACAGATGGAGGAGGGCTCCTGTAAAGAAACAACCCTCCAGGCCTTGGCTCCAGCAGCACTCCCATCCCCCTCAACAAGATACACAATGAGCCCAGTGGCAGCAGCCACACTGAGAACATGGGCCCAACTGAGACAACACTTCAGGCTAACTAAATTGTCCCTCATGGCCTCCATCTGCGGCAATCACAAATTCCACCACAGCCATGCTAGACACCACCTTTAAAAGATGGAGGCGGGATGGGGGCACACTGACGGTCGGGGACTTTTACGTAGGGCACAGACTGGCACACTGGACGAACTGACGAGGAAGTGGAAACTAACAAAAGGACAGGAAATGAGACACCTCCAAATAAAGCATCCTACGCAAAGAGACAGTAGGGTACCCCGAGCCCCCACAAACCACACTACTAGAGGACCCGATAGGCACAAGCAGCAAGGATGGGGGGGGGACTCTGTGGGAAAATATACGGACAGTACTGGACAGAACTCGAACACCACTGGACGAGACCAGACAAAAATTGGAGGACGAACTGGGGACAGAGGTAGGGTGGAGTCTCTGGAACAAAGCATGGAGCAGGGCTAACTCCACCTCCTCCTGCGCAAGGCTCAGCCTAATGCAGCTCAAAGTGGTGCACAGAACACACTTGACCAGAACCCGAATGAGCAGGTTCTTCCCAGAGGTGGAGGACAAATGAGAACAGTACCCGAGGGGCCCAGCCAATCACACCCACATGTTCTGGGCTTGTCCCAAACTTGCTGGGTTCTGGACAGCCTTCTCTGAGGCAATGTCCAAGGTTGTGGGGGTCAGGGTGAAGCCATGCCCAATAGTGGCAATCTTCGGGGTATTAGAGCAGCCAGAACTACACATGGGGAAGGGGGCTAACGCCCTTGCTTTTGCTTCCCTAATTGCACGCTGGAGAATCCTGCTTGGCTACCGATCAGCAGCAGCACCCATAGCTGCAGACTGGCTCACTGACCTTTCGGAATTTCTCCACATGGAGAAGATCAAGTATGCCATCCGAAGGTCGGAGAACGGCTTCCTAGATACATGGGGGCAGTTATTCAGCCTGTTCCAAGACCTGTTTGAGGCCAGCAACGAGGAGTAAGCTAAGAATAAAAAAAACCGAGATCCGATCCAGAGGGCGCCGAAATGTATGTAGGGTCAATTAAAGGAAGGAAAAGATCAATCCTTCTGTGCAATAAAGTAAATTAACGCGGTTAAGAAAAATGTGATGTACATATACAATTGTTTATAAATATGAGAAATGCCAATAAAAAGATAAAAACTAGCTAGTTTTACTAAACTCTGGATTTCTCAAAACACAATGTCAAGATTTGCTTAGCAGTGCAATAAAGAGAATGGTTCTCTACCTCCAAAGTTAAGATGGGGTGCAATATGGATATAGATGGAATTGATACAGTATTTTAATCTAGAAATATATGGAGCAAACCCATCCTCAAACTACATACAGATTAGTCATCAGTGCCGTTCCCAAAGATATTGGTGGTCACTTCTAGAGATATTGACTCTTGGTAATACATGCAGAACATCTAAAGTGGTCATGTTTGCTGACCACTGGTTGGTGAGCTCAAAAAGTTCATTCTGATGTCCTGTTAGTTAGCTCCTTGCTCACAGGGAGAAAGGGATAGTATATGATTAAATGGTGAGATGAAGTAAGGTGGAAAGAAAATAACGTTGAGCATAAACATCAGTATGAATCAGTTCATAGCATGGACAAAGGCCATCTGACCAAAGAAATCAAAGAGAATTTGCGAATTTGACCCATATTCTTTCTATACTGCTCCATTCACTAGTATAGAAGGTTTGGTAGTCAGATTCATAACTGCAAAACATTACCTTGAATTTCATCCTCCAAATGAACATCCCAATTCCACAAAATCAAGTTACACAAGAGGACAGTAGCATAGTGGTAATGTTACTGGACTGGTAATCCAGACTCCTGAACTAATACTCTGGGCTCACCAGATACAAATCCCGCCATGACAGCGGAGGGAATTTGAATTCAATTAATTAATAAATCTGGAATAAACTAATTCGTTAATAATGATCATGAAATTACTGGTATTCTTGGGGGGTGGGAGGGGGGGTGGGAGGGGGAGAGAGAGAGGGAAACTAATCTGGTTCATTAATGTTCTTCAGTGGAGGACATCTGCCATCCTTATCTGATTTGGCAAACATGCGACCCCACAGCTGATTCCTAATTGCCCTCTGAAATGACTTGGCAAGCCACTCAGTTGCATTTGACCGCTACAGAGCAAGAAAGAAGCATTGTGGGTGTCCCTACACCACATGGACTGCAGTAATTTAAGGTGGCGGTCTTTCAAGGGCAACTGAGTTTATATCCCAAAAATTAAATCTAAAAATAATAATTTTACGGCAGAGGAAAAACTAAAGATAATTATATCATGAGCAAGAGAATCTTCCTGGTAAATGGAGCTGCATTCAGATGATACAAGGATATGAGCTAAAATATGTGTGCAACAAGCAATTAATACATTATTTCTCAACACTATTCAAGAATAAAGATTTCCCATTGTGCTGGATTGCATATATACACTCAAAGGTATGCTCAAAGTCTTGTCTTACGTAACTCCATGAAATGGAAACTGATCTAAGTGGCAAATTAATGCATACCTTTTTTATCTCTGTGCTCTATGTTAGCACCTCGAGCTATTAAAACTGAAACCAGTTCTTCGTGTCCCCCAGCACAAGCCAACGTTAATGCAGTGTCATGGTTACTCTCAGTCTAAGTAGAAAGAAAGCACATTGTGCAATTAAGGTATAATCAACATTGTAATATAGAAGCAGTCCTACATTCACACACTCAAAAGCAGTAATATTTACAAAAAATTAATTATGCATAAAAACATGAGAATGAAAAAAATAGGGGTACGCAGCCACTGGGTTCCCCCAAGACTGCTGTGTCATCCAGCAAGATCCATGGCTGATCTTTTGCTTCAGTCATATCTTTCAGCATGATCCACATAACACCTGATTCCTCAAGTATCCAAGACTCTGTTGATCTTGGACTTAAATATACTCAATGACTAAGAATCCACAGATCTCCATTGTAGAGCATTAGTAAGGATCACAGCACGCCAAGCGAAGAAACGTCTCATCTTGATCAGAAATGGTTGACTGGTCATTCGAAGTCTGTGAGCCTAGTTCTAGACTCTCCAGCGAAGGGAAGGATCTTCCCAGCATCTATCCTATCAAACTCATTAAGAATTTTACACGTTCAATAGGATTACCACTTACCCTCCTAATCTCTAGGGAATATAGGCCTAGTCTACTCTATCTTCCTTCCAAACACAAGCCTCCCATCCCAGTAATCAGCCCAATGAATCATTGATGTACTCACTTCAAAGTAAGTATATCTTTCCTTGGAAAGGAGACTAAAATTGTACAAAATAGTCCAGGTGTGCTCTCACTAAGGCCATATACTCACGTTCAGCAAGATTTTGCACCATTATAGTCCAATCCCTTTAAGTCTAACATGCCATTTTCTTTCCTAATCACTTACTGTATGTACACATTAACTTTACGGTTAATGTACAAAGACACTCATTTTATTATTCCAACCAAACTGGATTGTTTTACATTCCTCCACATTATATTCAATCTACCACATCCTTGCTCATTTAATCTGGCAAAATTCTTTAGCAGTGTCTTGCTCTCCACAAGTTAGATGCATTACTCAACTAAATTGGCAAAACAGATTATAAATAGCTGAGGTCCAAGCACTGATTCTTCTTGTGCTCTACTAATTACTGCCTGCCATTCTAAAAATAATCCATTTACTCCTACTCTGCTTTCTGTTGGTTAACCATTACTCAATCCATGCTAATAAATGACCTCAAGTCAAACTTTTGTGCAATAAACTCTTGTGTGGCATCTTATTGAAAAGATCATCCAAATACACTACATCCGTTGCTTCCCCCTCACCCACCCTATTAGCTATATGCACAAAAATAGAGATCTGTCAACACCATTTCTCTTTCATAAATCTGTAATAGCTCCATTCATTGAGATTTTCTAAGTGCTCCAATATCATGTCTCGAATAGATTCTAGTATTTTCCCTACTACTGGTGTCAGGCTAACTGGACACAATCATAAGGCATTCACATTTTGAAAAATAACCTTCCAAACCTTAGTATCACAAGCATCAACAACTGCATCTAAAATATTGTAGAATTCATTAAAATATGTTCCAAAGAAATTGTACTTGACTATTCCCTGGTGTGTTACATGCTTACAGAATATTTACCTGCGCATCAATTTCAACTGAAGGATAGAGAGGCAGCATTGATGAAGGAGAAACAACTGGACTGGGAGTTTGAGTACGAGGCTGAGGAGTAGGGGGTGTTGTAGTGTGGGAAGGAGGATTCGGTCCAGAAGGCATTCTACTACTCACTGCTGCAAAACAAAAGTTGTTATTTCCTCAAAATGAGAAAGAACTATAGGGTTCTGCTAGATGCATACAAGCAAAGACCAAGCACATTTTGAAAAGTCCAAACATAATTTGTAGCAATGCCACTTTCAACATTTTGCAAACATAACCTAGAATTGAATTATTAAGAAATAAAACCAAAATGCCATTCTGCTTAAAATGCCATTGGTGAAAATGTAATATTGTGTTTAAGACAAACCTAACATAACCAACAGTGCCTCAGAAAGCTGTCCCATTGTTTTGCTAATATTTTACAAGACAGTATTACATAACATGCTTAAATAAGGAAATAACATATTTAGGAACTGCAGAGAATTGAAGAATCTCCATTGAGGATGTTTAATAATGTTGAACTGTATCAAGGATGGCACCCTTTTAGCTTTACTCCTCGAAAAACCATGAAGGTTCTAAAATTAAAATCTGATAATATTCAAATTATGAATCAAAAAAGTTGAATGTATATCAACAGAACATAAAGAATATTGATATTCTTTCAATAAAGATTTCTGCAAGTTCTACGATAATTGTTCAGTTCCAGATTTATTTGGTTAAATTGAAAGGTCAAAGTAATCTCAACTATCAATCAATTTCTTTAAAAATTACAAAGGAAAATGCCAGTCAGAGGGTAAAATTGCTGTCTGCAATTGAAAGAATCGGCTAATTAACTGCCCTGACAACAAGTGTTTTAATCCGGAAACAAAATCATTTAGAGGATTCTATGTGGTTTCAGGTAAGGAAACCCCAAATTAGTACATTTTGTGCAACCATCGAATTACCCAGAATTCCGGTCAAATGTCAAAATTCATTTTCTAACCATTGTTTGTTGAGAATGAAATTTTAGTAAACTGGTCCCTTTCCATCTGGAAACAGAATGTTAACAAGATAGTAGACGGTCTCCTTCAAGTTGACTTTATTTCTTCTTAACTATTGAGCAAGAACACCTAGTTCTGGACTCCAAGAGTCCGAGTGGTATAATATAGTGGGAACTAGATGAAATCTGCAGCAAATTGTCTCTCTACTCCACAGAAATAACGGCATGGGTTTGAATTTTTACAGCAGTGGCCGATTTCAGGAATGTAATTTATTTTCCATTGCGGCAACATCAGGCACTTCAAAACAGAGATGACATGAGTCAGAGTGAAGTGCTCCTCCACTTTGCCCCAACTTCATACAAACTTTTATAACTCAATAAATCTGATCTTAGAAAGTAAACCCCCTTAGAAAAAAAGTAATTCAAAATTAGGGTGAGTAAAGGATGGAAATGCACCGTGTATGTCGGTTATTCTGTTGTCCATGCCTGTTAATCAAATTTTGTTCATAGAACACAATCTCTAGCTCATTTTTATGACCTAGCTGCCTTCAGAACAAATGAATCTTTAAATGATGGTAGATCAAGGATGGGAAGCATCAGGTGTTGCTGATTTCTCCTGTTATTGAATTAATTCATACCACTTAGGAACTGAAAATGCAGTTACTTTTCTGACCTCTGTGATTTTAAAAAAATTACAAGTAGAATTCTTTGATATAGAATTTTTTTCCCCCCAAGATGGAAATATTGTTTGAAAGGGAAAACATCCTCTCATTCCCCAGCCCACCTGAAAATAGAAGTTCAACTAAAGCAACTTGATTTGATGAAATTTCCTGTTGCCCTCCCAGTGCCATGCATTATTCCTGAAGGTAGTGTGATAAACTAATCCCAAACTCTGACAACCATCTCTGCAACCACTAAAGGTTAGATGCCAAACAAGTACTATTCAATTTGTCATTTCCTGTATGAGAGGAAACACAATAAATGAATATGTAATATTTAGCAATGTAATTTAAATATTGAAAATATGGGCTCCCAGTGAATCAGGAGGTAGATGAAACATTTACTTAACTAAACAGACCAAAAAGATAGCAATTTTCATCTTAGTCTTCAGAGTCCAAACAGATCCAAGCTGGTGACACTACAATTATACCTCAGCATCCATGAACATATTGTGGGTTTGAGTGGGGTGGGGACAGAGAATGCATAGTTTAGTTGAGGAAAAGTTATCATTTCTGATCACTATCAACTGGGAAACGTGCCTATTATAGACAATGGACTTGATTATGATGTTCTTGGTGATCGAACAGTGCACCAATAATCACCATATTGGTCATAAAGAATGCCAGTTAAAGGCATTGAAGGTGCAATTTGGGGGCGATAATGCAGCAAAATTAACTTAATCCAGAAACAGCAAGAATATGCACACCAGGAGGGGTGGGGTGGGAGAAGGTAGCATGTAATTTATGAAAATGTGCTTTTTCTTTTATCCTCTCCTTGCCTACCAACACAGTTGATCGTACTCTTGAATCCAGATAATCTAAACTGGCACCCAAGTACGAAGGAAGTGCAACAGTGTTGGAGGTGCGGTCTTTTAAATGAAATGCACACTTCATGTGCAAATAGGCATAAACAACATTGCTAGCTAACAAAGCTACACTTAATCACCAAAATCAAGATAACTGGTAATTCACCTCATTTGCTATTGGTGAGATCTTTTGTCTGGAAATCAGCTGCTGTATTTTCCTACACTCAAAAGTAATTCAATGGCTATTAAGTCCTTTTCGCCCCCCCCAAAATGATCCACATACTGAAGTTCTTTCCTACAACAGGATGCTAAATCTCCAGTATGTCACCTAAAATTCCATGCTTCACCAAGTATGGATGATGTCAAATCGCAGGCTACTTGATCATGTGGAGCTTCACAGCTCAGCCCCATCATAGACTCATTCCACATGTCCAGGTGAGCACTTCAATAAAGGTACTCAAATAAGCATTAGGAATTAGTATCCTGCCTGATTTATACTCTCCCTTATTCATATTATTGCTTTCTTGCTGAGATCAGTGAATAAGGTACAAAACAAGAGGTAAACTTGAGGCCATCCATTCTCAACTAACTTTGCTCTGCATTATAATATATATTTGCCAACTCTGGTGAGGAGAAAATAAGGGAAAGCATATGACAAAGTTCTTGGCTTCAAAAGACCCCTAATAAAGTACTGCATGAAAAACACTTGCAAATTAAGCCACTGGGTACAAGCTATGAAGTGGTAATTAGCTGGAGGGAGTCATAAAGGGAGCTAGATCATAACAGAGTGGGGAAAGTATGGTACGCTAGAACTGAAGGCAGGATCCCTCCTGTTCCTCATACACATTTGTAATTGCAACAGTGGTTAGGTTTACAGAGGACACCAAGCAACGAGGCAGCTGAGATGTGACAACAAACTCAAAATGGACCCAAGTTGATCAGTGAAAAATTAAGCTCAATAAAGACAAATGCAAAGTAATTCATACTTGAAATGAAGTCAGATATGGTAACTCCATATGTGGCACAGAACACTACTGGGGGAGTAAAAAGGAGTTGAAAGAGATCAAAAGGGGTTTGTTAATTCAAAGCTCACTGTGTCCAAGAAATATGAATACTGAAAGTAAACAAGATCTGGATCAGTTAAATTCAAATTTCCAGAATTCATACTGAAGCTTTAAAACTGCTCCATTTACTACTTATCAGTGACTTAATGACTCGCTGTAACCTGGAGATAATATAGAATTTGTGGAGGCTGATCCCCAATGGCAATGGGGGAAAAAAGCTACAAGGAATGTTTTAATAAACTAGGATTCTTCTTCATCAAAAAACCCTGAACAAGCTTAATAAATGTGTACAGGATATTGAAATCAAACAAAAATTTGGATACACCAGCCCAGCAGGACAAGGAGCATAAACATTTCCATACACTCAGTGATCAATAGCTGGACCAGTTGATGAAAAAAATGGTCAAGACAGGATTATTTCCAAAAACATTTAATGCAAGTGAAAATAATGTTGGCTTTTGTGAACCCAGAATGAAATATGTTACAATAAAAGGTTGCAAAAATATATTTTCTATAGCTTTTCTGAATTAAAATGCTTCAATCTTATATGCATACATGTTTTTCAGTACAGTCCGTATAAGAAAAAGTACAGGAATAATCTGAAAATAATTTATTTAAAAAACAGCTGCTAGCAGAACTATAGAGAAGTTGCATATCATATCAAACTGGAAAATATAATCTTAATCATCCTTTCCAAAAAGGGTAAGAATCTCATTAAAAACCCATAAATTTTAAACTATAGTTAAACAAAAAAGCTTAACCCAGGGCATTCAGTTTGCAAGCTGAACAAGAGCTGTATTTCAATCTTCCTCGGAAAACAGGGGTGTAAGTTGTTTGCTAAATTGATATAAATATTGAAAACAATTATTTTTTAGCTAAGGCCTGTTATAACATGCTACACAGCAGCCAATTTATACAAGTTCCCACATATAATAACAAGACCAATGGCCAGATAATCTGTTTTGGTGTTCAAAATGTTTAATATTCTAGCCAGGCGACAGGAAGTAATGATTTTTAATTTGGGACCCACCCACAGGCCTTAGAACCTGGAATTCCAGGGGGAGATGGATGATTAGATTTTGCCTGCCTGAGCAGATTTGCTTCTTGCACAAAATTTTTTTAAAATTCACTAGCACACTTTCTGTCAATGCATTAAAATTCTTATCAATAATATCGCCTTTGTATAACTGATGTCTGTCTTTTGCAATTTACTGCCAGGGATTCACCTTCCTGCAGAGTGAAAAGTCTGCTGATCTAAAATGAGCCCCCCCAAATTGCTGATTTTAAAAATAGTTGAATTTCTTCTTTAAAAATAGTACCCAAGTTGATGTACAGCCGTTAACTGAACTTTCGGAGTAGTTCCTACACTGAACAATTTTCAGTATCCTTCTCATTTTGGATGTTATCGACTGCTCCAAGCCAGTCAAGTAGTCCTGAATTTTCAGTTAAGTGCCCATTCTTTCGATGTACTCAAGCCTGGACAGTACATGCAAGTGATTTTCTGTAAATATATGTGTGTGTGTGTGTGGTAGGAATAATCACAACTGAACCTCTTGTCCTGAAATGCACTTTCAAGCAAAAAAAATAAAATCACCACAGCAATAATGTGCCAAAATACTGGCTAATTTAATTTAGTTTCCTGCAAGGTCACTGCCCTAAAAACAAACAGTCATTTTAGAGCAGGAACAATTCCTAAAGGATTCATGATCAGGAAGAGACAAAGAAATTAGAATGCTTTAGAAAGATTTGAAAACTATAAATGATACTTTAGTGTAACACAAGGTTCTTGCAATATTTGCAAATTTGTCCCCAATTTTGTTCCTTGGATAGTAATGAAGGCAAACCAGAGTATAAATTACAGTGAATAAGATCTTAGCTTTTGAACTTTTGAACCTGACTTTAAGTCCAGCTCCCAACTGATGAGATGAAAAGTTCTCCGAGCAGTTCACTATAATGGCCCTGTATGAAATTACTTTGAGCAACATCTATCCAGATCCAAGTTGACATGGACCAGAGTATAAAATTGTACCTAAATTTAGCAATCTCACCAAGAGGCTATTGGATCAATGGCATGGGAATTATCACACTGGCAAAAGTAATAAGTATTCTTCCATGGTTAAGGTTGAGAAACAGAACTACTGTCGGAGCCTTACTCTAACCTGCTTGAGCTGTGCCTGATCTGGGAGTGTTTGAAAGCAGACTGTAGATTTCTGAAATGGCGTTAATTCATTTTGAATTCAATTCAAATTCAACTCCAATTAACAATTGGAAATACAAAAATACAGACTGCCTTCTCCTCCACACACCCAGAATCTTTAGTGCAACTTGCAGTTGCTGGTTTCAGCTCTTAGCTGCAGGTAAACGGTACAGGACAATGCAAGTAAGTGGACAAATGCTTTAAAGTGAGAATCTCACCTCCACAGGAGGACAGCAGGAGTCTCACCCCTTCTGCAGGGGTAAAAAGTAAATTTTTGAAATGTAACTGCTATCCATTCCAAGCTGCTGCAAAGAGCATAATTCAGTTATATTTTAATGTCAAACGGATATTATGTTTCCGTTGAAAAAATTAGAATTTTTTAAAAAACTCAACCCATTTTCACGCAACGTCAATCCAAATTAACGATTCACAATACATTTGGCATGCATAGAATTACATGAAATTACAACAGAGATGAGGGCAAAAAATTAAGTTCTGCTAATATTCAAGTGACTGGTTGCGTTTTGATCCTGATGTGGGAGAGGTTTTGTTTGCAATAAAATTTGAACAAAATCCTAGGCTGTCATCATACTACCACTAGGTGCCACTGTTATAATTCACCATTGTAGCAATAACAAGTTTTAAAACACAAACATCTACCACAGTTCACCAAAATAAATTCAGTAAGATGGAGTCTTACGTGCTCTCTTGGAGCTAAAATCCAATTAAATCTGAAAAGCAAACCGCATTCCTGATGACTAAACTATTCAGCACCTTTTCAAAAATGTCCATTTATATTTGGAATTTTGAATCCAAATTTTACATCATCTTCTCAAACTAATTGAAAAACACCCCCGACTATCAAATATAATCTGGCATAAGAAAACCACATTTATGAAACTAGAAAAGTGTAGACTGTGACAACTTATTTCCATTACTTTCTGTTTAGACACTTCAAATTAGCATATTTAAAAGATAGGGCCTAAAGTTTGCAATTATCATCAAGTTACTTGATTTCAATCTACTTGTTGCAATATTTCATAAACATCAGAGTTACCATTACATTTATTCAGACCACCATTACTGAAACAATAAGCTAGCCCCTGACATTTTCACCAAGCAATAACTCAAAATCTTAATACTGCAAGTATTCACCATAGTTGACAAAATACCTTAAAAGTCTTAAGGCCTAGAACACATTGATAAAACATGATATTTAAAGTTTTGCCCATTTTAGAAAATTACACAGATCCTTTGTCCTTCATAAAAGGGATACCTCAGAAGTGAGTGTTAGAATCAATTAATTTAGGATCATATTCTTAAAGAGTAAAGCATTTGGATTGGAAAATAAAAATACATTAAAAGAGCTTTTGAAGCACATCAACTTTATTTGAAACAGGAGGCGAAATTTTGGTTTCTTGATATGCAAAATTTAATTTTTGATTTTGAACTTTTACTGGAAGTGCTGCAGTTATATTAAACTACTGTTTAATGGCAGTACCTGCAATTATACGTGTAAATGAGCTTCACTGTTCACTCCACAATAACGCAAACAGCCATTGAATAACATTAAAATATAAATTCAAGTTAGTGGTTGTCTGGAAGTTTAAAAAAAAGTTGTGCTGCAGCAGCCAGATTGTAGCTGGTGCAAAGCCACTGATGCAAAATAACCTCTTTGAAGTGGTTTATTATCCGAAGCTGAATCCTAGACTTATTCCAATTTAACTGCCGCTATATCACACAGATTACATTATTCAAAGTGGTATTGGCTTTGTAGTAACAAAATGTGACATAAAACTGTCCAAGTTGTACAATACCCTTTATTTTAGCTTCATATGGTTTAAACCATTGTAGGGCAACAGTCAATAAAAATGACAGACTAGTTACAAAATTATGACATAAAAGGTTAAAGGGGCAGAAGAATAGTCAAAATTGAGATCAAGTCTCAGGCATTTATACATGTGAATGGAAGAATGTGCCAATTTTTAGCAAAGAAAATTCTGATTATATTTTCATGCTAATGTTTGTGATTTTTAAGTCCATTTTGTTTTTCATCTTGAGATAAAAGTGTCAATGAGAAATTATAAAGAACATTTCTTATAACTGAAAATCGGAAATAAAAAATGCTGACAATGCACAGCAAGTTAACAAGCATCTAATAGGAAAAGAAAAGCCAACAGTTGGCTCTTAGAAGGGCTGTTCAGTTGTGATGGATAGTCAAAACATAAGTCTTACTTCCTCTTTCAGATAAAGATTACCTTCTCTGCACTTCCAGCATGTGCATTTCAAGAATCAAGAATTATTTGAAAGGTATGGTATTAGTCAGCTGGCTTAAACAGCCTTGCTATTGCAATAGTTTGATTAAAGCATTAGTGTGCTGTTAAATCTATAGTTCTGTGTTTCAATGTATCTAACAAAAAGTCCATTTGTACCTAAAAGCTAGTAGATGTGAGCAAAAGTAAAAGGTAAAGTTGACCAATTCTTAACCCACCTGCCATGATGTCATCAAGAGTGTCAGTTAGCGTCTGTGCTGGAGTTGCAACCATTAATCCATCAGGTGCTTGAGCTAAGAGTCCCTGCCCAAGTCCAGCAAGTTGTGCCTGTCCTAACAGAGGCTGGTTCACAATTACTCGCTGTAGATCAGGTACGTTATTGATAGGATAAACAGAACTAGTAAAGTTTGGCGACACTTGTGTTGCTAATGGTTGGATAGGAATAAACCCCATTTGGGTTGCAGGTGGCTGCTGCTGGCCATCTCTGTGCAAGATGGTGTCCACCTGAGGCAACTTTGAAAAGTCTTCCTCTGGCAGACAGTCATCAGTCCCCACTTGGGGGAACAGTCCTCCTTGTGGGCATTGCTGCTGTTGTTGCTGGAGCTGAAGCGTCTGCTGTTGACCCTTGGCTTCCAAGTACTCTTTGGTAAACTGCTGCTGAGTTTTCAGCTGCAATTCCCTTTCAACTTTTTGCAGCTCTTTCAAAATCTTTTTCTTCTTCTGGACTTGCTCTTCTCTGCTCTTTTTTAGTTCTTCTATCTTGTCTTTGGTTAAAGTGTCTCCCTGAATCAACTCTAGTGACTTCAACTGTGCCTTCTCAATTGCGTTAATTCTTTGTCCCAGCTCTGTCAGCTTGCCTTCCGTCTCTTCCACAATGCATTCTAAAGGCTGGTACTCGTGGAAGGGCTGGACATCCTGTTCCGCTACCTGCAGGGGACTGGACTTCTGCTTGGATGTACCTAAGCACACGAAAAATGTTTGAAAAAATGCCATGCAAAAATTACTTACCCATGTGAAACCAGTGTAAACTTTTCACCACTTTGTGGCTTTTATTCAGTCTAGCACTGAACACAAACTATTCTACATTTGCTTTGTTCAATCTAATGAAGTATTTGCATTCCAGATAACACTTTTGTACGGTATCTGAAATTATTTGTCATGTTTTTTTGTCAGAGGGCAAGAGGGAAAAGAAAAAAATTACAATAAATAGTCTCTTCTTGATGGTTTTTCTAGAAAATGTTAAGCTTGGATATAGGGCAGAAATATAAAAATAGGTGGCTGACCAACATTAAAACACTTTTCTAAAAAAAGTATTGTAATAAAATTCTAATCTAAATGATTAATTCCTATGTTTGAATACTACATCTACATAAGTTTATAATATCTGGGTGCAAGAGTTATCTGAATCGAACTTAAAATGGCTCACAGGGCAACAGCAAAAAGCTACCAAATAATGCAACTTTGAGAATTAAAATTATAATTATAATTTACACTTGGACCATTTCTGTCAAGCACCAGAGATAGAGGTTAAATGTTACAGGGTGCAACTAGAAATGGCTATGTGAAGAAACTTTGACTGAAATTTTCCAATGGTAATATTTAAAATTCCCAATCTATATCTCATTTTGAATTATCCTAGGTAAAAATCAGATTAACCGCTGGATAATTACAATAATTATCTTAAATCAGAAAAGATTCATGTTTATGTAACATTTCGAAAAATTGTTCCGTGTTTCTCTAGATTCCTTTTCAAAGAATTGCACAACAGAAATCATGCATGAATTTTGAATACTATGACTTTGCAGTATTTTCCATATGCTGACACCACAAGGAAAGAGATGCTGATGAACTTCGAATATGCAAATATTTAAGGATTCCAAATTAGTTTTTCACAAAAGGTTATTTCAAGTTGACAGGTAAATTTTCCTCAGTTTCCATAGTTTCATGCAATAAATCCCCTGGTGATACTGAACAAAGAAAGCATCAGGCTTAATTTCTAGCCTTTTACAGAGTTAGTTTATCGCAGTTGCAGCAGCAGGAAGGCTATATATGATCTCAGGGCCAGGGCTGGGACAAGGAACAAAATAGAAAGAGCTGCCATTCCAGATCATCATCTAATGACCCTTGTTGGGAAATAATAATGGAGGAATGTTGGGTATGGACGGGATTAAACTCTTCTTTAACAGCTCTCAAGTATACTGACACTTCTACATCGATCCACATCCTAACTGGACACCTAGCCCCTTTCATCCATCACACCGTGTTCAATGTCCTACACTGGTTCCTGATCCAGCAACACCTCTATTTATATGTTATAGAATACTTCAATGGCCTCATCAATTCCTATCTCAGCACCTCCTTCAAACCTACAATCCTCCAATTCTAATCTCTTGTATTCTCTTGTCTTTGATCTCTCCACCATTCCTTGAACTGTCTTGGCCCTAGGCTCTGAAATTGCTTCCCTAAACTTTTCTCCCATTTCCTGTAATAAACTTTTAAAAATCTATTACTTTAAAAAGGTTTTTGCTTCTCTGTCCCTAATATCTCCTCACCTGACTATCAAATTCTGTTTCACAATGCTCCTGTGAAGTACCTTGGGACCTTTAACTCAGCTAAAGGCACAACATAAATGCAAGTTGTTGATGTATGCTCAGAGAGAACTCTACTTGGACAAAACTGCAAAGGGAACCTGAACCCATTAAATTATAATCTGGAATGAACCATCCTCTGCAGGAAAGGCAGAAAATGTATTAAATATACTAAAAGATGAAAGACTTTAGTCAATAAAAACTAGATACTTCATAATCTTCACCTCTTGAGAAGTACACATGCACATATGGTGCCAATTTTCTTTGGTGGGGACTAGGAGGAGAAAGAATCCACCAGTAGTGAGCAGGCACATCTCTGATAACAGTCTGAAAACAGCCAAATATAAATGACAAACTAAAGAAAACCAAGGAGGCAACTGAAGCTTTAGTCATGGCTGCTCAAACTCAAAATCAATAGAAATATAGGTCTTGGAAATTTAAAACAACCCATCAACTGACTATTCTAGTATGCTCAAGCAGAAAGAAATCATTCAAACTTTTAAACCTGATTTTTCTGCTAAGTTTTAATCTTTGCTAAAGTAAAACACTAGGCAACTCACAAAATTCAGCTGCCTGAAAAAAAGAATTTTTTGTTTTAAAATATCTGCTCGTAAACAAAGACACTCATTGCTTATTTATACTAGGCCTGTAAGACTTAAGACCAGTGTATGGACAGTCAACAGCTAGCTAGCCTCACTGACCCAAAGTGAGCAAATTTCTAGCACCTGTGACATTTTGCTTCATTTTTAAAATTTGAATATGTTCTGATTTCACACTGGTCATCATGCAAAAGCATCTGGTCAATCTTTTTTGTTTGTGTGCACAAAGAACACTACATCATTTGTCACAACAGCACATACATGATATGACATTTTTATGCTGTTGTTACACATATGACAAAAAGGATTGGCATATCATTTTTCATGAAGACAACAACACCCTTTGAACTGTTATCCAAAATTAATTTGAATTGCAGTCCACTTCCAGACATCCTTTGACCATTGGCAAAGCTTCTTTATACAGAAAAATTGCATGTTAATTTTGGAGCAATGCTAGATTTTACAATGAAAACTGGATGTTTGAAACAAAATCAAATGAACATTCTGTAACTAAAATATTAGATAGTCCAGAAGCTCAGTTATCGACTGGAATGCGTTAATTTTTCAATAATATCAATATAATTCCCAATCTACTTTTCAAAATTAGCTGCATTTATGTAAACTAGTTAGGTAACAACACAGGGCAATATGAATAATAGCTGACAAGTATTAACTATTAATTTGTTCTAAAGCCAAAATTTTGTTTGCTCGATCAAGTAACATTTAATGCCAATCATGTAATCATCCAAACTGGACTGAAAAGGTCTTACAAAGAGTGGCACAGCAGATGGTGGCCAGTCGGCTCATTGTACATGTGCTGATATTAAAGTAATTAAAAATGTAAATGGGAGCATGATTTACCAACTTGATAAAAATACAAGGGTTCATTTCTAAAACCTCTCAATCTTTTTCAGAAAATATTTTAAAATGTATTTTGCAGTCACCTGCTTTTTATGCAAACGTTAGATGCAAGGAAAATTTGCACAGCTAATTTAGCAGCATGTTATATACAATGTGAACCAAGATCGGGATATTAATTTACTAAACATATCATGCTAAATAAAGTACAGTATATTTTTATATATATTTATTTTAGTTAAATGTATTTAAATACAGGGTCAATTCAAGCAATTGAGATAAAGGCCTTGACTAACAGAATGCTGGTAATAATCTTCCATTGTTTAAAAACTGAAAGCCCAGGGCGGCAGGTGGTGCAGTGGTTAGCACTGGGACTACGACACTGAGGACCCGGGTTCATATCGCGGTCCTGGGTCACTGTCCGTGTGGAGTTTGCACATTCTCCCCGTGTCTACGTGGGTTTCACCCCCACAACCCAAAGATGTGCTGGTTAGGTGGATTGGCCACACTAAATTGCCCCTTAAATGGAAGAAAAAAAAAATCGGGTACGCTAAATTTAAAAAAAAAAACTGGAAGCCCTAAGTTAACATTAAACGGGTAATTTATTAATCATCGCTTATAACTTGACCATCTTAACATTCAAATATGAAGAGCCGCTTTTACACTGTTGTATTACTGTGATAGTTCTAACAGGTCCAAAGCACAGCTCTGATGAAGCAGATGTTAACCCCTAACGAAACCTGCTGGTGTCACTAAGATCTGCCCATTTTTTAAAAACTGGGTACTGTTTGGGGTTGCTGCGCCTAGGGAGGTAGCAACACTAACGATGCTAGTACAACAAGATGAAAGTAGCTAAACTGTGTTTTTGCGACCCAAGTCTCAATATGCAATTTATATAAATGGGTATGTTTTAATCGGAAACCAATAAACCCTGTACTGAATTTTATGGAAATTGTGTCAAGTAGTCCATACTAAGCAACTTTTATATCCCCTGGAAGACCTTAACAAAATATTTCAATTACTTGAGAATTCTTATAATGCAGGTTACATTTTTGTGGCGCAACAGTTAAATGTATTCCTACACCATTAACTACTCTAGTTTAAAATGAGATGGTTTGCAATGAACGCAGCTTTATGCGCCCTTCAACATATGTTAAAACAGTCATCTTGAAAAAGACAAGTTTTGGTTGACTTCAGTCCCTGCAGATATTTGTAAACAATAAATTACATATTATAAATCTTTTAAAAAATAAGAGTCGGGCTAGATTGAGGCGTGCATTACAGTGATGCCTTAATTATCTTTGTTCAAATTATTTGAGAGTTTTCTTGGCAGTATTGGTTGCTCCTTCCAGAAAAAAATTCTGACTATGGAATCCTGGAACAGCAGACCTGCTGCCATTACAGTCAGCAGGCACTGCAGCAACTGATCCCATGGGCCAAACATTTGCTTACAATTCCAGCTTGCACCTGCAAAAAAATACTTCATACACTAATCATCATCCTCAGCTCCAGAAGAAAGCACTTTAAATGGAGCCACCTTGAACAATCCTTTCAGATGATCTCAGATCATCATTCAGATCACCAATGGAATTGTTGCAGTGTCTTCAGCCCTCCCTTCTCTGATTAAGGAGCCCCTAGTTAGTGGTTATCTTGAAATACAGAGAATAGCTTGTCACTGCAGAGTTTAATGAGAAGTGTTCAGATATTAAAGCATGCCAAAATGTTAAGTAGCTAGCATTAGAAATAATAAATCTAATATCTAGTAAATACTAACATCCACTCACTATCTTTTTTATTTTTCTCTCACTCAACTCAAACTGTTGTAAAACAATTTTGTATCTGGTTTTATATCCTTAAAAACACCGAGATTCATGCCTTCCCACATATTTGAGTTGTGTCATACTGAACAATATTTCTAAAACTCAATTAAACTTCAGAAATTTCCAATTTTTTCTGATGGTTGGGTACCTTGATACACCAAAATTCATCACCAGGATTACAGCTTTAAATCATGCTATAAGAAATCCACACAAGCATAGTTTCTATTTGCATGAGATAGTTGAACACTGTTGGGAAATGCCATAATTACCTAAATATAGAGTCCTTTGGAGGAGACCCTTCCAATCTTTCCTCTTGTCCCAAACACTTTAGCAGAAGCGTAATCACATGCCCTGTTAGTGCCATATATATTACAAGTACAGAGCACTAAGTTTCTCCCAGCTGTGAAGTTAAGAATATCATCCAATGAAGGCAACATCTTGCATTGTATGGAATCCTTGCCTCCCTCTGCAAAACAGGTCTCTCAGTAGCTTAGCTTGCTGGTCAAGTATCAGCTGTGCCAACTGAAAATCTATTAAGACTCAGTATTGGCTTACCAAGCTAAGCATGGAAGGTTGACTCATTTTCCATTTTTCCACCACCAGGGTCATCACATTGGAAACAAAGGTATCCTGGTTATCTTTCCTTAAAATCTTCGCAAAAAGGATCATCTTTGGTTGATCACTATCTGACAAGTGCAGATTTGAAAACTCTCTACAAGACGGCTCAACTCCTCAGAAGCAGTATAACAAACAGTAAAACTGAGCATGTAATGCCACCGTCTTCCTGATCATAGCATGAACACCATACCTCAATTTGAGGTACGGCGCTTCAGGGTTAACTGCTTGCCTCTCTGAAAAATTCACCACGGTGGGTATAAGCTTTGGACAAACAAATCTGAAGTCTTTGGTATAACATTTCCCATCAGCTATCAACAACAGGACTATAAATTTGTATAGAATCTTCAATGTGATTACATTTCCCAAAGCGCTTCATAGGTGGTCAAAGGAAAATTGATTTTAAGCCAAGAAGATAGAGGCAATTAAAGTTTGGTTGAACAAATGGATTGAGATTATTGAAGATGGAGGTGCATCAGTTTCCTCCTTAGCCACAGTCACTTGCTTTCAGCATATGGAAGTAAATATTTAGGACAGCTGGCAACACGCATACCATTTTGATGTTGTTGATATTTAAATCCAATACTATGTACCAGGCTTCCTCATCAGCTGCTTAATCTAGGCATTCATTTAGCAGTTTTGGCAGAGACACGGTCTGAAATAAGAACGACTCCACCTCCAAAGCACTGAATGTAGGTCAGAAACTCCTTCATGTAACTATGTCCCCTTTATCTCACAAATGCATCCCACGGGATCTGGATCTCTCAAGTGAACCAAGGAAATGCTTCTTTTGCACACGTAGGGGCTTGAAAGCATGACAACAAACTTTCAGGACACACTTAAGACATCCATTAGCTTTACTGGCAATGGGATTTGGAAGTCATTAAAAATTAGATCAATGTTCAACACTCCTTCTCATAGTCCAGATTAAGTTGCCATATGAGCCCAGTATTTATATCAAATAGCAAATAGGGCCCACACCTCAAAGTCATAATACTGCTCTCAGAGACATCTATAAATGTAGTGTGCTGGTTTACCCATGGTTCAACATGGTTTAAGTAAAGCATAATATATCCCCAGATAAATTTACAAACATCACAAGAGGTCATGTTCACAAAAAGCAAACTAATATTTTTTAGCAATGCCTGGAAGGCACTCAGTCATTTTACAAAACATTGATGATGACACTGCCTGAGATGGGCAATAGTAATTATACTGGACTCTTCCTTAATAGACAAAGGTCGGCCAGTCTCTTAATTACCCTTTATTACGAATCTTGAATTTGGAGGACTCATCTTGGATAAAGTTAAAGATGCAGTCACATACACTCATAGCTTCCAGCTTCCTCATGGGGGTTGTGTGAGGCACTAGATCGAAAGCCTTATGGCGAATTAGGATGGCAATATTAGTATTTTCTCAGTTTTAGAACATTGTAATTATATGTGAAGTTAAAAACTGCACTACATTTTTCTCACAAGACCACTATTTTGATTACTCCATGGACCACCCAAGCAGCCAATATGTGGTATAAGGCCCTAAGAACTGTTTCAGAGAGACAGGAGTAATGTTAAGATTCTTCACAGCTTTTTGGTTTCAAATCGAAACTCGTACAAATAGAAATCATGACTGCATATCAAAATATCAATGGTATGTCTTTCTCATACAAAAAAATGACTCCCTATTCCCTCACCTCAAAAGGGCAAGATAAGTTGGCACTTTCTAACACTGATCTCCACGGCCATGAAAATGTTCACCCCCAGAACTCTGCTTTCGGAATAGACATTAAATCTGTCTAAATCGGTTATTCCGCTGTTAGCGAGGTGACAGTCTATGAAAAGTCCGCAAAACCATGATATAGACAGAAGATCTTACTTTCAAGGAACACAAATAGTATTTGAACTCGTTACATTTAACAAATCCTAGATAAACCAAGCAAAAAAACAAAAAACAGAAATTGAAAACTAAACTTGCCTCATATGACCATGTGCTTAATTTATAAAAACAAATGGAGTGATTAGGTACAAATTTTATTTCCTACATGTTGCTTCATGCTTCCTTCAGTGTGGTTTCTTTGATACTCAGGCCCCTAAGGAATGCTAATTGAGAAGGAAACTGTGCATTTATAATCCACAGAAAAGCACATTAACTTCTTCCCTCAACCAATCAAAAAAAACAAATCAAAAGACACTCACCTTTATTAATGACAGAAAGCGTAGCTCCAACATTTACTGGAGATTGGTCAGGTTCCTGGGGTGGAACTACCATTGCTAGTGCTTGCACTGGTACTCTGGGAACCTGAAAAAAAAATCAACAATTCAATTGCAGGTGAAGAGAGAAATAGTCACAAATGTATGATTCCATTCAACATAAAATTTTAATCTTTACCATGGCCTCAATTTTGATAAATGAGATCCAGCCTTCTCATTAGCCCTGCAAATTTTTTCCCTTCAAGTATTTATCCAATTTCCTGGAGTTACTATTGAGTCTGCTCCTAGCACCCTTCAGGCACTACATTCCACATCATAACAACTAAGTGGAAAAAAAATTCACATCTCTCCTCTGGTTCAACTTAAATCTGAGATCACTGGCTACTATTCAACCACACCACTTTCGTCAACTTTCTCCACTACCTCAAATAACTCAATGTTAGCCAAACATGATTTGAGCACAAGAAATAGGGAGCAGACCATACAACCAGTCAAGCCTGACCTGCCATTCAATACAATCAAGGCTGACCTTGTGCTTGAACTCCACTTTTGCACCCGCTCCCATATCCCTCGATTCCCCCAGACACCAAATATCTGTCTATTCCAGCTTTAAACCAAAAATCTGTCCATTCCAACCTTAAGTGTATTCAATGATGGAGCATCCACAATCCTTTGGGATAGAGAATTCCAAGATTCACAAATCTCTGAGTGAGTAATTTCTCATCTCGGTCCGAAATGACCAACCCCTTATCAGGCTCTGTCCAGTGTTTTATGGTCCCCAACCAAGACACAATCTCTCAGTTCCCAACCTATCAATCCCCTTCAGAATCTTGCATGTTATAAGATTTCTCCTCATTTTTCTGAACTCCAAAGAACATATATCGAATTTACTCAGCCTCTCATCATCGGACAATCCTTAACCCCGGGGACCATTTTAGTGAACCCTCAATACGGAGACCAAAACTGTACACAGTATTCCAGATCTGGTCTCGCCAAAGCCCTGTACAATTGTAGCAAAATTTATTTATTCCTGTACTCCAATCCCCTTGCAATAAAGGCCAACGTACCATTTGCTTCCCAATTGCTTGCTGTACCTGCATGCTGTGTCCTTGAACATCAACATTTACAAGTTTCGCACCTTATTAAAAAGAAAAATCTGCATTTCTACTATTAGGACCAATCTTACACTTCTCTACATTCCACTCCATCTGCCATCTTATTGTCCACTCCTCTATCCATATTACCCCCATATTCATGAGCCATTTTTTGCCTATTAACCTTTTGTGTGGCACCTTATTGAATGGCTTTTGGAAATGCAGGTATTCTATATCGACTGCTTCCCCTTTATTTTCGCTACTAGTTACATCCTAAAAAAAAAACTCTAATAAGGGCAGCACGGTAGCATTGTGGATAGCACAATTGCTTCACAGCTCCAGGGTCCCAGGTTTGATTCCGGCTTGGGTCACTGTCTGTGCGGAGTCTGCACATCCTCCCCGGGTGCTCCGGTTTCCTCCCACAGTCCAAAGATGTGCGGGTTAGGTGGATTGGCCATGCTAAATTGTCCTTAGTGTCCAAAATTGCCCTTAGTGTTGGGTGGGGTTACTGGGTTATGGGGATAGGGTGGAGGTGTGGACCTTGGGTAGGATGATCTTTCCAAGAGCCGGTGCAGACTCGATGGCCTCTTCTGCACTGTAAATTCTACAAAAAGTTTGTCCAACAGGATATTACTTTAAGTAAAGCCATGTTGACTTGTTCTCATCATCCTATACTTTTCTAAGTGCATTATTAAAACTTCCTTAAAAATACAGTCCAGCATTGTCCCAACGACTGATGTCAGAATAATAGGCTTGCAGTTCTGTTATTTCTCTCCCTCCTTTCTTGAAAAGCCGTGTTATTTACCAACTCCCAATCCGATGGGACTGTTCCTGAATCCAAGGAATTTTGCAAAATCACAGCTCCTGAATCCACTATCTTTGCAGTCAAATCTTTTAGAACTGTAGGATGTAGACCATCAGGTCATGGGGATTCGTCAGATTTTCATCCCTTGAGTTTTTTCAGTACTTTTCCCTCTGCTCATATTGATTACCTGAATTTACTCACATTTTAGCCCCTAGGTTACCCTTATTTCTGGTATACAACTTGTTTTGTGAAGACAGACACAAAGTATTTGCTCAATGCCTCTGCCTTCATTATCCCCTGCGATAATTTCTCCTGTTCCTGCTTCCAAGGGACCAACGTTTATTTTAGCTAACCTCTTCCCTGTTATATACTGTTAGATGTTCTTACGGTCGGTTTTCATATTTCTGACCAATTTACTCTCATTCTATTCTTTCCTTTTTATCAACTTTTGGCGGCCCTTCGGTTTCTAAAGCACCCCCAGTCCTCAGATTTGCAACATTTTAAGATTCTTTTTTAACTTTCTCAGTGAGCCACAGATAGCTTTCTTGCTGAGCTTTTATTTTTCAATGTGTTAAGTGTTTAAATGTTTTTCACTGTTTATTTCCCACATTACCCTTTAGTCTATGTACCTCATCAACCTTATACCATTTGGCTTCAACGTATCCATCATTTAGGAATATTTTCCCAATTCATTTAATTTTGGTTTATTTCCCACCACTGACATTAGTTGAATGGTCTGCAGTTGCCAGATTTATTCCTCTGCCCTTTTTTGAACAAATCATACAGTCCTTTGGCACTGCTCTCATACCCAAGAGAATTTGAAAATTGTGGCCAAAAGCCTCCACAATTTCAACTTATACATCCCTCACCAAACTCGGGTGCATCCCATCTGAACCAGGCAACATTTACTTGGAGCGATGTTAACTTTTTAAATATCCCTTTATTTAGATTCTATTCTCTATTACCTCCTGCTCCACTGTGATTACCCATTTGATTCAGAATATCCTTTCGGAAAGGAAATCTGCCATCCCTATCTGGTCTGGCCTACATGTGGCTTTCTTATATTTAGTCTCAAGTGGAAATATCCTCTTTATATCTACACTACTGAAACTTCTGGATTAACCCCCAATTTGGTAACACCTGCAAATTTTGAAATTGTATTTACGGTTCCAAAACATTTATGGATATGATGAACAATAATGGTCCCAGCACTAATCCTTGTGGATCACCACTTTCCACCTTTTGCCAACCTGAGTAATGTATCTTGTGATTGAACCCAGTTTCTTTTGTTATTCATTGTTGAAAGTTGCATTTTCATTTCAATTCACCGAGTCAAAGAGCACAGCTCAGAAGGCAGTCACACAGCCTGGCAATACTTTGGTGGAGCTACGCAGTTAGGCTATTACCCTTTCTCTTTTCCCATAGCCCTACATTTCTTTTCCTTACAAGTCCTTTTGAAAGTTATGAGAGTGATTTTTTACATTCTTGCACAGGATATTGACAATAATTTTCAGTGCCCATCCCCAATTGCCCTTGAGGTGGCAATGAGCCACCTTCTTGAACTGCTGCAGGTCAAATGATGTAGATACATCCACAGTGCTAGTTGGAAGAGAGCTCCAGGAATTTGACCTAGTGACAATGAAGGAACTGATATATACCTCCAAGTCAGTGTAGTGTGGGGCTTGGAAGGAAACTTGCAGGTGCTGGTTTTTCCATGCATCTACTGCCCTTGTCCTTCCAAATAGTAGAGCTCACAGGTTTGCAAAGTGCTGTCGAAGACGCCTTGGTGAGCTGCTGCAGTGTATCTTACAGACGGAGCACACTGCTGCCACTGTGCGTCAGTGTCGGAGCGAGTGAATGCTTATTGTGGTGGATGGGTGTCAATCAAACAGGTTTGTTTTTTCCTGGATGATGTCGAGCTGAGTGTTGTTGGTGCTGCATTCATTCAGGCAAATAGAAAGTATTCCATCCCACTCCTGGCTTGTTCCTTGTAGATGGACAGGCTTTGGGGAGTCACTGACTTGCTCTTGTAGCCACTAATATTTATATGGCTGGTCCAGCTCAGTCTCCGGTCAATGCTAACTCCCAGGAATCTGCTAATGGCTTCAGCGATTATAACATTGAATGTCATGGGGAGATGGTTAGATTTTCTCTTGTTGGAGATAGTCATTGCCTGGCACTGATCTGAAACAAATGCTACTCGCCACATATCAGCCCAAGCCTGAATGTTGCCAGATCTTGCTGCATATAAATACAAAACCTGTTCAACACCAACTGATTCATTCAGTGATCCAACCTGCTGACATATCAGCCAGGGTGAGACAGTTCACCAGCTCAGAGTGTGGGAAGGGGATTACTCGTCATCCATCCTGCTGAGACACCCGTAAGTTCACTAGTAATTACAACGATTGGGTTTTGTTGTTACGCTCATTGAGAACATTCACTCAAGATGGCACGTGGCGACTCTCTGCGAGCCATAAATATACTCAAGAACTCTGCCCCCACAGCTATCTGTGGCGAGGATTTCCAAAGACTCCCAACCCTCAGAGGAGAAATTCCTCCTCATCTCAGTCTTAAATTGGCAACCCTTTATTCTGAGGCTATGCCCTCTGGTCCTAGACTCTCTCATGAAGGAAAACATCCCCATAGCATTTACCCCGTCAAGTCCCTTAAGAGTTCTATATGTTTCAAAGAGATCACCTCTCGTTCATCTAAGTTCCAATGAGTGGAGTCTCAACCTGCTTAAACTTTGCTCACAATACAATTCCTCCATACCAGGGATCATCCTAGTGAACCTTTGCTGAACTGCCGCCAATGAAAAAATATCTTTCCTTAAATAAGGGGGCCACAACTGCTCACAGTACTCAAGGTGTGGTCTTGCCAGTATCTTGTATAATTGCAGCAAGATTTTGCTACTCTTACACCCCAAACTACTTGAAATAAGGGCCAACATTCCATTAGCCTTCCTGATTACCTGTTGCACCTGTGTTAGTTTTCTATGTTTTGTGCACAAATCCCCCAAGTCCCTTTATTTTGCAGCTTTCTACAGTTTTTCTCTATTTAAATAATACTCTGTTCTTTTGCTTTCCCTTCCATTTGATGAAGCAGTTGAACGTGCTTGGGCTTAAGATACCACTCTGAGGAACTACTACAGAGATGTCCTAGAACGGAGATGATTGAGCTCCAACAATCACAACCATCTTCCTATGTGCTCGATATGATTCCAACTAGTTGAGTGTTTACCCCATTCCCCTTTGACCAGTTTTGCTAGGGCTTCTTGATATCACCCTCGGGCAAATGCTGCTTGATGTCAAGAGCAGTTACTCTCAGTTCACCTCCTGAATTCAGCTCTTTTGAACCAAGGGTTTAATGAGGTCAGAAGCTGAGTGAGCCTGGCAGAACGCAATTTGGGCATCCATAAGCAGGTTACTGCTATTCAAATGCCACTTGATAGAACTGTTGATGACATCTTCCAACACTTTGTACCACCTTCTCAGGTAGTGTCTTTCAGATCATAATTCTCTACACAAAAATGTTTTCCTTCACATCACTTATACCTTTTTTCCAGTTTAGATAATAATAATCTTTTACTGTCACAAGTAGACTTACATTACCACTGCAATGAAGTTACTGTGAAAAGCCCAGAGTCGCCACATTCCGGCGCCTGTTTGGTTACACAGAGGGAGAATTCAGAATTCTCAGCTGGTATGGGAATTGAACCCGCGCTGCTGGCCTTGTTCTGTATTACAAACCAGCTGTCTAGCCCACTGAGCTAAACCAGCAGGTGTAGGGTTACTGAACTCTGTTCAGTTGTAAACATTTTATCCTTCTTTATCAGAACTGTTTCTATCTCCTCTTAACCTCTTTTAGTCCCAGGAGAACAATCCTAGCTTCCCCAGTTTCTCCACATAACCCAATTCTCTCAAACTATTTTAATGTCTGGATAAACTTGTGACTGAAAGTTCAGGTCTTTTGAGTTTGTACAATACATATTTTTATTGAGGTTTTAAAACCCTGGAAATTAAAGAAATGGGTTAAATAGGGTTGAAAATTCAGTGAGGAGGATACAAGGCAAAAACTTTACTGTTGCCTAATGACAATGTGGGGACTAACGTTGAGAGAGGTGGTGAGAGAGGTGGTGCGTGTGTGTGTGTGTGAGAGAGAGAGGTGGTGCGTGTGTGTGCGTGTGAGAGAGAGAGGTGGTGCGTGTGTGCGTGTGAGTGAGAGAGGTGGTGCGTGTGTGCGTGTGTGTGAGAGAGGTGGTGAGTGTGTGCGTGTGTGTGAGAGAGGTGGTGTGTGTGTGTGCACGTATGTGCGCGCGTGCGCGAGGTGGTGCGCGCGTGCGCGAGGTGGTGCGCGCGTGAGCGAGGTGGTGCGCGCGTGAGCGAGGTGGTGCGCGCGCGAGCGAGGTGGTGCGCGCGCGAGCGAGGTGGTGCGCGCGCGAGCGAGGTGGTGCGCGCGCGAGCGAGGTGGTGCGCGCGCGAGCGAGGTGGTGCGCGCGCGAGCGAGGTGGTGCGCGCGCGAGCGAGGTGGTGCGCGCGCGAGCGAGGTGGTGCGCGCGCGAGCGAGGTGGTGCGCACGCGAGCGAGGTGGTGCGCACGCGAGCGAGGTGGTGCGCACGCGAGCGAGGTGGTGCGCACGCGAGCGAGGTGGTGCGCACGCGAGCGAGGTGGTGCGCACGCGAGCGAGGTGGTGCGCACGCGAGCGAGGTGGTGCGCACGCGAGCGAGGTGGTGCGCACGCGAGCGAGGTGGTGCGCACGCGAGCGAGGTGGTGCGCACGCGAGCGAGGTGGTGCGCACGCGAGCGAGGTGGTGCGCACGCGAGCGAGGTGGTGCGCACGCGAGCGAGGTGGTGCGCACGCGAGCGAGGTGGTGCGCACGCGAGCGAGGTGGTGCGCACGCGAGCGAGGTGGTGCGCACGCGAGCGAGGTGGTGCGCACGCGAGCGAGGTGGTGCGCACGCGAGCGAGGTGGTGCGCACGCGAGCGAGGTGGTGCGCACGCGAGCGAGGTGGTGCGCACGCGAGCGAGGTGGTGCGCACGCGAGCGAGGTGGTGCGCACGCGAGCGAGGTGGTGCGCACGCGAGCGAGGTGGTGCGCACGCGAGAGAGGTGGTGCGCACGCGAGAGAGGTGGTGCGCACGCGAGAGAGGTGGTGCGCACGCGAGAGAGGTGGTGCGCACGCGAGAGAGGTGGTGCGCACGCGAGAGAGGTGGTGCGCACGCGAGAGAGGTGGTGCGCACGCGAGAGAGGTGGTGCGCACGCGAGAGAGGTGGTGCGCACGCGAGAGAGGTGGTGCGCACGCGAGAGAGGTGGTGCGCACGCGAGAGAGGTGGTGCGCACGTGAGAGAGGTGGTGCGCACGTGAGAGAGGTGGTGCGCGAGTTGGCGCGCGCGTGTGAGAGAGGTGGCGCGTGAGAGAGAGGTGGTGCGTGTGTCAGGTAGTGTGTGTGTGTGTGTGAGGTAGTGTGTGTGTGTGTGTGTGTGTGTGTGTGTGTGTGTGTGTGTGAGAGGTGGTGTGTGTGTGTATGGTAGAGTGTGTGAGAGGTGGTGTGTGAGAGAGGTGGTGTGTGTGTGTATGGTAGAGTGTGTGAGAGGTGGTGTGTGAGAGAGGTGGTGTGTGTGTGTAAGGTGGTGTGTGTGTAAGGTGGTGTGTGTGTAAGGTGGTGTGCGTGTGTACAAGGTGGTGTGTGTGTGTGTGTAAGGTGGTGTGTGTGTGTGTGTGTAAGGTGGTGTGTGTGTGTGTATAAGGTGGTGTGAGGGAGAGAAGACAGGGATCTGAAACTCTGAGAAGAAAACCTGGTAGTTAACTGATTAAAACAGTTATGGGACTCAGTCTTTCAGTAGCATCTCAGCGAAACTGATCACTTTACTGAGTTTAGGAAACTAAAAGAGCTGAACAATAAATTCAAATTCTGCTAACATGCACGACTAGCCCAGAGGCTACTTAATTGTAAACCACATTTGACGGAAACTTCATGCCAATATCCCGGATAGTATTTTCAACGTTGATACTATAAATTTTACAAAATAAATGTAATGCAGACTATGGCCAATATTAAAAATGACAACATAGGAGATAAAAATTTCAGTCTTATCCAAAGTGACTGTTGTAATTTGTGATTTTCCAAATCGTGTGCAACTTTGATTCATGTGGGCATTAGTTTTATGAATGGAACTTGGAACATATAGTTTGTTAAAATGAAACAGATAAAATCAGGAAAAAAAAATCCAACATTTTCCAAGAATGGCAGTTTTTATTAGTGTCTGCTCAAAAAACAAATAGTTAGCTTTCATATCGGTCTGAATAAAAGTTGGTGGTTTAAATTTTACTAAGGTGCAGCAAGTTGAAAGTAATTGGTAAACTCACCTGAGACTGATCATGTGATGGTGGTGTGAGCTGAGCCACATCTGATCCTGGTACAGGCAGGATGTTGTTTGGGTAGTCTAATAAGTATGAAACCACATTTGTATGCCCCCCTTTAGCAGCTTCAATGAGCATAGTGGAACCATCCTAAGAAACACAAAGATAAGCCAACTCTTTTTCATAAAATACATTTTATAAAAGGATATTTGTTTCATCAGATCGCTGTACAGTTTAGTCTTATAAAAATGGATCTTGTAAAGGAGAATTGAAATACCTTTAATCGATGTGTAGGATCTGCCCCATGTGCCAAAAGGAGTTCAACAACAGCAAGATGCCCTCCAGCACATGCTAAAGAGACTACTGTGTGATCATTGTTGGCCGTAGCCCTGTTTACGTTTGCTCCTGCAAAGACAAAGTTAGAAGCTGGTTGATGTGGAACAACTGTGCATTGACTGCATGTGTAATCTGCACATATTTTGCATCAATTCCAGTAATACCGTAAACACCAAGTCAGTTGAAGTGAAATAACTTCTAATACGACAACTATCCTCCAAAACAACTTTCAATTTTAAAAAAATAAAAATTCTGGGACTGACAGGATGGAGAAAGGTAAAACCGCATCTGTATACCCTCTTCAGCAGTTCATATATCTCGAGTAGCTCCACTATACTAGAGGTGAATAACGCTTGATAATGTATAATTACTTCAAAACGTTGGCTGGAATCCATTACTAAGGAACTAGCAGCAGCAGACTTAGAAAATCATAATACAAATAGGAAAATCACACTACAATTCGAGGTGCCATATAAAAGGATACCACACTAGATAAGTATCATGGTGTTGGGGGTGATACATTACTGTGAATAGAAATTGTTTAACTGCCAGGAAGCAGAGTCATGATAAATTGGTCACTTTCAAATTGGCAAACTGTAACTAGAGTGGTGCCAGATGACTCGGGCCTCAACTATTTATGATCCAAATTAATGAATTTGATGAAAGAACTGACCACTGTGGCTATATTTTCTGACATACGAAAGATCGGTAGGAGAGTAAGTTGTAAGAAAGATATGAGGAGTTTGCAAAGATACAGATAGGTTAAGTAAATGGGCAAAAATTTGACAAATGGAATATAATGTAGAAGGAGATTGACCTACTTTGGAAGAATAGCAAAGCAGAATATTATTTAAATAGAGAGTACACAGAACGCTGCAGTATGAAGGGATCTGGATGCTCTTGTACATGATCACAAAAAGTTAGCATGCAGGTACAGTACATAATTAGGAAGATAAATGGAATGTTGGCATGGGGATGGAAGCCTACTACAACTGTACAGGGCATCAGTGAGACCAGCACGGTAGCACAGTGGTTAGCACAGTTGCTTCACAGCTCCAGGGTCCCAGGTTCGATTCTCGGCTTGGGTCACTGTCTGTACGGAGTCTTCACGTTCTCCCCAGGTCTGCGTGGGTTTCCTCCGGGTGCCCTGGTTTCCTCCCACAGTCCAAAGATGTGCAGGTTAGGTGGATTGGCCATGATAAATTGCCCTTAGTGTCCCCAAAAAAGGTTAGGTGGGGTTACGGGGATAGGGCGGAGGTGTGGGCTTCAGTGGGGTGTTCTTTCCAAGGGCCAGTGCAGACTCGATAGGCCGAATGGCCTCCTTTTGCACTGTAAATTCTATGATTCTATGAAGTACTGTGTACAGTTTTGGTCTCTTTATTTAAAAGGATACACTTGCAGAGCAAATAGTTCAAAGAAAGTTAACTACGCCAATTCCGGAGATGAAGAGGTTGTCTTATGAGAAAAGGTTGAGCAGGGTAGACCTAGACCTACACTCTATTTAGAAGAACAAGAGATCTTGTTGAAACATACCCTCTTGTGGATCACAGTTTAAAAATAAGGGATCTTCCATTTAAGATAGAGATGAGATGAAATTTCTTCTTTCATAGTCATTAGTCTTTGGAATTTTCTTCCCATGAGTGCAGTGGAGGATGGGGCATTGAATATTGAATATAAGAGTTGCTTGCCAGAAATAATCGCGGAAGATCAGATGGGGTTTGTCCAGATGGGGTTTGTCAAGGGAAGACAGCCAATGGCAAACATCAGACACCTGCTGAACGTGATTATGACCCCACCCGGGGAGGAGACCCCAGAAGTGGGGTCATCTCCCTAGACGCAGAGAAGGCCTTTAAAGGAATCGAATGGAGGTTCTGGAATGGTTTGGGCCAGGGTTCACCTCATGGGTGAAACTGCTATACAGCGCTCCCATGACGAGTGAACAGGCAAACGCCACCAGCTCTGAATATGTCCGGCTACACAGAGACACTAGGCAGGGATGCCAGTTATCCCCACTGCTGTTCACCCTGGCAATTCAAACCTGCCAAAACCAAGTTCTGATACCTGGGGATCCAGACAGTCCAACAACTGGACACGGATCCACAAGTGGAATCTGTTGAGTCTAGTGGAGGTGGTAAAGGGAAACCTGAGGAGGTGGGACTCGCTCCCTCTCTCCCTAACGGGAAGAGTGCAGACAATAAAAACGATTGTTCTGCCTAGGTTCCTCTTCCTATTCAGATCCCTCCCGATCTTCACCCCCAAAGCCTTCTTCACCAAGGTAATTAAGTTAATTATGGCGTTTGTGTGGGCTGGAAAAAACCCCAGGATCTGCAAGAGTGTCTTACAAAGGCGGCGGAGCATGAGGGCTTGGCGCTGCCAGATCTTCTACTCTACCACAGGACAGCAAATGCAGAAAGGCTGCTGGTATGGCTGGGAGAACCCGAGGCGGAATGGGTGCAGATGGAGGAGACTTCCTGTATTGGAACGTCCTTCCGAGCACTGCCCATGGCCCCATTCCCCCCAGCCAAATACCAGAGCAGCCCAGTGGTAGTGGCCACACTAAGGATCTGGAACCAGCTCAGACACCATCTCAAACGTAGTGACATATCTGCTGCAGCCCCCATCTGCAAAATATAGGGACGAATGTTGGAAGAGATGAGGGCCCCTCTAGATGAGACACAAGATGAGGGGAAAAAATGGGCATGGAGATAGGGGTAGGACTCTGGATCAAAGCACTGCATAGGGTGAACTCCACCTCCTCATGCGCAGGGCTGAGCCTATCGCAGCTTTGAGGGGGATGGGGTACTAGCACTACAGCAGCAAACCCCCCCCGTCAAAGGGCAAGTTTTCCTGAAGCGGCCTCATCACCTTCTGTGGGCCTCGCCACAGTGCACTGGAACTCTCTGCTTCTCCACAGAGAACAGCAGAGAGGGGGGTCTACACTACATGGTCCTAAACCTTAATATTACCGGAACCGGGCACAATCCAAAAACATAGACCACACCGGTGAAATGTACAACACAGGCGTATGGCTTAACCGTATGGTGGTTAGTGGGAGTGGAAGGGTGTAAAATGTTTACTTATGTTGCCATATATATTTCTGTGTTATGTTTTAGTTATTTGGAGCAAATTTCTATTATTTTTACTACAATGGGGTAGCCTATTTATACTTTTAAGGTATGCTCGTCACAATTGTGTATTTAGATTATATTGGTAATATGCTTTTATTTATTTTTCCCGCTGTTATAAATATAAATGAAAATCTTCAATAAAAACACTTTTTTTTAAATTCCCATTCATATGCTGTCCTTCTCATGCCATACCCATCCCATTCATTTCATCCCCCTCATATCATCCCAATACCATCTTCCTTGGGTCATCCCACCCGCTTTCCATTACCATCCATGCCTTCCTATTCTGTTCGCCCCCTTTCCATGCTACTCATCCTGGACCACAATCCTCCAGTCAGAACATCTTTGATATGCTCCCCTTACCTTCCATTGCCCAACTTGCATCCTCCCCCAACCACCATGGTCCCTTCCACACCAACCCCCTATGCCACAGGGAACATTGTTGTTGGGCTCCCCTTTCTGTCTGCAGCTTTCTTCCTTCATCAAAGACGGTCATGCCACCAGCCAATTGTTCCCCTTTACTACCATTCCAGCTCTCTTCCCACCACCCTCAATCCACCCACCATACCTTTCCAGCTAGGGTAACTTCATTATTGTACTCTCATCTTCTGCCATCTACTCTCTCTCTCTCGCCACCCCCAACCAACTGTTAGCAGCCACATGTGCTTCACATGCTTCAGTCGATACCACATTACAGCAACTGTGCTTCAAAGCAGCAACCCCTCTCTGAAGCTCACAGAAAACAATGGCTCTTTTTTATGGGATCGGGGATGAATAAGAGCATTTGGATAGATCTAGCTTCAAGACATGCTCCTCGAGCGTTCTGATCTCTCAGCCGACATTCATCGCAAGAAATTGAAATGTCTCTCACCCTTGGGGCTTAGTGGGGTCATGGAATCATCATAGAATTCACAGAATTTACAGTGCTTAGAAAGAGCACCCTACCTAAGCCCACACCTCCACCCTATCCCCATAACCCAGTAACCCCTCCCAACAGTAGGGCAGAAAGGGGTCATAAAGTGGGGAAACTCACACGGTAGAGTCACATCAGTTACTGGCTACAGGGACTTTGGGAGTGACTTGGGATCAATATGTTTGAGGTTTCCCAGTTTAATCAGCTGCTGGGTGTTAGGCCAGCCAAAAGTCGATTAAATCATTCAAAACAATAGCAATTGGGCATTTCACAATGCCTGAATTCAGCTGCTCTGTGGCCTGACCCCCAAATTCTTACAATATGCGCCCCATGTACTCTGTCCTCCACAAGCCCCAAGCTTCATCCAGCAAATCAACCAATGACTGGGAAATGTGCAGTTAGGCAACAAAAAAAACTGCATACTATCGTAGATCACTAAATTTTAGGCTCATGCAAGTTTACATGCGGGGAAAGTTCAGAACATCCTACAAGACAAACATGAAGACTCACCTTTACTGATGAGGAACTGTACTGTGCACAAATGGCCAGCTCTTGCAGCTTTCATTAAAGGTGTCCTCCCACCTTCAGATTCATGCTCCTAAAAAAGAAAGAAAGCTTTTGGAACCTCATGAAAGTGTTCAAAAACTAGAACGCTAATTGCAGTGGGTGTGCAATTTCAATGTGTAAATTTCAAAGTCCCGTTTAAAAAATTACACACAATGCAGATCCTAGTACACTTGTAATTTTACCTCGCAATAAAAACATTTTATTTGAAAAATATTTTTAACCTTGGGTTAAGACTTAAATTCAAAAATCAATTGTAGTCAACCAAACAATGATATTTGCATAATCTCTATTGGTCTGACCCAACTGCACTGTCACAGAACATAACAATTCTTACCAAATCAGCTCCTGCTTGTAAAAGAACATCAGCAACATCAGTATGCCCATTTTCACAGGCATATGTTAAGGCTGTATCTCCTGTGGCTGTAGTGGCATGGACATTTGCTCCTAATAAAGACAAGAATTCTTTAACATCTCAAATATAACGTAAGTGATACTAAACACATTTTGTATGTTTAAAACATTTGGTCAGGTTATCCAGTAAATACATTTAGAAATGTAACATGTTTAAATGGAAAATTGCTATAATGCACAAAATAATTTAAGCAGTAGTTAAGTGAAACATTTATAAATGCAGAATGCAATTTCTATTTTAGCTGCAAGGATTTTAGTGCTTGGTTCCACAAATGAGGTCCACATCTGACAGACCTTCAAATACTACACTCAAGGCTTTATATTTGAAATGGATGGTCCTCCATCCACTAACCCTCAAATGGTATTTTCCAGAGTTGGTTAGCACCAACAATGATTAAAATACATTGTTTCAACATGTTAAACACACTATTTTAATGAATAAGCTTGTTCCAAAGTGATTAAAAGATAATTAATTTGCTGTAAATAATTCTTCTTCATCTGTGAACCCAGAACTTGCAATTACCAAAATCAGTGCCCAAATTAAAAGAGTGTTTGGATTAAACATTGTATTTCCCTTTAATCAAAAAACTGTAGAAGTTAAATGTTCTTACATATTTGGCAAAAGGAAAGTAAATCCAAAAACCCAAAAGATTGCCAAAATAAGCATCTCAAATAAAAAGAAACAAAGCAGGAAAAATTAAAAAGGCACGTTGATACTTTGTCTGCATTATTAGTAATCAGATTAAGTGCTGACTCATGCACTATAATTTTGTGGACTGTTTACAGCATAGGTGATGGGGCTAAAAGTACTAATTAATCAATCTTTACCATTAAAGGCTCTCATTGAGATTATTCAGATATTAAAGTTGAATTAATTTTCTATTTCAAAACAGAAATTTGATTTAACAAATGACATTACTCCACAACATCTGGTTGTATTGTGCATATTACTATGTGCAACTAGATTATGTGGAGAGACAATAATGCACACTATACTGCTCATGATGTCACATAGTTGCACTGACCACTTCTTAGCTGCCACACAATTCTCCTGGATCCAAAGAAAAATAGTAAAACCTTATTTGGGATAATAGACAGTGGACACTGTAAAAATAAAGGAACACACCTGCTGCAAGTAAATATTTGACCAATTCAAGATGACCTTCTTGAGCAGCCTCCATCAATGGTGTTGAGCAACCCAATTCAATGTCAGCTCCTGCCTTTATTAAAAAGTCTGCAACTTCCAAGAAGCCTCCACAGCAAGCTAGAGTCAGGGCCGTCTCTTGGGTTTCTTCTGTCTGTGCGTTTATATTGGCTCCTACAAGAAGTCCAGGCAGCAATTCGTAATTAATGAAGAGTTTGCTCAAGTAGACTACATTTTTAGTTATTTATTACTGGTATGGTAATAGCTTTTGTTTGGCAACTTTATTATGGAGCTTGATATGTTATACATTGAGTTACACAGATACCAAATAAAAGTTAACTGAATTACAACCAAAGTTGCTGACATAGTCCAAGGGATCCCATTGAAATGCTTTATCATTGGCATTCACCCACTTGTGACATTTCAGATGAGACAAATAAAAACCATTAATGTCTATTTCAATAGAGCAGTATTTTTGCCATGTCGGGCTAAGTCAGATGTTTCTTACTTTCCACTGCAGTACCTATAATAGTTAAAAACCATCTCATTCACAGAATGATACAGTTTATTTTGTTCTACAAGGAAATCAGAATAAACACTGTACTAGATATTGAGGGGAAGGTAAAGCCATTCAATTCAAATATAATTATTTAACAATCTGAAGATATGTTTGATCTTTAGCAGCTCTTGATCTTGAGACACATGGTGAAAATGTCTGTTTTATTTGAAATAGCCTCAACTAATCTTATTTCAACTGAGTAATCGGTCTGAAACCATCCAAGATAAACAGACAAGAGACACCTCATTCATGGTCAGCCATAATCTGCAACGTAGAACCTTGTGACCAGTCAATTTGTACATTAGCACAACAGCCGTCGCGGATTGTAATATTCTATCTTCTGAGAAGAGTAGGGTGGTGGGATGTTAATGGAGAGCACATAAATCAGTGTCCCTTTCAATGCAAAAGAAAACTAGAAGCCGAATTGATTTAGCTGTGTTTATTTACTCTACTCAAACACTCCATATAATCCTAAATCAAAATAATAAGTTATATCTAGAGATTTATATTCATACAATATAGTCAGTAAACAGTCAATTGTTCCAATGCAATGCCGTATCAGTGAATCCTTGTTCTATGTAAAGTTAAATACAAGGGACATTTCATACCCTGAGCAAGCAGCAAAGCTACCATTTCCTCATGACCTTCTCGTGAAGCTTCCATTAATGGTGTATATCCTTCATCATTTACTTCTTCTAGGTTTGCTCCTCTTTCTATGAGCAAAGCTGCTAACTCCACATGACCACCACAAGCAGCAAGAGTCAATGGAGACTCAAAAGAATCAGCTGGCATGTTTACTTGTGCACCACTGTCTAAAAGGAGCCGAGCTACTTCAACATGGCCGTCCTATTCAATAAAGACAATTAGCAGCATCTTAATATAGGTTAGAATACCTGGCACATTCTTTTCTAATATAAAACATAAATCAAATGTAAATCCAGTTTTGAATCTCAACAACCAAATAATTTATTATGTATTGAAAGTTAATACAGCAGTGCAACACTCATCATCACATTAATCCTTTTGTACAATCCAAACCCATTGTATATAGGAAAGAAAGTTTAACTTAAAATTCTTCAGGTTTCTACAGAAATATTCATGAACATGCAATCAAAAAATGGATCAAGTTACAGTGTAAAGAATATACCCAGTGGTGTAGTGCTGCCAGAGCGCTGCTTTGGCACCTTTGATTTCAAGCAGGCCTGTAAACTTAGTACAGCCCACCAAACCTGATATTTGAAAAATGTTATAAAGGTGCTCAGGTCCAATCACAGACTGGTTCCTTCCTGAATTTGCTGATATCAGATTGGCAGTCAGCAGCATTTTATATGCTCACTAATGGGAAGGTATGTATTGAAGGATTCATTATAATTTATTAACTTCAGCTTCCCGTGGTGGCCACGAGCTGAGCGGTCCACAAAAGGTGGCTCTCGTCGAGAAACTATGGTTAAGACCCTTTAACCCCAACAAACGAGCACCAAAAGAACAAAAAATCCACATTCTCCCCATGTCTGCATGGGTTTCACCCCCACAACACAAAGGTGCGTAGGTTAGATGGATTGACCACGCTAAATTGCCCCTTAATTGGAAAGAAAAATAATTGGGTATCTAAAATTTTAAAAAAAGAAATAAAAATCCTCCCATCAATCGCAATGCCGCCTAAAGCGCCGAGGAACCAGTAATCCAAATGAAAAATATCCAGAGAGGAGAGGAATACCTCAGTCTTGGAGCAGGGGAGCTCACCTGGCGGAAAGGAACCGACCACAGTCAGTCCCACAGACTTACCATCACACAGACTTTCCAGCGCAGACCTAGGTGCTGATGGAGAAAATGATGGGTTTCATCACCCGAGCTCCAGAAGCTTAGAGAGGCGATGAAGGAAGACCACATGGCGGACACGGGGGCAGCAGTTTAAGCCACGATGGCCCCCATGAAGGAGGCCATGAGCAAAATGGAGCAAAGGCTTGAGGCACAAGAGGCACCAACACGAGACATCGAGAAAGCCACCATGGCACCATGGGCATCAGATCACAGCCCTCAATGCTGAGGAGGCGAGGCTAGTCAAGACACAAAGGGCTGAAAGAGAAAATCGATGACCAGGAGAACCGATCACATAGGCAAAACCTGCAGATCATGGGGTGCCGGAACACATGAAGGGAGGGAACTCCATGGAGTATGTGGTAGTGATGCTCGAGAAGCTGGTCAGCAAGGAGGGCTTCGCCAAGCCCCCAAGGGAGACCGCGGCAATAGGGAGACCGCGGCAATAGGTCGCTTCGACAGGGCCCTAAGGTAAGGGAGCCACCATGGGCGATGATTGTAAGGTTCCACTGGTCCCAGGATGAAGAGATGACCCTGAGGTGGGTGAAAAACGTGAAGGCGTGCAAGTGGGAAGGACATTCCGTCCACTTGTACCAGGACATTGGAGCAGACCTGGCCAAGTGCCAGGCAGAATTAAACAGGGCCAAATCTGCACTGTACAAAAGCATGGTGCAATTTGGCATGCTCTACCCTACTGAACTTTGGGTCACCTTTCAGGGTAAGGAGTACTACTTCAACACCTAGGAGGAGGACAACAGGTTTCTGGGAAATAGCAGTAGAGGGTAATGATCGCAGCACAGGCAATGGATTGCTGAAAAGATCCAGAGGCCTTGCCCATCTCAAAAGCCTGAGGATGGACTTGGCCTTCCTATAGGAGATTTTCTAAGTCTAAGAGAGAGGGACCGACTGCGGGTAAGGAAGGGATGGGTGACATAAATGTTCCATGCGTGTTTCAACACCAGGGAAAGGGGGGTGGCCATATTAGTTGGCAGGACAGTAGCGTTCACTCCGATGAATACAGCCACGGACCCAGTGGGCCAATCGTTATTGTCAGGGGGACCTGAACTGGGACGATGCAGAGTTCGTCAAGAAAACTATGGCCGAAATCCCTGACCGAGACACTCACTGACCCATCATGGAGGGTGACTTTAATTGCATGCAAGACCGGAAGATGGACAGATCCAACCCGAGGGAGAGAGCCACAACAGGAATTAGAGAGCCACAACAGGAATTACTACAAGGCCTTTGAAAACTTTTACCGGGGCCTGTACACCTCAGAGCCTCGAGAGGGGGACTCAGATGAAACTGTTCCACGACAGACTGAAAATACAGATGGTGGTGGAGGAAAAGGAGACAAGGGATTGAAACACTGCTGGGGCTGGATGAGATCACAGAATGCATTAATTCCATGCAGTCGGGAAAGGCACCGGGACCAGAAGGGTTCCTGGTCGTCTTTTACAAAGGATTTGCAACAGTATTGGCCCCGCACTTGCAGGAAATGTTTAACGATTCATTGCCGAAGGGAGCCCCGCCGCATTGCTGGCACAGGCATCAATCTCATTGAACCCCTGCAAAAAGACAAACACCAGACAGAGTGTGCATCATGAAGACCCGTATCTACCTTAAATATTAATGCAAAAGTCCTGGCGAGGCACCTGGGGAGTTTCCTGCCAGAAGTGATCGCGGAATATCAGACCACATCTGACGCCAACTGAATGTAATAATGACCCCACCTGGGGAGGAGACACCAAAGTGATAGTCTCCCTTCGATCTTGTAGACTAGAGATACCTCGTGGAGATGCTTGAACGGTTTGGATATGGGTTCTCCGCGTGGGTGAAACCTCGGTACAGCACTCCCATGGCGAGTGTGTGGACAAACGCCACCAGCTATAAGAGCTTTCAGCTGCATTGGGGAACGAGGCAGGGGTGCCCATTGTGCCGGCTCCTGTTCACACTGGCAATTGAACCACTGGCCATCGCTCTTAGATCGGTAGAGTGGTGGACGGGCATTCGAAGAGGGGGCAGGAAGCACAGAGCGTCACTCTATGCAGGTGACCTGCTCCTCTACGTGTCGGACCCTAACCAGCATGGTAAAGATAACGTGACTCCTTAAAGAGCCCGGTGCCTTCTCAGGTTACAAACTCAACCCAGGGAAGAGCAAATTCTTCCCTGTGAACCCCCAAGGGGGAGGAGCGGAGCTGGAGGAGTTACCGTTTAAGATAACCCAGGCCAAGTTCAGGTACCTGGGGATTTTAGATAGCTCTCAACTGGACGAGGCACCACAAGTAGAACCTCTCCAGACTGGTGGAGGAGGAGAAGAGGGGCCTACAAAGATGGGACTCGCTCCCACTCTCGCTAGCGGGAAGGGTACAGGTGATCAAAATGAATGTGCTGCTCAGGTTCCTCTTCATATTTAGATTGCTAGCATTTTACATTTATAGTAGAAATGTAGTGCTAGTAAGCATATAGTTAACTGTAACTTATTTTAATTTAATAAGTATTTATTTTTAAATTAATTTATTAATTATTTCTAGAAATGGCAGTTAGAGGGGTAAAATGTTTAATTTGTGAGAGGTCCGAAAAGCTTCCAGCATTCCAGACAATTACATTTGCAGGAAGTGCACCCAATTGCAGCTCCTCACAGACCGCATAGATCATTTGGAGCAGCAGCTGGATGCACCTAGGAGCATGCAGGTGGTGGAAAGCATCATATCCAGGAGTTTTAGAAATGTGGTTACACCCAAGGTGCAGAGGGATAGATGGGTGACTGCTAGAAGGCGCAGGCAGTGCAGGAATGCTGTGTGACTGTCCCCCTCTCTAACAAGTATACCATTTTGGATACTGTTGGGTGGGTGGCCTATCAGGGGAAAATAGCAGCAGCCAGAGCAATGGCACCATGGTTGGCTCTGTTGTTAAGCAGGGAGGGTCAATGCGCAGAACAGCACTGGTTATATGGGACTCTATAGCCAGGGGCACAGGAAGGCACTCTGTGGACGTGAAAGAGACTAGAGGATGGTATGTTGCCTCCCTGGTGCCAGGATGTCTCTGAATGGGCAGGGGACATTCTGAAAGAGCCAGGGGTTGTGGTACATCTTGGTACTAATGACATAGGCAGGAAGAGTAACAAGGTCCTGCAGCAGAACTTCAGAGAGTTAGGTAGAAAGTTAAAAAAACACGACCACTCCCTGTGCCACGTGCCAGTGAGGCTAGAAATAGGAAGATAGCACAACTAAATACGTGGCTAAACAGCTGGTGTAGGAGGGAGGGTTTCAGCTATCTGGACCATTGGGATCTCTTCCAGAGCAGATGAGACATGTACAAGGACGGGTTGCATCCAAACTGCAGGGGCATAAATATACTGGTCACGACATTTTCTCGAGTATAAATTAGTTTACTAGTTTGGCTGCGAGGACCCGAACGCGCTGCAAGGTATTCACATGCCCGCAGAACGCCGGAACCCATCCGGATCGCAAACATGCCCCCCTAGCAACCACTCTACCTCAACCAGCGCCCGGGACCCTGCCAGGTGCGACCCCGGAAACGTAACCAGTGCCCTGGTCCCCGCCAGCACCCTGGACCCCGCTAGACACAATCACCTACCTTCCACAAGGTCAGACTTCTCCCATCGGATCCCAGGATCATCCAGCCGCAGCCGCCGACGGAGGAAGTGAGGGAAACGCGGTGGTCTGCAGGTTAGACTGAAGCAACGCGGTTTCAAGATCCCTCTCCCCAGCATACTCCTGGCAAACATCCAAGCGATCAAAGCAAGCTGGATGAACTTAACTCCAGACTTACCTCTCAGAGGGAAGTAAGAGACTGCTGTGTGCTCTGTTTCACAGAGATATGGCTCACCCCCGCCTCACCGGACCGTGCCACACAACCTGAAGGCTTCTCAATTCACCGGACGGGCCGCACCGCGTTATCAGGCAAAGCGAAGGGTGGAGGGGTTTGCCTCCTCATCAACTCCTCCTGGTGCTTGGATGTGGCAACCCTGGCAACCTACTGCTCCCTGGACCTGGAATACCTGACCGTGAAGTGCCACCCATACTATCTTCCACGTGAGTTCACTTCAGCCATTATCACAGTGGTCTACATCCCACCCCAGGCAGAAGTGAGGAAAGTGCTGGACGAACTATACAGTTATAAACAACTACGAAACAGAACACCCGGAGGCCTTGTTCATCATGGCCGGAGACTTCAACAAGGCCAACATCAAGAGTGTACTGCCAAACTTCCACCAGCACATCTGCTGTCCCACCAGGGGCGACAACACTCTTGATCACTGCTACTCAAAAATCAAGGGCTCATACCGTTCCATCCCCCGACCGCACTTTGGGAAATCAGCCATAAGACGGTGCTCCTTCTCCCGGCAGACAAGCAGAAACTCAAGCGGTAGAATCCAGCTAAGAAGGTCATGCAGTGCTAGTCCGAGGAAACAGAAGAGCTCTTACGTGACTGCTTAGAGACAGTGGACTAATCCATATATATGATCTCAGCGACCAACTTAAATGAGTATGCCACCACCGTCACAGACTTCATCAGCAACTGTGTGGACGACTGCGTGCCAAAGAAAGCAGTACGTACGGTTCCCCAACTGGAAACCATGGCTCAATCACGAGATTGACACCCTACTGAAGGACAGATCTGAGGCGTTCAAGTCAGACGACCCTGACCTACACAAGAAATTGTCGATTTCGGCGGGAGAACAGCTGGTGAGTCAGTTTCAGCTGGAGCAGTGCGGAAGTGGCTGCTGGGAGGCAAGTCTGTCCTTTAAAAGCACTTGTCTTTGCAGGGGCAGGCCAGTCGATTTCGGCGGGAGAACAGCTGGTGAGTCAGTTTCAGCGGGAGCAGTGCGGAAGTGGCTGCTGGGAGGTAAGTCTGTCCTTTAAAAGCACTTGTCTTTGCAGGGGCAGGCCAGTCGATTTCGGCGGGAGTGGAGCTGGCTGGTTAGTCAATTTCAGCAGGAGCTGAGAATTTTTTTTTTTTTTTTTAATTAGTGTTTTAGGCGGGAACAGGAAGTCGACCCGCGGACGTCTGGGAAGACCCTCACCAATAAATTCTGGTAGAGAGGAAACCCGAGACACCACACGTGCAGTGTCTCCCACCCGCCCTCCTCCTCTAACCTAATAATAAAACCCATTGGTCTGAGGTAAGTACCATATTTTATTATATTATTATTATTTTTTATAAAAAATTTAATTTAGTTGTTAGCCAGATCTTGGTAGAAAGTTAGAGGAATGGCAGGGAAGGGAGTGCAATGTTCCTCCTGCAGGATGTTTGAGGTGAGGGATGCAGTTAGTGTCCCTGCTGATTTTACCTGCAGGAAGTGCTGCCATCTCCAGCTCCTCCAAGACCGAGTTAGGGAACTGGAGCTGGAGTTGGAAGAACTTCGGATCATTCGGGAGGCAGAAGGGGTCACAGATAGCAGCTTCAGGGAATTAGTTACACCAAAGATTGGAGATAGGTGGGTAACTGTAAGAGGGACTGGGAAAAAGCAGTCAGTGCAGGGATCCCCTGCGGTCGTTCCCCTGAGAAACAAGTATACCGCTTTGGATACTTGTGGGGGGGGGACACGACTTACCAGGGGTACGCCATGGGGTACGGGCCTCTGGCACGGAGTCTGTCCCTGTTGCTCAGAAGGGAAGGGGGGAGAAGAGCAGAGCATTAGTAATTGGGGACTCTATAGTCAGGGGCACAGATAGGAGATTTTGTGGGAGCGCGAGAGACTCACGTTTGGTATGTTGCCTCCCAGGTGCAAGGGTACGTGATGTCTCGGATCGTGTTTTCCGGGTCCTTAGGGGGAGGGGGAGCAGCCCCAAGTCGTGGTCCACATTGGCACTAACGACATAGGTAGGAAAGGGGACAAGGATGTCAGGCAGGCTTTCAGGGAGCTAGGATGGAAGCTCAGAACTAGAACAAACAGAGTTGTCATCTCTGGGTTGTTGCCCGTGCCACGTGATAGTAAGATGAGGAATAGGGAGAGAGAGCATTTAAACACGTGGCTACAGGGATGGTGCAGGCGGGAGGGATTCAGATTTCTGGATAACTGGGGCTCTTTCTGGGGAAGGTGGGACCTCTACAGACAGGATGGTCTACATCTGAACCTGAGGGGCACAAATATCCTGGGGGGGGGGGGGGGGGGGGGAAGATTTGTTAGTGCTCTTTGGGGGGGTTTAAACTAATGCAGCAGGGGCATGGGAACCTGGATTGTAGTTTTAGGGTAAGGGAGAATGAGAGTATAGAGGTCAGGAGCACAGATTTGACGTCGCAGGAGGGGGCCAGTGTTCAGGTAGGTGGTTTGAAGTGTGTCTACTTCAATGCCAGGAGTATACGAAACAAGGTAGGGGAACTGGCAGCATGGGTTGGTACCTGGGTCTTCGATGTTGTGGCCATTTCGGAGACATGGATAGAGCAGGGACAGGAATGGATGTTGCAGGTTCCGGGTTTAGGTGTTTTAGTAAGCTCAGAGAAGGAGGCAAAAGAGGGGGAGGTGTGGCGCTGCTAGTCAAGAGCAGTATTACGGTGGCGGAGAGGATGCTAGATGGGGACTCTTCTTCCGAGGTAGTATGGGCTGAAGTTAGAAACAGGAAAGGAGAGGTCGCCCTGTTGGGAGTTTTTTTTATAGGCCTCCTAATAGTTCTAGCGATGTAGAGGAAAGGATGGCGAAGATGATTCTGGATAAGAGCGAAAGTAACAGGGTAGTTATTATGGGAGACTTTAACTTTCCAAATATTGACTGGAAAAGATGTAGTTCGAGTACAATAGATGGGTCGTTTTTTGTACAGTGTGTGCAGGAGGGTTTCCTGAAACAATATGTTGACAGGCCAACAAGAGGTGAGGCCACGTTGGATTTGGTTTTGGGTAATGAACCAGGCCAGGTGTTGGATTTGGAGGTAGGAGAGCACTTTGGGGACAGTGACCACAATTCGGTGACGTTTACGTTAATGATGGAAAGGGATAAGTATACACCGCAGGGCAAGAGTTATAGCTGGGGGAAGGGCAATTATGATGCCATTGGACGTGACTTGGGGGGGATAAGGTGGAAAAGTAGGCTGCAAGTGTTGGGCACACTGGATAAGCGGGGCTTGTTCAAGGATCAGCTACTGCGTGTTCTTGATAAGTATGTACCGGTCAGGCAGGGAGGAAGGCGTCGAGCGAGGGAACCGTGGTTTACCAAGGAAGTGGAATCTCTTGTTAAGAGGAAGAAGGAGGCCTATGTGAAGATGAGGTGTGAAGTTTCAGTTGGGGCGATGGATAGTTACAAGGTAGCGAGGAAGGATCTAAAGAGAGAGCTAAGACGAGCAAGGAGGGGACATGAGAAGTATTTGGCAGGAAGGATCAAGGAAAACCCAAAAGCTTTCTATAGGTATGTCAGGAATAAGCGAATGACTAGGAAAAGAGTAGGACCAGTCAAGGACAAGGATGGGAAATTGAGTCTGAAGAGATAGGCGAGATACTAAATGAATATTTTTCGTCAGTATTCACTCAGGAAAAAGATAATGTTGTGGAGGAGAATGCTGAGCCCCAAGCTAATAGAATAGATGGCATTGAGGTACGTAGGGAAGAGGTGTTGGCAATTCTGGACAGGCTGAAAATAGATAAGTCCTCGGTACCTGATGGGATTTATCCTAGGATTCTCTGGGAGGCCAGGGAAGAGATTGCTGGACCTTTGGCTTTGATTTTTATGTCATCATTGGCTACAGGAATAGTGCCAGAGGACTGGAGGACAGCAAATGTGGTCCCTTTGTTCAAAAAGGGGAGCAGAGACAACCCCGGCAACTATAGACCGGTGAGCCTCACGTCTGTAGTGGGTAAAGTCTTGGAGGGGATTATAAGAGACAAGATTTATAATCATCTAGATAGGAATAATATGATCAGGGATAGTCAGCATGGCTTTGTGAAGGGTAGGTCATGCCTCACAAACTTTATTGAGTTCTTTGAGAAGGTGACTGAACAGGTAGACGAGGGTAGAGCAGTTGATGTGGTGTATATGGATTTCAGCAAAGCGTTTGATAAGGTTCCCCACGGTAGGCTATTGCAGAAAATACGGAGGCTGGGGATTGAGGGTGATTTAGAGATGTGGATCAGAAATTGGCTAGCTGAAAGAAGACAGAGGGTGGTGGTTGATGGGAAATGTTCAGAATGGAGTACAGTCACAAGTGGAGTACCACAAGGATCTGTTCTGGGGCCGTTGCTGTTTGTCATTTTTATCAATGACCTAGAGGAAGGCGCAGAAGGGTGGGTGAGTAAATTTGCAGACGATACTAAAGTCGGTGGTGTTGTCGATAGTGTGGAAGGATGTAGCAGGTTACAGAGGGATATAGATAAGCTGCAGAGCTGGGCTGAGAGGTGGAAAATGGAGTTTAATGTAGAGAAGTGTGAGGTGATTCACTTTGGAAGGAATAACAGGAATGCGGAATATTTGGCTAATGGTAAAGTTCTTGAAAGTGTGGATGAGCAGAGGGATCTAGGTGTCCATGTACATAGATCCCTGAAAATTGCCACCCAGGTTGATAGGGTTGTGAAGAAGGCCTATGGAGTGTTGGCCTTTATTGGTAGAGGGATTGAGTTCCGGAGTCGGGAGGTCATGTTGCAGCTGTACAGAACTCTGGTACGGCCGCATTTGGAGTATTGCGTACAGTTCTGGTCACCGCATTATAGGAAGGACGTGGAGGCTTTGGAGCGGGTGCAGAGGAGATTTACCAGGATGTTGCCTGGTATGGAGGGAAAATCTTATGAGGAAAGGCTGATGGACTTGAGGTTGTTTTCGTTGGAGAGAAGAAGGTTAAGAGGAGACTTAATAGAGGCATACAAAATGATCAGGGGGTTGGATAGGGTGGACAGTGAGAGCCTTCTCCCGCGGATGGAAATGGCTGGCACGAGGGGACATAACTTTAAACTGAGGGGTAATAGATATAGGACAGAGGTCAGAGTAGGTTCTTTACGCAAAGAGTAGTGAGGCCGTGGAATGCCCTACCTGCTACAGTAGTGAACTCACCAACATCGAGGGCATTTAAAAGTTTATTGGATAAACATATGGATGATAATGGCATAGTGTAGGTTAGATGGCTTTTATTTCGGTGCAACATCGTGGGCCGAAGGGCCTGTACTGCGCTGTATTGTTCTATGTTCTATGTTCTAAATCCAGGTACGACCTCTGCAAAGCCATCCGAGATGCCAAGAGAGAACATCAAACCAAGCTAGAGTCACAGACAGACTCTCGGCGATTGTGGCAAGGACTAAACAACATAACGGGCTACAAAGCGAAGCCAAGCAGTATCTCCGGCAGCAGCGCACCCCTCCCCGATGAACACAATGCATTCTATGCTCGGTTCGAGCAGGTAACCAACAATCCGCTGTCGCATGCCCCAGCAGTCCATAACTCACCCATACCCACCATCACAGCTTCCGAAGTCAGATCGGCCTTCCTGAAAGTGAACCCTCAGAAGGAGACGGGCCTGGAAAGGATCCCTGGTCGTGCACTCAGAGCCTGCGCGGACCAGCTGGCAGAGGTATTTGCAGACATCCTTAACCTGTGCCTACTCCACTCCGAGGTCCCCACCTGCTTCAAGAAGACCACCATCATACCGATGCCAAAGAAGAACCAGGCAACTTGCCGCAATAATTAACGTCCGGTGGCCCTGACTTCAGTCGCAATGAAGTGCTTCGAGAGGTTGATCGTGAAGCGCATCAACTCCATACTCCCAGAACGCCTTGATCCACTGCAATTCGCATACCATCGCAACCGGTCCACAGCAGACGCCATTTACCTGGCCCTACACTCATTCCTAGAGCATCTGGACAAAAAGGACTCTTACATCAGACTCCTATTTATTGATTAAAGCTCTGCCTTCAACATCATAATCCCAGCCAAGCTCATATCAAAGCTCCAAAACCTAGGACTTGGCTCCCCACTCTGCAACTGGATCCTTGATTTTCTGACCAACAGACCACAATCAGTAAGAATGAACAACACCTCCTCCACAATAGTCCTCAATACCGGGGCCCCGCAAGGCTGCATACTTAGCCCCCTACTCTACTCCCTGTACACATACGACTGCGTGACAAAATTTGGTTCCAACTCCATCTACAAGTTTTGCTGACGGTACAATCATAGTGGGCCTGATCTCGAATAACGACGAGTCAGAATACAGGAGGGAGATTGAGAACCTAGTGGAGTGGTGCAGCGACAACAATCTCTCCCTCAATGCCAGCAAAACTAAAGAGCTGGTCATTGACTTCAGGAAGCAAAGTACTGTACACACCCCTGTCAGCATCAACGGGGCCGAGGTGGAGATGGTTAGCAGTTTGAAATTCCTAGGGGTGCACATCTCCAAAAATCTGTCCTGGTCCACCCACGTCGACGCTATCACCAAGAAAGCACAACAGCACCTATACTTCCTCAGAAAACTAAGGAAATTTGGCATGTCCACATTAACCCTTACCAACTTTTACAGATGCACCATAGAAAGCATCCTATCTGGCTGCATTACAGCCTGGTATGGCAACTGCTCGGCCCAGGACCGCAAGAAACTTCAGAGAGTCGTGAACACCACCCAGTCCATCACACAAACCTGTCTCCCATCCATTGACACCATCTACACCTCCCGCTGCCTGGGGAAAGCGGGTAACATAATCAAAGACCCCTCCCACCCGGCTTACTCACTCTTCGAACTTCTTCCATCGGGCAGGAGATACAGAAGTCTGAGAACACGCACGAACAGACTCAAAAACAGCTTCTTCCCCGCTGTTACCAGACTCTTAAATGACCCTCTAATCGACTGACCTTATTAACACTACACCCTGTATGCTTCATCCGATGCCGGTGCTTATGTAGTTACATTGTATACCTTGTGTTGCCCTATTATGTATTTTCTTTTATTCCCTTTTCTTCCCATGTACTTAATGATCTGTTTTTTAAAAAAATAAAATAATTTAGAGTACCCAATTCATTTTTTCCAATTAAGGGACAATTTAGCGTGCCAATCCACCTACCCTGCACATCTTTGGGTTGTGGGGGCGAAACCCACGCAAACACGGGGAGAATGTGCAAACTCCACACGGACGGTGACCCAGGGCCACTCACGAACCTGGGGCCTCGGAGCCATGAGGCAGCAGGGCTAACCCACTGCGCCACCATGTTGCCCTCTTAATGATCTGCTGAGCTGCTCGCAGAAAAATACTTTTCACTGTACCTCGGTACACGTGACAATAAACAAATCCAATCCAATCCCAGCGGGGCTGGTGGTCCGAAGTGCATTAGTTTCAATGTGAGAAGTGCAACAGGTAAGGCAGACGAGCTTGGATTAGTACTTGGGACTATGATGTTGTTGCCATTTCAGAGCTTGTTTGAGGAAGGGACAGGATTGGCAGCTAAACGCTCCAGGGTGGCAAAGTAGCACAGTGGTTAGCAAGGTTGCTTCACAGCTCCAGGGTCCCAGGTTTAATTCCCGGCTTGTGTCACTATCTGTGCATAATCTGCAAGTTCTCCCCGTGTCTGCGAGGGTTTCTTCCGGGTGCTTCGGTTTCCTCCCACAGTACAAAGATGTGCTTGTTAGGTGGCCAAGCTAAATTGCCACTTACTGTCCGAAAGGTTAGTTGGGGTTACTGGGTTACGGGAATAGGGTGGAGGTGTGGGCTTAAGTAGGGTGCTCTTTCCAAGGGCCGGAACAGACTTAGTGGACCGATTGGCCTCCTTCTGCACTGTACATTATATGATTTAGATGTTTCAGACAGGAGAGAGGGATGTAAAAAGGGTGGGGGAGTTGCACTACTGGTTAAGGAGAATATCACAGCTGTACAGCGGGAGGACACTTCAGAGGGCTCAGGCAGCAAGGCAATATGGGTAGAGCTCAGGAATAGGAAGGATGCAGTCATCACGTTGGGAAGAGAAGGTAGTCAAGAAGGCATACAGCATTCTTGCCTCATTGTACAGGGCATGGAGTATTAAAATTGGCAAGCCATGCTGCAGCTGTTTAGAAACTTAGTTAGGCCACACTTAGAATGTAGTGTTCAGTTCTGGTCGCCACATTACTAGAAGGATGTGGAGGCTTTGGAGAGGGTGCAGAAGAGATTTACCAGGGTGTTGCCTGGTATGGAGGGCATTAACTATGAGCAGAGGTTGGATAAACTTTGTTTGTTCTCACTGGGACGGCAGAGGTTGAGGGACGACCTGATAAAAGTCTACAAAATTATGAGGGGCATGGACAGAGTGGATAGTGAGAAGCTTCCACCCTTGAGAGTGAAGGACATGTATGTGGATGCAATCCTGATGGAAAGTTGGAGAAGCTCCAACTCCCGAAAGGGAACGAGCTTCAATACTTGCAGCTGTGCGACTTTCTCCGCAAGGAGACCAAGACGTTCACCCAATTACCTGGACACACGCTTCTAGACGAAATGTTGCGCTGGACTGGCTGAGTAGAGACAAATGTGGCAACGTATATGGACGACTCAAAGAAGAGACGAGAACGCCACTGGACGAACACAACAGAAATGGGGGAG